>NC_045442.1:14813138-14920668 GCF_002776525.5 Piliocolobus tephrosceles
TTGGGCTAGATGGTCCCCAGGGTCCCACTCAGCTCCAACATCTTGAGAAAATCTAGGGGGCTCTGATGAAGCCCAGCGGCCCTGGGATCATGGGCCCATAGCACTAGTTTCTCATCCTGATGGATGTGGGGAAGCTGGAGAGTATCCATTTCTTTTTTTTCCCCCCACCAAAGACTTCCAGGCAGAAGAGACTGGGGCAGCCTGGGTCTCAGGAACAGAAATCTAGAAGGAAAGCGGAAAGTCAGGCCTTGGTCTTCGGAGTCCCTAGGGACTGAGTCCCCAGCTGCCCAGGGAAGGAGGGCTTCTGCAGAGGGGCAGGACTAAATCATCAACTGGACCTTGATGGCACTGCAGCAGGTGACATCCCAGCTCCACAGAGACACATTGCTGATCTTGAGACACCAAGTAGCATTGCAAATGCCACATTGCTGGTTCTATGGCAGGGGTCACTTCTGGGGAGACAGGTTGGGGCTGAGGGACATTAATAAGCTGATTAATGTCCACAATGGCCCTTATGAGGGCCTTGGTTATTTGGAATATCAGAGTAAACCCCAACCTGGTCTGCAAGTGCTGAAGGAGGGCAGGGAGCCCCAGGGGCAACCTACAAATTTGTCCCTGGCATTACTGAGTAACCCAAATGACCTGGTGACATGTGATGGCTCTTACATCTTCTCTAGCACTCTTAGGGTCTGCTTTTCTCCTTTAACCCATTCTTGGACCTTATTTCAACCTTTGTTAGGTTACAGTCACATGAGCTCTCTTAACAGTGTTACTTGTTTTTTTTTTAAACTTTTATTTTAAGGTCAGGGGCACATGAGGAGGTTTGTTACACAGGCAAACTTGTGCGTCATGAGGGTGTGTTGTACAGATTATTTCATCACCCAGATATTAAGTCTAGTACCCGTTAGTTATTTATCCTGAACCTCTCCCTCCTCCCACCCTCCACCCCCCGATAAGCCCCAGTGTGTGTTGTTCCCCTCTGTGTGTCCATAAGTTCTCATCATTTAACTCCCACTTGTAAGTGAGAACATGTAGTATTTGGATTTTTGTTCCTGCATTTATTTGCTAAGGATAATGGCCTTCAGCTCCATCCAGGCCCCTGGAAAGGGCATGATCTCATTCTTTTTTTATGGCTGCATAGTATTCCATTGTGTATATGTAGCACATTTAAAAAATCTAGTCTGTCATTGATGGACATTTAGGATGATTCCATGTCTGTGCTGTTGTGAATAGTGCTGCAGTGAACATACGCATGCATGTGTCTTTATAATAGAAAGACTTATATTCCTTTGGGTATATCCCCAGTAATGGGATTGCTGGGTCAGATGCTATTCCTGTTTTTAGGTCTTAGTGTTATTTTAATAGCTGTGAATGCCAAAGTTTAATTATTAGGGTACATACCTATATGCAAATGTGTGTGCGTGTGTGTGTGTGTACACAAGAGAAAATCACACAAGCTCTCAATGCACAGGTAAATATCTGTAGTCACATAAATCAGTTTTTCAGGGAAGCGTGGGCTATCTCCAATGAGCCTGTTCCTCCGTTTCTTCTGTGTTTTGTCTCTATGAACAACAAATTCACGGAGAAACCCAGAGTCCTCTGTGACTCCCTCACACATGGAATTCACCACCATGCCCTGTTGATTCTGCTGTCCAAGTGGCTCTGGGATCCCCCACCACCTCCTGCCTGGAGACACAGCCTCCTCCTCACAGTTTCCTGGTCCATGGGCCTCTGCTTGGCACTTCAGCTGCCGCTCTGACTGCTCCCTCTGGTCTCTGCGCCTTGGCCCTTCCATGGCCTCCTGGTTCCCTGAATATGCCAAGCCCCTCCTCTGCCTGCATTCCTCTGCTTGGGACACTTTTCTACACCACCCCTGCCTCAGCACCTGAGTATTTCTATAATCAAATGATTATTTGTGCTGGTTCCTCGGATTCATCCCAGACGCCCCTTCCTCCTTGCAGCCTTCCACATTGCCTGTGATGTGATACTGTCTTCACTATAATCGGTTCCAAACCTGCACAGGAGTCTATTGGCCGCACCTCCTTAGTGCGCCATAGATCTAGATCTAGATGTATTTTGAGACAGGATCTTGCTCTGTTGCCCAGGCTAGAGTGCAGTGGCGTGATCACAGTTTACCGCAGCCTCTACCTCTTGGGCTTGGGCTTAAGTGATCCTCTCACCTCAGCCTCCTGAGTAACTGGGACTACAGGTGTGTATTACCACACCTGGCTAATTTTGTTTTTTTTTTGTAGAGACAGGGTCTTCCTGTATTGGCCCAGGCTGGTCTTGAACTCCTGGGCTCATGTCATTTTCCCTCCTCAGCCTCCCAAAGTGCTGGGATTACATATATGAGCCATCATGCCTGGCTACATGTGTGTATGTGTGTGTGTGTGTGTATATATATATATATGTATATGTATATATATGTATTTATATATATACATATATAAATGTCTTCTCTGTTCCACAGTTATAGATAATGCTATATAGAGTTTTCTTGATCTTTGGGAGGCAGCATTGGGTAGTGGCTCCGGATTTGGATGCTACCTCTTTTACTATATACAAATTGTCTAAACTCTTAGTGTCTCAGTTTCATCATCTGTGAAATGGGTGTAATGATAAGGCTCTACCTCATAGGTGATGAGAATGAAACAATAAAATACACATTTTTTTTTTTTTTTTGAGACAGAGTCTTGCTCTGTCCAGGCTGGAGCCCAGTGGTGCAATCTTGGCTCACTGCAACCTCCATCTCCCGGGTCCAAGTGACTCTTGTGCCTCAGCCTTCTGAGTAGCTGGGATTACAGGTATGTGCCACCACACCTGGCTAATTTAGAAAATACACATTTAAGGTGCTGAAAATAGCAGCCAGCATAGCGTAGGTGCTCACTTATTATAACCTATTTTTTCTTATTATTGAATTCATTCCTTACAGATATATTCCCTGGAGTAAGCTTATTGGATCAAAGGTTAGAAGATTTTTATGGCTCTTGAAATGTTTTGACAAATTGCTTTTGAACAGATCGTACCTCTTTCACTCCCATCGGCAATGCGCGAGTCACAGCTGGTTGCTCTCTCCTGTCTTCCTGCATAGTATGCGCCGGAATTCAAAGCCCAGGTTTTAGATGATGGGAACCATGGTGAACTCCCCGCTGGGCTTCCGGACCCTCCACCTAGCCACGCCCATCCAGCTGTCTTCCACGCCTGGTTCCTATGATCTCTCTTTCCTTGAGTGTGCTCTATGCTGCTTGGCCCTACATTTTTCTCTGGTCATTTTGTGGTACACTGATTTATCGAGATTTTAGGTTTTGTTCTTACTGCAATTAGTGTCTTTCCCTCTTCATTTCAAGATGGCAGCCAAGCCTAGTTCCTGCACATTGCCAGGCTTTGTGTTGCAAGGCATTGAGGGACCAGGTGGCAGTGTGAGGCTACACAGGGCTGGAAGTCAGACCTTTGGGGCTACCTGTCTGAATTCAAGTTCCAGGTGTTGAAGCACTCAGGATCAGGTGGCAGATGGCAATGCCGAATCACGTAGAGCTGCCTCCAGGGTCTGGGAGGGCAAGGACTTTATCTGTTTCACTCGTTGTTGGATCCTGAGCACCCAGTACAGGATGGGGCCTGCTTTGGAAGGAGCAGAGGAACTGGCAGATCTCAGGGTAGGGGTGAGAACAGAAAGTCAGACCTAGGAGTTGCCCACACTCATGGGAATAGGGGAGGAGGGAACTTGGGAGCCAGGAACGGTCCTGTCCCAGCTCCTGGCTCTGGCAGGCTTGCAGGCTGCCCTTCCAGGCCATGCTGGCTGGTGGCCTGGAGTCACCCCTACTCATGGTCATCATTGTTTTGACTTTGACTTGACCCTTGGTACAGGTGGCAGCAGCAATGACTGGAGAAGTGAAGGTGCCTAGGCTGCCAGTCAGCAGCAGTAACTCTGGTGGATATGACTGTTGCCCCACAAGCTTGGCTATGTAAGAAATGCCCAATACCTCTTTGAAACCATATTAACTCTGACCTGTTTGACTGTGTTAACTCAGGCCTGGCAGGCCTGATCCTGCCAGGCTGGTAGGGTCTTCTGTCCTGATTGGGGCTCCTTCCCTTGGCCCAGGGACCCGTGCAGGTCCTAGGAGTCTTGTGCTGACCAGGGGCTCCTGTAGCTTTCACGGCTGCCCATGCTTGGCCCTGGGAGTCATGGCTCCCCAGCCAGCCCCTCTGCCAGCTGCCGGGTGGTCTTCACAATCACTTCCCCCAGAGATCCTTCTACCCTCCCGGCTGCTGAGGGTCTCCATCCAGAGCCTGTAAACCTCTACCTTCCTTCCAGGCTTAGAGAAGCGCCTCCCCCACCCAATTTCGTGCTGCTTCTGCTCTCTTCAGAGATGCTCAGCTCTCTCTTCTCACCTTCTGGATTATCTAGCGTCAGCCTCTCAGTGAGCTGGCACTCTCAGAAGCCGGGAAAAGAGGTTTTCTGCAAGCAACCTCTATTTCAGGCCCTGAGTGTGCAAGCTTCCCTTGAACCAATGGGGTGCTCAGGCTCTGACTCCCTTCTTGGAAAGGTGAATGGAGGGTCTGTGAGAAAAAAGCGGCAAGAACAAAATGCAGATTCACATCTCAATAAATGACCTGTCACCCCTGCACCAGCCATTCTGGGCATGTGGTAGGAGTTTCATAAATTCATGCCAGTTGGTTGACAATTCAGGCCCCCTCCCCCCCACCAAAATCCCCTGACTTTATGTATGTATGTATGTATGTATGTAAGACAGAATCTTGCTCTGTCGCCCAGGCTGGAGTGCAATGGCGCAATCTCGGCTCACTGCAACCTCCACCTATGGTGTTCAAGTGATTCTCCTTCCTCAGCCTCCAGAGTAGCTGGCATTACAGGCGCATGCCACCATGCCTGGCTAATTTTTGTATTTTTAGTAGAGACAGGGTTTCACCATGTTGGCCAGGCTCATCTCGAACTCCTGACCTCGTGATCCACCTGCCTTGACCTCCCAAAGTGCTGGGATTACAGGCGTGAGCCACAGCGCCCGGCCTCCGTGACATTATTTCTAAAAAGGGAAATGTTCGTGTTTGTTTGTTGTTTGTTTTGGTGAGCAGAAGGTCTGAACGAATTTGAAGTGCTATTTACAGAAACTGAATCCAACGGGTGCTGCCCAGAACTGCCTTGCAGTCTGCAGGTTAGTTAAAAGATTTATAATTAATATTGCATTGTCATTTCAGGTTCCAAAACTGAGAAATCTTTAACCCCTCTCCCCTCAAAACACCCCTCAAATCCACCACTAAATTGCGGGCAGCACAATATCGATTTAAAAGAACAGCATGAAATCATTCATCAGGCACCAGTCCCAGCAAATCGGAGGTGTTGATTCCTAAGTCATGTAATAGCTAATTACGTGCTGCATAATGTAAAAATGCAGCAAGGGTCCATTAAGAATAAATCCAATTGTTTGCAAGGCGCATTATAGAAATTCAGATTGGCATTCTTCCACTTTCAGTGACTGTGTATTGAGGCTTTTGGCAAATGAAAGACCTGGAAATAGAACCACTGTTTTTATAACAATGCTGTTACACTTAATGCCCATTTTCTCCCTTTAAGTGCAGCAAAGTATGGAAATATTGCCATGTTCTTTGGGGGCAATTTTCCTACTGTGATTTTTATTTTTGTTTTTTTTTCTGCTGTTAAAAGCCCCAAGAGAGTGCCTTTACTACCTACTTATTTGCTACTGTCAAAAGATAGCAAAATTCATGAAAAAACTCAACTGTCAATCCCCAACAAATATGCAATTATTTCAGCCTGGTGTTTTAAGTAAAAATGGCTTTCATGGCAGAGACTTGCTTCTATTTCCTGAAAAGGGGTGGGGGAATTTTCTTGCTTCTAGCTGTTCTGGTTTCTCTGAGGATCTCACAGGAACACCTGTTCTAACACACAGAAGTGAATTTCCACTTGCAGGGCCCTGACATTTGGCTGAATTAAACGCTGGTTTGGTGCCCTTTTGTGTATGCCTTGGTGAGGGGGGAGCGGAGAGTCATTTTTCTTCCAGCCTCACAAAGCCAATCTTTCCAGGGCATTACACCAGGATGCTGGACAGCAAATGACGGAAGGGCTTGGAAGGGAGGAGAAAATAGATGATCTTGTCCGCATAATAATACAGGGAAGATACATAAAGGGAAGTAAGTGGTAATGCTCTTGAAAGATAAACAATTGACTGCCTGTCACAAATAATTGATGACTGAGATCCTGAAGAATGTGGCCATGATAAAAAATACATATAGAAGAGTACACATTCCACATTCTCCCGACATCTCGTTGCTTTCTTCTTTGCAGGAATCTTTGCAAGATCAAATTAGAAGTATTATTTGCTGAAAGGCAATCTTCTCCACGCTAGGCTTGTGAGAGCCGAGCTCCTTGTCTCCCAGGGAGCTTTGGTTTGACTTTCATCTTGATATTGAAGTTAAGCCTCGTATTTTATGATAAATGCATGTAGCCCTTGGCCTGCCTGATAATAACAACTGCACCTACCGTGGAAGTTCCATTCAGCAGAAGGGCTGGGAGTGGACTCATCTGATTACTGGAATCTGTTGTTAATTAACTAAAATCTCCCTCTCGTCCGAGCAGTCCTTTGTGAGATTCTTCCTAAAGCACATCTGCTCACTTTGCTTTCTTGCCCGAATAAAGAACACCATCATGAACAGAATTGAATTCCCGGAGGCAGGCGACTTCCCGTGGTTCTGCATGGCCTACAGGGCAATGCTAAGACCAGCAGGTTGAAGCTGCAGGGATCCTAGTATCAGTTCACTGGGGGAAGAACTTTCTACCACTGACAGTTCTCTGAGAATGGAAATGCTAGACTGCCTTGGGAGGTGGGTAATGAGTCCCCTGTTTTTAGTGGAAACTGTCGGTGGAGCTGGGTGAACCCATGGAAGGGCATCCTTACCAGTTTGCATCACCAAATCAGACAACCTTTAATGACACTGGCCAGGTGCAGTGGCTCACACCTATAATCCCAGCAATTTGAGAGGATCACTTGATGCCAGGAGTTCAAGACTATCCTGGACAACATAGTGAGATCCCATCTCTACAAAAAAGAAAAAATTAAAAAAAAACCTTAGCTGGCTGTGGTGTGTGCCTTTAGTCATTGCTACTTGGGAGGGTGAGGTGGGAGGATGGCTTGAGCCCAGGAGTTCAAGGCTGCAGTAAGCCATGATTGTGCCACTGCACTCTAGCTGGGGTGACAGAGGGAGACACCCTGTCTTTTTGTTTTTTAAATTGGTGACACCAGTGATGACCTGCCCATATCCCCTCCATCCTTAGCGTGTTAGTGTAAGAAGACCTGACCTTCATCCATCAGCACCCGAAGGCATTTTTGTGTCGTTCAGATCACTCCGCTTGCCTTGCCATCCATGCTGGAAATGGTGGGGAATGAATGTCCCCTACTCATCTGACCGTCAATCAGTAACCAGTGGGTACTCCAGCCCTCTCACATCTCAGACCCACTTACTCTGTGTTTGTGTCTACACTGTCTTCTTGAGTTTTCCTGGGGGGGGATTAAGCTCCAGTTGCCTGTAGTAACTGGCTTGATTAAAGCATCATTTATTGAGTGATATGGTTTGGCTGTGTCCCCACCCAAATCTTGAATTGTAGCTCCTATAATCCCCACATGTCATGGAAGGGACCCCCTGGGAGGTGATTGAATCATGGGGGCGGATCTTTCCCATGCTGTTCGCGTGATAGTGAATAAATCTCACGAGATCTGATGGTTTTATAAAGGGGAGTTTCCCTGCACAAACCCCTCTTGCCTGCTGCCATGTAAGATGTGACTTTCACCTTCTGCCATGATTGTGAGGTCTCTTCAGCCATGTGGAACTTTGAGTCTATTAAACTCCTTTTTCTTTAGAAATTACCCAGACTCGGGTATGTCTTTATCAGCAGTGTGAGAACAGATAAATATATTGAATTAGGGCTAGGGGTGCCTCTCCTTCTCTGCCTCATATTTCCATATGTCTACTCGTTTGTTCTTTACCTCCCAAATAAACTGCATCTCCTTATCTCATGATCTGCTCCTGGAGGAGCCCCCATTAAGACAGTGACCATCTTCTCTAAACAAAAAAAAGGTCCATGGTCTGACAATGGGTCAGGACTGGGGAACAGGGTCCAGAGCTCCAAGGCACCATATTGGGAGAGGCCTTTTCTGCCCCAATGAGAACAGAGATAATTCTCTGATAATATCATCCCTGCTGTTCCCACACCCTTTGCTGTCACAGCAAGGCCCCATTAGCCCCACTAACTACTTGCTGCTGGCTGCCCTCTGCCATCATGCCTGTGTTCTAAAGGCAGGGGTCCCCAAGACCTGGGCCATGGGGTGGTACTGGTCCATGGCCTGTTAGGAACTGGGCTACACAGTGGGAGGTGAGCAGCAGATGAGTGAGTGAAATTTCATCTGTATTTACAGCCACTCCCCATCACTTGCATTACCGCCTGAGCTTTGCCTCCTGTTGGATCAGCAGCGGCATTAGATTCTCACAGGAGCACAAACCCTATTGTGAATTGCACATGTGAGGGATCTAGGCTGTGGGCTCCTTATGAAAGTCTAATGCCTGATAATCTGTCACTGTCTTTCATCACTCCCAGATGGGATCATCTGGTTGCAGGGAAACAAGTTCAAGGCTCCCACTGATTCTACATTATGGTGAGGTGTATATGGTGAGCTGTACAATGTAATACTAATGGAAATAATATACACAATAGATGTAATGCACTTGAATCATTCCCAAACCATCACCTCCCCCTGTCCCCAACCCCCCAACCCCGTCCTGGTCCATGGAAAAACTGTCTCCCATGAAACCAGTCCCTGGTGCCAAAAAGGTTGGGAACTGCTGTTCTAAGGGATAATTCATCCTTTTCTGTCTTGCCCTCTTTCCCTCTTTCTGACTCTTCCCTCCCTCCCTCGCCTTCCTCTCCCCCTCCCCCCCTCCTCCTCCCCCTCCCCCTTCTCCTCCCCCTCCCTCTCCTCCTTCTTTCCTTCCTTCTTCCTTCCTTCCATCCTTTCTCTTTCTCCCCTTCCCCTTCCCCTTTCCCTTCCTCTTCCTTCCTTCCTTCCTTTTCTCACTCTGTTGCCCAGGCTGGAATGCAGTGGTACAGTCATAGCTCACTGAAGCCCCCATCTCCTGGGCACAAGTGATCCTCCCACCTCAGGCCTCTGAGTAGCTAGGACTACAGGCATGTGCCACCATGCCTGGCTAATACTTTTTAAAGTTATTTTCAGTAGAGATGAGGTCTTGCTATGTTTCCCAGGCTGGTCTTGAACTCCTGATCTCAAGCAATCTTCCCACCTCAGCCTTCCAAAGTGTTGAGATTACAGGTGTGAGCCACCATGCCTGGCCTCTAGCTTTGTTTCCTGTGACCCATCTCCACCCTGTACACCCATTGCTTCAGAACAGAGGGTTCCATATTTGGTACCACAATCCTTCCAGGTGTCCTTGGCCAAATTCCTACTCCTGGACATTGCTGAGGATGGCCTCTGCCCACTCAGGCTATCCCTTGTCTATTCGCGAGACAGCTGTCAGTTCTGGCCAGCCCTTGTTTTGCTACCTGGGAATGGTATTGAGGAGACTGGAAGGCCAAAGAGGCACCATTCTGAATATGGAATTTTACTGTAGACTCAGAGGTAGAACCATTAGGAGACTGGGCTGAATGGATTCTGGCCCCAGCTTGATCTGAATGCATTTAGATGCCATCATGCCTTCTTCCTTAAGAGTCCAGGGCATGAGTCTTGGAACTCTGGTTAAATGAAGGTGGTTAGAGTTCTCAAGTCCTAAGTTTGAGGGTGTTTCCACATTTATAAATATGGGTATTACCTCTTTCTGAGCGTTTCCATAGAATGAACAGCCCTGAGTCAGTTTCTTGTTCAAGGACTAGGGGATAAATACTTGAATCAAATCCTGTAGCTCAACCGTAAATGCCATGCTATTAAGCTGCAGATAGCTTTCAGGACCTCACCACTAACCTGTTCTGTTTGGGCAGCACATTTCTGGCTGTTTCTGCCTCCTCTCTAGGGTACTTGAAGTGAGGCTTCTCTAGCTGTAGTGCATCAGAATAGGAGGACCAAAACTTTTGGTCTCATCGTAAGTCTTTAAAACCCATTTAAAGAGTGTATAACGCTTTAACTGATGTTAAACGTTCCACCTTATTCTAGGCTGGAAGAAGTATGATTTTGCCTAGTAACTAGTCTTTCCAGTATTATTTGCCTTGTTTGTTCCAGAAAATCTCATCTACAGCATGGACTTAAGACATCAAACTCTGCTCTACTGAGGAAGGACCCTTTTATTTCCACTAGTTGAGACAGGGGTTTCCTTAGGCTTCAATCATCTGCTATAAGTGCCCAGTAGGATGGTTACTTTAAACCTGTAAAAACAGCACAGCATTAAAATGAATATTAAAGGATGTTTTCCTAAAATCTCCTAGACCTTCCCTCTTCCCAACTCTTTCAATTTTGGGGTGTTCTCTGTTGGCCCTCATTTTGTCTGGCAGGCCCTCTGCCAGACTGGGCGTTTGCTCTTCACATTGTAGAAGAAACACTTTTTTTCATGTTTCTACAGAGACTTCACGGTAAACCTTTTAATGGCTGTAAAATCTCAGTATGCTGATTTGTCAAACCAATCCCTTATTATTGGTAATCAAGAGGGTTTCCAATCTTGAGTGATTTTAGTGAACATCTTCACAAAGAAAACTTTTTGGGGGCTGGATGCAGTGGCTCATACCTGTAATCCCAGCACTTTGGGAGGCTAAAGTGGAAGGACTACTTGAGTCCAGTAGTTTGAGAATAGCTTGGGCAAAATAGTGAGACCCTGTCTCTACTAAGCATAATAATAATAAATTAGCCTGGTGTGGTGGCACACCCCTGTAGTCTCAGCTACTAGAGAAGCTGAAGTGTAAGGATAGCTTCAGTCTGGGAGGTTCAGGCTGCAGTGAGCCATCATCATGCCACAGAACTCCAGCCTGGGTGACAGAGTGATACCCTGTCTCAAAAAAAGAAAAGAAACCTTTTTGCTTCATTGAATTACTCCTTTAGCATGTCGTCCAGGAGTTAAAATATTGGGTCAAAAGGTGGAGGTTTTCTTGGCTTTTGATAAATATCTCCACATTGCTTTCCAAGAGGGTGAGCCAGTGTCCTCTGCCATACTGGTGGGCTCTAGGCAGCCTGTTAGATCCGTGTGTGCAGGACACAGTCTAGAGGGATTTCTAGCTCTCTCTTCTATTAAGAGTCTCAAAAGTCATTCCCATCGTCCTAAGGAAGAGTTAAATATGACATCTTCAGCCAAAGAAACTGATATAACATGCTACCTAACGAAGATCCCAAGAACCCTCTTATGATGATGATTATCATAACATACACTTAGATGCAAGGCAATGTCTTACTCTCTCACTTGGTTTATTTTGCTTAGTTCTTACAATAACCCTCCAAGACTGATATTTACTATTCCTGCTTAAAGATGAGAAAAAAAAGGAGCTCGGAAACTTGTTTCAGGTGACATGACTAGTAAGTGTCAGAGCCAAGGTTGGAACTTAGGTCTGCCTGACACCAAAGCCCATGTCTTCAACTGCTATGCCATGTGTTTAGGGAACATGTAGCATGTCTGGGATGTTGCAGTAAAGTATAAACATACCTTAGCAGTGAGTGTACTTATACAACAAAAATTGTGATGTTAGGGTGTCATCTTCATTAGTGTGTGGTTGAAGCAAGCCATGAAGATCACTGTTAACTTCAGTGCATCTTTGAGAACAAGGACTGTGGCTGTGGTTGTTGGTGTGAGACACTCAGACAGTGTCAGCCTGGGCTAGGTTCAGTCTAGACCTACAGGCCGAGGTGACAAAGAGACTCACAGGCACACTGTCATGGTATGTGGCTGATCAGGGGAGCCTGGGATCTGTTAATAATCCACAAATGCTGTGATAATAAATGAGCATCTCACGGGAAGGTGATCTAGTCTGGGGAGTCAGGGAAAGATTCCTGGAGGAGATGATGTTTGAGCTACAATTCAAAGGATAAAGTTACCTAGAAGAGGATGGTGGGTGAAATGGGAAGACCATTCTAGCAAGGGGAATGGTATGCACAAAGTCCCTGTGGCCAGGGAGAGCTTGGAGCTTTTGAGAAACTGAAGGAAGCCTTGCATGGCTACAGGACAGGCAGCCTTGTGTTCTCCTGTCCTCATTGATACCAGCGTCCATGGGTGGGCTGATCAGGGGTCATAGGTGTGTGTGCTGCCCCTCAGGGAGGGGCTCAGGAAGGTGGTGGGAGCGTAAGCTGAGGGTGGGTCATTAGAGAGTATGGTAGGTACGCTATGTTGGCATCCTCAAACTTGCTCTACCTTCCTGCTAGTTAGGGAGGTTGGAAAGTTCACCACCACATTTCCCAGACTCCCTTATAGCTAGTGTTCCAGATGCAAATTAGGCACTGTCCTTTAGATGCAGGTATACAAGATTGGGAATGGGGAGGTCAGCAATCATTTCTCAAACCTCTGCTTGTGACCAGCATTGTGCCAAGAGCTGGAGGTAGAGAGAAACCAATAAGATAGATTTCATGCCTGGAAGTTACTCATGGCGTGATTAGATCCCACGGCTCATGAGGTTCTGTCATTTACAGTGCTACTCCAATTTTGGCACATAATGCAGTTGGCATGGCCATGTAAACTCAACACTAATGCCAGCTAGTGGTCTTATCTTATAGACATACTAATCCTAACATTTCCATCTACCCTGAAAAGTGTCTTCTATATTCAGACTGTATCTCTATTTTATGAAAATGTACTGTATTGAGACACTGCTTCTAAGGAACTAAATTTAGTTTGAGAAACTGCTGTGAACTTTGGAGTCATTAAATGTAGTCTTTTAGTGCGTGCACATATGACAGAGAAAAATTGCAGTCAGCAGCGTCTATATTGAAAATCCTGCATTAGATTGCCATCAGTTGCTAATAATACATCATAATTATTCTTATAGGGTTAAGCTTTTCTCTTTCCTCTTCCACCTGCCTTGCTGAGATAACCTCCAAGGATGTCCTGGAGGATGGCAGGGCTGGAATTCAAAAGCTTTCATGACAGCTGAGCTCTCCATGCAATTCATTATATTGGAAAGATGAGAAGAGGGGGTTGTCAGCAAAGATAATGGCCATGCAATTTCCAGTTCATTCTCCTTGCAGCCAGATCTTGGAGTCAGCCCATGGACCAATTTCATCAAGCAGACCCTGCTCATCTCTCATTCGTCTATATTGGGAAAGAGGTTGTGTCTGGCTCAAGAAGGAGCAGGCTGGTGGCAGGGGGTGATGTGGGGGAATGGGATAGGGCAGGTGTTTGGGGAAATAGGCCAGGGCTCTTTCCCAGAGTGCTTGGTCCTGGGGTTCTTGGGTATGGTTCTGGTTGATATCAGTGTCAAGGGGCTTAATCCAGAGGGTTGGCTAGGAACGGGAGGTTAATCCCCAGCCCAGGATACATTTCTGTACATTCTGAGAACTGTACAGAACTGAGGCAGAGCAGGCACTCAATAAATTGTTGTCTGACTGAATGTGCAGGAGACTGAGATAGCACAGGTGTGGGATTGCTTGCAGCAATGAAATCTACTGGGCATGGTTCCCAAGGGAAATGAAAGTTGTGCTTTTCTCCAGTTCCTGCCTAGGGAACAAGCTTCTCTGTAGGAAAATTCTAGTATGGTAGCAGCATCAACATTGGATTATCTATTGAGAGAAAGATCTGTGTGGCAGGCATCCCCAGTACTACCCCTGCAGGGACTAAAGGCTTCATGAGACTGGGAATGCTACTCTTGGTGAATCCATCAATACAGGAGAGGACCTATATTGACAGGTCTATTGATAGACCTGTAAGACGAAATTCTGCGTGGCCCCCAAAGGAAGCCAAGTTGGACTTTAAACGCAAAAGAGGTGGTTCCTTCTAACTGGAAGGTGGCAAATGTCACACATTCTGTGTTTCCTGTGCAGGTTTTCATTCACACTTTCAAGGCTGTTTCATTTTCCTTCCCAGCCTTGGTACCCTTCTTCCTTTATGCCCCCTTCCATTTGTCACCCAGCATGCCTTTGGCAGATTCTCAAGGTTATGGTCACTACAGAAACAGTGGTCTTGCCTGATCACAGTAAGGAAAGGGAAACACTAAAAAAGTACAGAAGGTAGCATGACAGAATTAGAAGAATTATTAAATTACACATCTGTAATTCTAGCACTTTGGGAGGCTGAAGTTTGAGGATCGCTTAAGCTCAGGAGTTTGAGACCAACCTGGGTAACACAATGAGACCCCATCTCTACAAAAATTTTTTTCTAAAAAGTTAGTGGGTTGTGGTGGTGTGTGCCTGTAGTCCCAGCTATGCAGGTGGCTGAAGTGGGAGGATCTCTTGAGCCTGGGAGGCTGAGGCTGCAGTGAGCTATGATTGTGCCACTGTACTCCAGCCTGGTGACAGAGCGTGACCCTGTCTCAAAAAACAACAACAAAATTATTAAATTACATATATTTGAAATTTCCTTGCAGCCCACATCCCTCAGAAGAAAGATAATTTAGGCCAGGCATGGTGGCCCACACCTGTAATCCTAGCAGTTTGGGAGGCTGAGGCGGGTGGATCCCTTGAGGTCAAGAGTTCAAGACTAACCTGGCCAACATGGCAAAACCCCATCTCTACTAAAAATACAAAAATCAGCCTGGTGTGGTGGCATGCGCCTGTAATCCCAGGTACTCAGGAGGCTGAGGCAGGAGAATCGCTTGAACCCAGGAAGCAGAGGTTGCAGTGAGCCGAGATCACACCACTGTACTCCAGCCTGGGTGACAGAGCAAGACTCTGTCTCAAAACAAAACCAAACAAACAAACCATAATTTAGGGCCGGGCGCGGTGGCTCAAGCCTGTAATCCCAGCACTTTGGGAGGCCGAGACGGGCGGATCACAAGGTCAGGAGATCGAGACCATCCTGGCTAATACGGTGAAACCCCGTCTCTACTAAAGAATACAGAAAACTAGCCGGGCGAGGAGGCTGGCGCCTGTAGTCCCAGCTACTTGGGAGGCTGAGGCAGGAGAATGGCGTAAACCTGGGAGGCGGAGCTTGCAGTGAGCTGAGATCCGGCCACCGCACTCCAGCCTGGGCGGCAGAGCGAGACTCCGTCTCAAAAAAAAAAAAAAAAAAAGAAAAAAAAAAGAAACCATAATTTAGTTGCTTGGCCAATGACAGGGACTGTTAATTATTCCTCTAAATCAAGTCTCTGCTTCTACAGTAAAAATACCTCCACATTTTAATTGGGCACAAAACCACTTGGAACAAAGACTTCCCCAGTCTCTCTTACAGCTAAGTATGGTTATGTGACTAGATTCTGGTCTTTGAGATCCAAGCAGAAGTGATGTGTTCAGCTTCCTTTGTTCTTTTTTTCTTTCTTTATTAAAAACTGAAGTATAATTTACATACAGATCTTAGCTGTACAGTTCAAGGGAATTTGACAAATGCACAGACTCCCATAAAGATAAATAATATTTTCATGATCCTAGAAAGTTCCCTTCATTTCCATTTCCAATTATCATCCTACCATGCCCCAATCCAGACAGCCCCCTAACCCCAGGCCAGCTACTGTCCTGATTTCTAGCATACAGGTTAGTTTGCCTATTCTTGAACTTCATAGAAAGGGAATTTTATGGTACATACCTTTTTGTATCTGACTTCTTTCACTCAATGCAATGTCTGTGAGATCAATCCGTGTTGTTGCTTGAATCTATTGTTCTTTTTATCGTGGGGTAGTGTTTCATTGTATAGATGCATCATATTTTATTCATTCTCCTGTTGTTGGACATTTGGATATTTCTGGTTTAGGACTAGTAGAATAAGGCTGCTGTGAACATCCTTGTACAGGTATTTTTTGTGGACCTGGTTTTTTTTTTTTTTTCTTTTGAGACGGAGCTTTGCTCTTGTTGCCCAGGCTGGAGTGTAATGGTGTGATCTTGGCTCACTGCAACCTCTGCCTCCCGGGTTCAAGTGATTCTCCTGCCTCAGTCTCCTGAGTAGCTGGGACTATAGGCATGCACCACCACACCTGGCTGATTTTGTTTTTTGTATTTTTAGTGGAGGTGGGGTTTCTCCATGTTGGTCAGGCTGGTCTCAAACTCCCAACCTCAGGTGATCCGCCCGCCTTGGCCTCCCAAAGTGCTGGGATTACAGGTGTGAGCCACCGCACCTGGCCTGAACATGTGTTTTTATTTCTCTTAGGAATGGAATTGCTGGATCAGTGGGTAGGCATATGTTTAACTTTATAAGAAATTGCCAAAGAGATTTTCAAAGTGTTTGTCCTATTTTACACCCTATCAGCAACATTTGAGAGTTTCACCTGCTTCATGTGCTCACCAACATTTAGCATTGCAGCTCTTGTTAATTTTAGCCATTCTAGTGGGTATACGTTGGTATCTTGTCATTTTAATTTGCAATATCCTTTACTGTTGAATATTTTCATATGCTTATTACCTATTCATATTCTTTCGTTAGGTGTTTTTAAGGTTTTGCCCATTGAAAAATTTGACTGCTTGTATTTTTTGAAAAGCTACATTATTGAGGCATAATTTACGTATAATAAAATGTGTCCATTTCTCAGTGTAGGGTTCAGAGAGTTTTCACAAATACTTATACCTGTGTAACCACCACTGCAAGCAAAATACAGAACATTTCCATCATCTCAAAATGTTCTCCAAATGGCTCTTTGCAGCCAATCTTCATCCTTCCTTCCCATTCCTGGCCCCAGTCAGCCACCGATCTGCTTTTGCCACTGTAGATGAGTTTTGCCTTTTGTAGAATTTCAAATGAATAGAATCATGTGTACTCTTTTGTATCTGATGTTTTTATTCGGGATGCTGTTTTCGAGTTTACCTATGTAATTGCATGTATCAGTACATTTTTTTCTTTTTAAAGCTGGATAATATTCCATTCTATGGAAGTGCTACAATTTGTTTATCCCTTTGCTGGTTCATGAATGGCACATCAACTGGTATATTGGTTTCAGTTTTGGGCTATTATGAATGAAGCAGCTATGAACATTTATGTATAATGTGGACATATTCTTTCATTTTGCTTGTGTAAAAACGTAAAACTTGAATTACTAGGCTATACGTTTAACTTTACAAGAAACTGCCGTAAGATTTTCCCAAGAGACTGTACCATCTTACATTCCCACTATTGATGTGTAAGAGTCCTAGTTGCTTCATATTCTCACCAACACTTAGCATTGTCAGTCATTTTAATTTTAGCTATTCTAATGTGTATGTAGTAACATCTAAGTGTGGCTTTAATTTGCATCTTCCTGGGGCTAATAATGTTGAACATATTTCATTGTGCTTATTTGTTATCCAAATACCTTATTTGAATGGAAAATCTGTTCAGATCTTTGTTTCTTTTTCATTAGGGTATTTTTATTAGGGTATCAATATTTTTATTAGGAAATAAAACTATTATTGATACACAATAGATGTGTATATTTTGGGGGTACATGTGATCTTTTGATACATTCATATAATGTGTAATCAAATCAGAGTAATTGGGGTACCCATCACCTTAAACATTTTTCCTTTATTCTTTGAATATTGAAATTCTCTGCTAGCTATTTTGAAATATACAACAGATTTTTGTTTACTATAGTCACTCTACTGATTTATTGAATACTAGGTCTTATTTCCTCCATCTATCTGTATTTTTGTGTCCATTAATCAACCTCTTTTCATTTACTCCCACTCCCTACACTTCTTGGCTTCTGATAACCACCATACTACTCTATCTTCATGAGGTTCACTTTTTTAGCTCCCATATAGGAGTGAAAACATGTGATACTTGTCTTCCTGGCTTGGCTTATTTTACTTAACATAATGACCTCTACTACCACCCATGTTGCTGCAAGTGAGAAGACTTTGTTATTTTTTATGGCTGAATAAAATTCCATTGTGCATATATATCAAATTGTCTTTATTGATCCACTGATGGACATTCAGGTTGATTCCAAATTTTGGTTATTGTGAATAGTGCTGCAATTAACATGGGAGTGTAGATATCTCTTTGATATATTGATTTTCTTTCTTTTGAATGTATACCCAGTAGTGAGATTGCCGGATCATATGGTAGCTCTATTTTTAGGTTTTGAGGAATACCGCTAATGTTTTCCATAGTGGTTGTACTAACTTACATTCCCACCAGCAGTGTACAAGTGTTCCCTTTCTCTACATCCTTGCCAGTATCTGCTAATTGCTGTCTTTTTGATAACAGCCATTTTAACTGGGGTGGATCTCATTGTGGTTTTCATCTGCGTTTCTCTGATAATTTGTGATGTTGAGCACTTTTTCATACATCTGCTGGCCATTTGTATGTCTTCTTTTGAAAATGTCTATTCAGATCTTTTGCCCATTTAAAAATTGAATTATTTGCGTTTTGCAGTTGTTTGAATTCCTTATATATGCTGATTATTAATCGCTTGTCAGATGAATAGTTTGCAAATATTTTCTCCCATTCTGTTGGTTGTCCCTTCACTTTGTTAATTGTTTCCTTTGCTGTGCAGAAGCTTTTTTAGGTTGATTTTATCTCATTTCCTATTTTTGCATTTGTTGCCTGTGCTTTTGAGGTCTTATGCAAAACATCTTTACCCAGACCAACATCCTGGAGCATTTCCCCAATGTTTTCTTCTAGTAGTTTCATAGTTTCAGGTCTTAGATGTAAGTCTTTAATCCATTTTGATTTGATTTTTGTGTATGGTGAGAGATAAGGGCCTAGTTTCATTCTTGATATGGTTTTATCCTGTTTTCCCAGCACCATTTATTGAAGAGACTGTTTTTTTTCTCCAATGTATATTCTTTGTGCCTTTGTTGAAAATGAACTGACGGTAGATTTGTAGATATATTACTGGGTTTTTATTCTGTTTCATTGGGCTATATGTCTTTTTATGCCAGTGCCATGCTGATTTGTTTACTATAGCATTGTAGTATATTTTGAAGTCTGGTAGTGTGATATTTCCAGCTTTTCTTTTTGCTAAGGATTGCTTTGACTATTTGGGGTCTTATGTGGTTCCATATAAATTTTAGGATTTTTTTTCTATTTCTGTGGAGAATGTCATTGGCATTTTGACAGGGATTGCATTAAATCTGTAGATAACTTTGGATAATATTGACATTTTAACAATATTCTTTCCATTCTTGAGTGTGGAATGCCTTTCCATATTCTTGAATTCTATTCAATTTCTTCATGATAATTTTATACTTTTCCTTGTATAGATCTTTCATGTCTTTGGTTAAGTTTATTTCTGCATATCTTATTTTTTTGTAGCTATTATAAATGGAATTGCTTTCTTGTTTTCTTTTTCAGATTGTTTGCTCTTGGCATATATGAATGCTACTGATTTTTGTATGTTGATTTTGTATCCTCCAACTTTACTGAATTCATTTATCAGTTCTAACAGATTTTTGGTGGAGTCTTTAGGGTTTTCTAAACGTAAGATTATGTCATCTGTGAAAAAGAACATATAACTTCTTCCTTTTAAATTCAGATGACCTTTATTTCTTTCTCTTGTTTGGTTGTCCTGGCTAGGACTGTCAGTCTTATGTTGAATACAGTGGTGAAAGTGGACACCTTTGTCTTGTTCCAGATCTTAGAGAAAAGGCCTTTAATTTTTTGGGAAAAAAATTAAAATTCAGTATGATACTAGCTATGGGTTTGTCATATATAGTCTTTATTGTTTTGAGTTACCCAGGTTTTTGAGCATTTTTTATCATAAAGAGATGTTAAATTTTATCAAATGCTCTTTCAGTATCTATTGAAATGATCATATGACTTTTATCTTTTGTTCTGTTTATGTGATATATCATGTTTATTGATTTGTGTATATTGAACCATCCTTGCATCTCTGGGATGAATCCCATTTTATCATGGTGAATGACCTTTTTAATGTGTTGTTGAATTTGGTTTGCTATTTTGTTGAGGATTTTTGTGTCTATGTTCATGAGGGAGACTGGCTTATAGTTTTCTTTTTTGTGTGTGTCCTTGTCTGGTTTTGGTATCAGGGTAATGCCAGCCTTGTAGACTGAGTTTGGAGGTATTCCCTCCTCTTCAATTTTTTTTGAAGAGTTTAGTAGAATTGGCATTAGTTCTTCTGTAAGTGTTTGGTAGTACTCAGCAGTGAAGCCATCAGATCATGAGCTTTTCTTTGATGGGAGACTTTTTATTATGGCTTTGATCTCATTACCATTATGGGTTTGTTCAGGTTTTCTATTTCCTCAAGATTTAATCTTGGTAAGTAAGTGGTATGTGTCCAGGAATTTAAAAATTTCTTCTAGGTTTTCTGATTTGTTGGAGTATAGTTGTTATAGTTTCTAATGATTCTTTCTATTTCTGTGATGTTAATTGTTATGTCTTCATTTTAATTTCTGAGGGTGTTTTCTTCTGATTGAGTTGCAAGAGTTGTTTATGTATTCTGATAAAGGATACAAGTCCTTTATCAGAAATATATTTTGCATGCATTTTCTTCCAGTCAGTGGCTTGCATAACAGTGCTTTTCAAAAGAGCAGAGGCTTTTAATTTTGATGAAATTGCAAGTTACCAGTTTTGGCTTTTATGGTTTATGCTTTCTTTGTGCTTTTCAAGTCAACATGCTGTAACTCAAATTTGTGAAGCAATATTCAAATAATTTCTCTTAGCAGTTTTATAGTTTTAGCTTTTACGCTAAAGTCTGTGATCCATTTCAAAATAATTTGTGTGCATGCTATGAGGTAGGGGTTCAGCTTCATTTTTTCCTGCATGGATGTCTGGTGGTTGTTTCAGCATAATTTGTTGAACCACCCCCTACCCTGCAAACTGCCTTAATGTCTCATCAAAAATAAGTTGACAATATTTATTTGGATCTATTTCTGGACTCTATTCTGTTCCATTCATATTTTTGTCTCTATGCCAATTCCACAGCAATTTAATTATTGTAGCTTTATTGTAAGTTGTAGATACAAGTAGTGTGAGTTTTCAAAAAAGATTTCCAAAATTATTTTGGCTTATTTAGATCCTTTGCATTTATTTCCATACAAATTTTAGAGGGGGTTTTTCAACGTCTATAACAATAGAATTTGCATTGAGATTGTTTTGAATCTGGGAAAACTTGATATCCTGACCATAGCAAGTCTTTATAACCCATGAACATGGTATATAATTGCATTTTTTAGGTCTTTAAATTTTTTTTCCTCAGCAATGTTTGTAATTTTCAATGTACAGATTTTGCAGATTTTTTGTTAAATTTGCCCTTAAGTATTTTCTAAATGTTATTGTAGGTATTTTTAAAATTCCATTTTGCAATTATTTGCTCCTAGTATGTAGAAATTCAACCAATTTTTACATACGGCTTGTTTATCCTAAGATGTTGCTAAATTCATTTGTTTTAGTAACTTTTTAGTAATTTCTTAGGTGGATTTTATGTAAACAACCGTCACCTGCAAATAAAAATACTTTTATTTCGTTCCAAACCTTATATCCTTATGTTATTTCTTTCTTTTCTTCTCTTTTTCCTTTCCTTTCCTTTCCTTTCCTTTCCTTTCCTTTCCTTTCCTTTTTCTTTTCTTTTCTTTTCTTTCTTTTTTTTTTTTTGATGGAGTTTCATTCTTGTTGCCCAGGCTGAAGTACAATGGCATGATCTCAGCTCACTGCAGCCTTCGCCTCCTGGGTTCAAGTGATTCTCCTGCCTCAGCCTCCTGAGTAGCTGGGATTACAGGCGCCCACCACCACACCCCACTAATTTTTAATATTTTTTATTAGAGACAGGGTTTCACCATGTTGACCAGGCTGGTCTCAAACTCCTGGCCTCAGGTGATCTGCTCACCTCAGCCTCCCAAAGTGCTGGGATTACAGACATAAGCCACTGTGCCTTGCCTATTTATTTCTTTTTCTTGCATTATTTCAATGTCTAGGAAACTCCAGCATAATATTGAATAGAAATGGTGACAGCAGATATCCTTACCTTGTTGCTAATCTCAGAAAGAAAGCATTCAATATGTCACCATTAAGTATGACTTTAGCTGTAAGATTTTCGTAACTATCTTTAGAAGATTAAGGAAGTTTTCTTCTATGTATATTTTGCTTAGAGTTTTGTTTGTTTTGGTTTTGTTGTTTTAAATAATAAATTTGTATTAAATTTTGTTGTATGTTTCGTCTGTGACTGTTGTGATGATCATTTGACTTTTCTCCTTTATTCTGTTACTGTGGTGCATTGCATTGATTCATTATTTTTCTATGTTAAATTGATGTTGTATTCCTGAAATAAACCCCACTTAGTCTTAATGTGTTATCCCTTTTATATATTGGTAAAATTTTGTTAAAGATCTTTGTGTCTATATTTGTGAGGGATATTAGTCTGTAATGGTCTTTTCTTATGACGTCTTTGTTTTAGTAACAAAGTTATACAGACCCCATAAAAATAATTTAGTACATATTCCTTCTTCTATTTTATGGAATAATTTTTATAAGATTAATGTTATTTCTTCCTTAAATATTTTTTCCTGGAAGAAAATTTACCAAGGAAGCCATCTGGGCCTGGAGTTTTCTTTATGGGAAGGTTTTCAATTACAGCTTCATTTTTTTGGACAGATATATGGCTCTTCAGATTTTCTATTTTTTATGTCAGTTTTGATAAGTTGTATTTTATAAGGAATGTGTCCATTTAATCTAAAAAGTAAAAATCTGACATAAGGTTATTAATATTATTACTTTATTATCCTTTTAGTGTACATAGGATCTGTGGTAATGCATTTTTAATTTGTAATATTGGTAATTTTCTCTTTTTCTCATTTAGCTTTGCTAAGATTGATCAGTCTTAATCTAGTCAAAGAATCAACTTTTGGTTTTACTGATATTCTCTCTTTTTCATGTGTTTTCTATTTCACTAATTTCTGCTTTTTATTTTCTTGTATTTACTTATTTTACATTTTTGCTCTTATTTTTCTAGCTTATTAAATTGAAAGCTTAGATTATTGATTTGAAATCTTTCTTCTATACTATAAGCAGTTAGGAATATAAATTCCTCTCTGATATTGCTTCAGCTACATACCATAGATTTTGATAAGTTGTGTTTTCATTATTATCCATTAGAACTATTTTCAGTTTATCTTGTGATTTCCTTATTGACTTATGGATTGCTTAGAAGAATGTTGCTTAATTTCCAAATAGTTAAGAATATTCTAAATTTTTAAATTGTTGATTTGTAATTTACATTTGATTAGGGAATCATATATTACTTTGGTCATTTAACGTTTTTTCAGACTTGTATCATGGCTTAGTATATTTTGTAAATGACAATTAGGCCAAGTTGGTTAATAGTGTTATTCGGATTTTACATGTTTCTATTGATATTTTGTCTACTTATTCTATGAATTTCTGAGAATGTGATATGAAAATATCCTTCTATACTTTTGGATTTGTCTATTTCTCCTTTTTAGTTCTGTTAATTTCTGCCACATACATTTTGAAGTTATTGGGTACATATGCATTGAAGATTGTTACATATTTTAGATGCGTTGACTCTTTTATCATTAATTCTACCTTTAACTCTCGTAATATTTTTATTATAAAGTCTAGTTTGGGCCGGGTGCGGTGGCTCAAGCCTGTAATCCCAGCACTTTGGGAGGCTGAGACGGGCGGATCACGAGGTCAGGAGATCGAGACCATCCTGGCCAACACGGTGAAACCCCGTCTCTACTAAAAAATACAAAAAAACTAGCCGGGCGAGGTGGCGGGTGCCTGTAGTCCCAGCTACTGGGGAGGCTGAGGCAGGAGAATGGTGTAAACCCGGGAGGCGGAGCTTGCAGTGAGCTGAGATCCGGCCACTGCACTCCAGCCTGGGCGACAGAGTGAGACTCCGTCTCAAAAAAAAAAAAAAAAAAAAAAAAAAAAAAGTCTAGTCTAGTTTGTCTAATATTATAGCCACTCCAGCATCTTTATTAATTTTTGCATGATATATTTTTCTATCTTTTTACATTTATATTTGTCTTTTAAAGTTTGTTTCTAGTAGGCAGCATATAGTTTGGTCTTGCTTTTGTATCTAGTCTGACAGGCTCTACTTTTTAATAGGAGTGTTTAATCCATTTACATGCAATACAATTATTGATATGGTTATGTTTAAGTTTACCATTCAGTTATTTTTGCCTTTAAGTTCTGTTTTTTGTCAACCCCATCAAAAAGTGGGCAAAGGATATGAACAGACATTTCTCAAAAGAAGACATTCATACAGCCAACAGACACACGAAAAAATGCTCATCATCACTGGCCATCAGAGAAATGCAAATCAAAACCACAATGAGATACCATCTCACACCAGTTAGAATAGCAATCATTCAAAAGTCAGGAAACAACAGGTGCTGGAGAGGATGTGGAGAAATAGGAACACTTTTACACTGTTGGTGGGATTGTAAACTAGTTCAACCATTATGGAAAACAGTATGGCGATTCCTCAAGGATCTAGAACTAGATGTACCATATGACCTAGCCATCCCACTACTGGGTATATACCCAAAGGATTATAAATCATGCTGCTATAAAGACACATGCACACGTATGTTTATTGCGGCACTATTCACAATAGCAAAGTCTTGGAATCAACCCAAATGTCCATCTGTGACAGACTGGATTAAGAAAATGTGGCACATATACACCATGGAATATTATGCAGCCATAAAAAAGGATGAGTTTGCGTCCTTTGTAGGGACATGGATGCAGCTGGAAACCATCATTCTTAGCAAACTATCACAAGAATAGAAAACCAAACACTGCATGTTCTCACTCATAGGTGGGAACTGAACAATGACATCACTTGGACTCGGGAAGGGGAACATCACACACTGGGGCCTATCATGGGGAGGGGGGAGGGATTGCATTGGCAGTTATACCTGATATAAATGACGAATTGATGGGTGCTGACGAGTTGATGGGTGCAGCACACCAACATGGCACAAGTATACATATGTAACAAACCTGCACATTATGCACATGTACCCTAGAACTTAAAGTATAATAAAAAATAAAAAATAAAAAATAAAAAAAAGTTCTGTTTTTTGTTCCTTCTTTTCTGTCTTCTTTTGGATTAAGCAAGTATACTTTATATTCTATGTCATATATTCTATTTGGCTTTTAGCTATATCTCTCAATACTTTTATAATGATTTTTACTAGGGATTAACTATGTATCCTTAATTTGTCATAGTCTACCTTGAGTTCATGAACAATGTAAGAACCTTTACTCCCCTCCCATATTTTGTGCTATTGTGGTTATATTTAACTTTTAAATTTGTCAGAAATCCCATAATATATTATTTTTTCAGTTCTAGAATTTCTATTTGGTTCTTTTTTAACTTTTATTTTTTTCAATTTTTATCTTGAAATTACCTATCTATTCAGCCATTATATTCCTCTTTTCCCATAACTTATTTAACAGATTTATAACAGTTGATTTAAATTTCTTGTCTGTCAACTCCAACAACTAGTCTGTGGATCTGCTTTTATTGACTGTTGATTTTCCTGACTTTTGGTTACATGCTCTTGCTTTTTTGCATATTTCATAATTATTTATTGTGGAGACTGAAGCATAATATTTTTTGTTTGTTTCATTTGTTTTCCAGAGAGTGCAGACTCACTCCTTTGTCTTGCAGGGAAGGGTCAATATTTGACTCAGGGGAGGTTGGATTGCAGTTTCAGGTATTTTTGATTCACTTTGCATTCAACTCCTCAGGGCCCCAAAATTCAATCACCATGAAGTTGAATGGAACTAAATGTTTTATTTCTGCTTACCTGCCCTTACTTTGTGACTCCTTTTTTGGCAAAATTTTTTGTAGGGGGAGAATTACTGCTCTGAGCAATTTGTTTTTGTATTTGGGGCTCTTCCAGATTCCACCCTGTCCTGCCAGCCCACAATCTCTGATACGTCTATATTTCACCAATTTGGCTGGATTGAAGCTGTGTTTTCCAGAATTTCCTTTCCTGTGCTTCTGGATTAGTTTAGGCCACAAGAGATATTTTGCATAAAACTTGGAAGATAGAAATGAAGCTGCAGCTATATTATTTTATATTCTGAAGGTGAATGAGAGTACCAAGAATACTAATAGGTATGGGGCTGCACCTGACCCCCAGATTCTCTGTCTCCCAGGAGATCCCTTTCATCTTCTCTGAGTTGTGGGTCCACTTCATGTGTACCTCGAAAGTAAAGCATGTTAGTTTTTTCAGTAGATGATCCACAGGATTAAGTTTGGAAAGAGTGAGTGACAGATGTGTATTCCAGGTTGCCCTTATGGGTTTCAGCTGTCTTCGTGGGTCCCAGTGCATCCTTGTGATTCCAGTTTGTCCTTGTCTTTATCCACACTCAGTATTCCTTTTTGCTGCCAGTCTGACTGACCTCTAGTGATTTTAGGCTGAACACTAGTTGCAGAGGCAACCATTAGTGTGAACTGTTCTACCAGCTCCCCATTTTGAGTAAGGTCAAACCTATGAGAAATATCCCTGGTTCTGTACCAGGGAATGACCTTGATTGACACAGTCAGCTAAGGCTCAGCTGATTCCTCCTCATTGCTAGAAAATCTCTCCGTGCATAACATGCCCCCATGGACCCAAACTAGCTTCCCATCCCTTCTCAGGTAGGAAAGCTGCCATGGCCTTCTGTTCACCTATGAAGGTCTCTTTACTTTCTGGAATTCAGTTCATCAAGGCTTGCATCCTTCACTCTTTGCTAGACTCATAGAACAGTATAGTTATTGTGTCCATGTTTTTCTTGTTTTTACTATAAGATCGAAAGCCTTTTCATTCTTCTGCATTTTAAACATCAGCAAAACTGTGGAAAGTGTCCTTAAAGGTGGCTGTGTGCCCTCTCATCCCCTTTTCTCATTTCTGAGGCTGGAAACATCTATTATGACTGGTGCTAGAGCAGCCATCTTATAGACCTGGTAACAGAGACTGCTCCTAGATGTGGCAGAAGAGAGAGTATAAGGCATAAGGGAACTACTACACAAACCCTGAATTAATAACTTCCAGACTTCTGATATGTGAGACTAAGACCTTGAGTGGTTAAGCCACTGATAATTTTAGTTTTCTGATTCACGCAACCAAATCTGTTTCTCATGGATAGAGCCAGTTGCAGGGATTTGTGGTGCTATTCAGGGTAAGTAGTGGAGAGGCGAATGATAGAAGCTGGGGGCAATCCAGAAGGCTCTGCACAGGACAGGCTAGCTGAGGATGGAACAGAGGTAAAAATAACTGCTGTTAAGGCCAGGTTGGCCATGGCAGAAGGTAGGATAGGAGGTATATTGAGGAGAGGGTTTAGGAGGAGAGAATGTAAATTATTTTTAGGCAGGCTCGGTATGTGCCATGTGATGTAACTTCCCTTTTGCTGCTTCATCAAGAGAACTTTTATATGGACTTGTTTCTTTCCAAAGCATTAAGGAAATGGATTTGGGTTTCTTTGGATGCAGCTCTGGGCTGAGACAGGCCTAGAAGAGGGCCAGTTTTATTTAAGTTCTGGAAAATAATTTGAAGAGAACTCTAGGCTTGGGAATCATTCAGTTACTGAGACTCGGTGTTCTCCATCTGAATGTCCCATAGGAGAGGAGTCATTTCAACAGCCTTAGAGTCACGGAATATTGAATCTGGAAAGGTCTTGGGCAACCATCCATCTACATTCCGCTGTTTCAGATGAAAGCAATATCTGCCTTGATTGAGGCTTGCTCACGCTGCCCATTTTCTCATTTGGACCAGGTTATTAAATGGTGGGACTTCCCTCTTGGGCTGCTTGATCCTCCTGGGGACTTGTCTCTTCTCAGCCTATCTGGGAGCTGAAGATCAGCAAACTCTATGTCTTGTCTATGTCTGTGTTTTCCACTAGGAAATTCAGCCTTGTGAAGTTGATGGATATGGCTCTTATCATTTCTAGGATTTTCATGGAATGAAACATTCCATGAAATACTACTGGGAGGGTAGTATCTTGGCCAACCTGAAAGAGGAAACTGTGGTCCATAGATAGAAGTGACTCGTCCAAAGACAAATAGCCGATAAGGACTGAGCTGGCCTTAACACCTGCATCTCATAGCTCACGGTCCAGAGCACTTCCCACTACTCCTGACTTGGAGTGGCATGGTACAACGGAAGTAACATGGGCTTAGAAGCCAGAGAAATGACTTTTTATCTTGGCTTCCCACTAAATTTTTGTTGACCTTCCTTCCATCCGTTTGGGGGCTCGCCTCTCTTTTGCTGGCGGCAAAGAACTGGTATACAATTGCAGCAGCAAATTCACACCCTGAGCACACACAAATTCCACCATCTCCTAATCCTGGGTCTTCTCCCATAACTGATGGTCCCACGTAGAACAGGTGAGGCAACATGAATTCATGAAACTTGCTTTATCTAACTCAGTTGTTCTCAATCGAGGGGGGTGATTTTGTATACGGACCCTCTCCCTTCTGTCTGCCTCAGAACATTTGGCAATGTGTGGAGATAACTTTGGTTGTCAAAACTGGGGGTTGGGGCATGGAGTGATGGGGGATGGCAAGCACTCCTGGCATCTAGTGGGTGGAGGCCAGGAATGCTATTAAACCACCTACAGTTCATAGGAGAGCTCCCGTGACAAATAATGATCCAGCTCGAACTGGCAATACTCCGATAACCTAACTATGACCAAAGCAGTGGGAGCTACATTAGGTCTGTGGCACCCTCAAACTACCAAGTGTGCAGTCTCAGTACCAGCCCTTTAATTTATAGCTTAAGACCATTTCTGCCTGATCTCATCCTTCACCCACATCTGAATCATTTCCCCAACTCCCCTCATTCCTAAGGGTGGAACTACAAAGGCCAGAACTTTTAAAATCGCAACATACGTGTGAATTATCCAGGGATCTTGCTAAAATGCAGATTCAGGAAGTCTGCGACGGAGTCTGAGATTCTGCATTTCTGACAATTTCCCAGGTGATGCTAATGCTGCTGGTTCACAGACCAAACTTTGAGTAGCAAGGAGTAAGGCCACATGTTGCTCTTCCTCTAAGCACTATTTACTTCTTGCATGTGGCTTTTCTCATTATGTCATTAACATGCTGGGGACGGCCAGCATGTCTTGTATCTGGGATACCCTAGAGAGGAGGCAGGCTGCAGAGTTCAGTCTCAGCTGGGCATTCTGCCCCACGTAGCTGCATTCCATCTTGGCTTACCTCCTCTTGAGGTTGAAGGAATGTCAACAAAAACTCAAGAGATTTGATGTAGTTGTGCCATCAGTTATTTTCTAGTTATTACATCAGTCTTCCCCAATATCTCCTTTGAATATACTCGCAGCATATTTCATGTCCACTAACTAAGCCTCATACATTTCTCTTCTGAAATAAAACTTATTTTACTTTTGATCACTGGCATCCAACTCCCCCACTACACACCAGTATCTTTAAAATTTCTTGTATTTCTGTAAAGAGAAGTCTGCTGTGTCACCCTTAGCTCATGATCAGTATTTCCTTGTGACCAACATCAGCAAGTTACTTAGCCTACCAAGCTTCACTTTCTCATGAGTAACATGGAGCTAATAGTTTCTACTTTGCAGTGTTGTCGAAATGACCTAAGATAATGCATCTAAACATATCTAGCTCAGAGTAAGTTATAGGTGGTGGTGGGTGTTAAAATGTACCTGGGGCCAGGCATGGTGGCTCAAACCTGTAATTCTAGCACTTTGGGAGGATGAGGAGTTCAAGACCAGTAGCCTGGGCAAAATAGTGAGGCCCCCTAGCTCTAAAAAAAAAAAAAAAAAAAAAAAAGAAGAAAAAAAGAAAGAAATTAGCCGGGTATAGTGGCACATGCTTGCAGTCCCAGCTACTCAGAAGGCTGAGGCAGGAGGATCACTTGAGTCCAGGAGGTCGAGGTTGCAGTGAGCTATGATCATGCCACTGTACTGTAGCCTGGGTGACAGAGTCAGACCCTGTCTCTAGAATAAACAAACAAAAAATAAGCAAAAACAAACAGAGGATCTGGCATTTTGTTTTAATTAGGTATAGTAAGATGACAGACCTAGAGAAACATGCCTTGAAAGGAGTTTATTATAGTTCCCAAGAGAAGGGGGCATGCTATGCCATGCAGGGTCACATGCAAAAGCACCAGAGTTGGTCATGAGTCAGAAAGAGTGAAGAGAGGGCATGACCCAGAGACCCTATTGGGGATTCCATGGGAAGGGATGGGTGAGGCAGGACAGGCAAGTTTGAGCAAGCTTAGAATTAGAGAGTTTGAATAATGTCTATGGGTTCTGGGCTATAGGAATGGTCTCTAGTTGTCTGTTACTTGGTCCTGGGGTGATTTAGGGCAAGGAAAATATGGGCTTGGTGTGTGAGAGTTAGATAAAGGAGGTGGTTGGGGATACAGGTTTTGGATTGGTTGGTTTGTATATGAAAGATATGTTGGCAGGCAAGTTGTTTACTACCTCTAGAAATGAACCCTGGAAGGTGGAGTCTTTCCAGGATTAGCAATGCCTCAGGATGTCAAAGCTTCATAAACTACGAAAGATAAAAAACATGATTAATGCATGGTGTCAAGCATGGCTTAGGGTCATTCACACTCCTTGCCTTGCAGCCTGCCTGACCCTTGCCTCCTTAAGTCAACAGACAACTTATGTAAGTGCAATGACTTCCAACCAGATGGCTGCCCTGCGTCCCTCCTCTGGAAGGCTTCTCCTGCTGCCTCTTCTTTACAGGAAGTCGATGACAGTGCTGCTTCCAACTTGCACAATTTCCAAATGACCGTGTAATCATAGACCCATGTAACCCTCAGCTCTGGTATTCACAGAGAGATAAGAAAAATTCTAGATTCTTGCCTCCCTAAAGCCAAGGGACTGCCTCTGTGTTTCTATTTCATGCTGGTAGAATGAGGCTAATTTTGACTTTCCAGCAGCTCTGATTCCAAGTGAATAACTAGAAGCAGCAAGCAACAGGATTGGAACCTGCTGGAGCAGTTAGAAATAAATTGAATGTGCATGGATTCCAGAGGAAAACTGCCCTTTGCGGGGGAGGAGAGAGGGGAGGTGGGTACTGGAACAGACTGATCTGCATCCTGCCTTAGCACTAGGGCTGCTGCTTCCCAGGATGATTCACAGCACCATAGAACAGTCTTCCCTGCGAAGTTAAAACAACAACAACAAAAACTTCAACAGATTTGATGCAATAAAATTGGCAAACAGCCATTGGGGAAGATAGGGCAACGTGGGGCTGGTGAGGCAGCTATTATTATTTCCTTGGAGCTCAGTGGGATTTTCAGGATGCTGGGCTCCCTGATGCCAAGCTGCTGAGAGGGAGAGGGTGCTGCATCCAGTGGGATGCTTTTAGCTGCAATTAACAAATAAGCCAACGTGACCCAGCTGAAAGGTTAAGGAACTTTGTGGTCTTACCTGAGTGGATGCTCAAGGTAGGGTGGGCTTCAAGGTTGTGTGACACTGAGCTTCATGAGGTCATCAAGGATACCTAGTTCTTTCTGCCCCTCTCTTCTGCCAGCCAGAGCATCCACTTCATTTTAGAACCATTTCTTTGTAGATTTGCTGCTAGCAGCCAACAGGTCTATCTTCTTCCTCATTCATTCTAGGAAGATGGAGAAACTTCCTAATCTTGTTTTATTATTTTTTTTAATATATGTATATGTAATTTTGGTGGGAATTAAGAACTGCAAAAACTGGCTTTTTTTTTTTTTTTTAGACAGAGTCTTGCTCTGTTGCCCAGGCTGGAGTGCAGGGCCACATTCTTGGCTCACTGCAACCTCCCTCTCCCAGACTCAAGCAATCCTCCCACCTCAGCCCCCTCAGTAGCTGGGACTACAGGCACGCACCACCACGCTCAGCCAATTTCTGTATTTTTCGTAGAGATGGGGTTTCGCTATGTTGCCTAGTCAGGTCTCAAACTCCTGAGTTCAGGCAATCTGCCCGCGTTGGCCTCCCAAAGTGGTGGGAAATCAGGTGTAAGCCACCTCGCCTGGTCTAATTTTGTCCTTTAATAGTAAGGAAAAATTCCCTAAAAGCCCTCAGCAGACTTCTTATGTCTTTTTTTTTTTTTGAAACGGAGTCTCGTACTGTTGCCCAGGTTGGAGTGCAGTGGCGTGATCTCGGCTCACTGCAAGCTCCGCCTCCTGGGTTCACGCCATTCTCCTGCCTCAGCCTCCCAAATAGCTGGGACTACAGGCACCCGCCACCATGCCCAGCTCATTTTTTGTATTTTTAGTAGAGACGGGTTTCATCGTGTTAGCTAGGATGGTCTCGATCTACTGACCTCGTGATCTGCCTGCCTTGGCCTCCCAAAGTGCTGGGATTACAGGCATGAGCCACCACACCAGGCCAGCAGAATTCTTATGTCTTATTGGCAAGAACCAATTCCTGGGACAAGGTAGGTGGCACATGGAGATTGGTTCAGGCTGGGCTCTTGATCCAATCCCTGATGAAGAGGGATGGGATTCCATAATTCATATTGACTAAGTGAGGCCCATCTGGAGGCAGGGTGAGTCCCTGAAATAACTGTGGCTACACAGAGGGAGAGGGCTGCGATGGATGTTGGGGCACCAACCACAGTATCTACTGCAGCATCTTGTTGGAGCCATGATATCTGGGCTCGACCACTAGTTGTGTGACTTTGGGCAAGTGGCTTCACCTCTCTGAGCCTTTGTTTTTGCCTTTGTAGAAATGAGAGAAAAACCTGTTTGACTTAGCTTTCGGGTTGTGAGAGTCAAATAAAGGATTGGGTATAAAGGCCCTTCTGAGGTGCACCTGTATGAGGTCAGAAACATCTGCCTCTTGCCCAGCTCCTTCAGGATAAGTTAAGTGGACCAATCCCTGCCTCCTAAAAGCTGACAGTCCGAGATAGTGTGAAGCAGAGAGTAGATGGCTTCACAGGTGAGAATGGGTTAATGGCAAAATAGCAAGCCTAGAGAAGTGGAATGAGTCACGTAGCGGTGCTGTGTTCCTTGCGCCATGGCTTCTGACAGTAACTTTGGTTACTTGGTTATGGTGGTGTCTGCTGGGCTTCTCCACTTTCATGGTTGCTATTTTCACCTTTGTAAGAAATCGGTATTTTGTGGGGAGGTATTTTGAGACTATGACAATATCTTGTTCATCCTGAAGTTTTCACCCACAAGTTTTAGTTTCTGCTAATGATTCTTGCCTGAGTCAGTTATCATTATGATGGTTTGCAAATTGTCGTTGTCTAATTGTGCCATTCCCTCAACGTGTATTAATTGGCATTCTGAAGAAAGTACTTTATTTTCAAGTTCAATGGCTTCAGCAGGATATGCCTTAATATTGAACATCCAATATCATTTTTATTTGTCACATGGTATGCCCTCTCAATGGTCAGATTTAGTGATTCCTTCATTTTGGGGGGATCCTCCTTGAATTATCCTTCTGAATGTACTTTTTATTTTATTTTGTAATTTTCTGTTAAAAAATTTAAAAATTTCCCTTTTCTTTTGACTTATCACATATGTGATTTTTCAACTATGTGAATGTGAATACACTGTTTCAATATTTTCTTGAGTTTTTGATTAGTCAAGGTCCTCTGGAGAAACAGAACTAGATATAAATACAAATACAAAAAATAAATATAAATAAATAAATATATGGAGAAAGAGATTTTAAGGAATTGGCTCATGCAATGGTGGGAGTTGGCAAATCCAAAATCTAGGCAGGTGGGAGACCGAGGAAGAGTTAATGTTGCAGCCTCAAATCTAAAGGCAGTCGGAAGGCAGAATTCCTTCTTCCTTGAGGGACATCAGTCTTTTTCTCTTAAGGCCTTCAACTGATTTGTTGAGACCCACCCACATTGGATTACAGATGAGAATATTCTGTTTACTAAGAGTCTACTGATTTAAAAGTTAATCACATCTAAAGAATACCTTCATAGCAACATCTAGATGGGTGTTGATCAAACATTTGGCCACCATAGTCTAGACAAGTAGACACATAACATTAACCATAACAGTTCTCTACTTCAAAGGTACCAGCTATTCTATGTTAGATCATTTTTAAAAAATAGCTGTTATGTTCTAATTGCTCTAATCTCTGCATGTATTTCCTCTGCGGTAGTATGATTATCTCAAAGCTTTCTTACATGTCAGTAATTTAATTTTCAGTGGTGTCTATTTAATTCCTTGCTTTTTCTCTCCTTCCTTTCTCCCTCCTTCCCTCCTTCCCTCTCTCTCTTCTTTCTCCCTTCTCCTTCCCCTTCCCCTTCCCAGGGATGCACAGTCCCTGTCACTAATTCAGTGGGCAGCTTGGCCCAGATGTTGTTGGAGAAACTGTCTGCTCCTTCTGACCTCTCTACTCTTTCTATGTAATCACGGTCTCCCATGGCAGTGGTCAGTAGCAGATTTCTTTCTTCAGCCACTGCCCAGGTTAAATCAAAGCTCAAACAGGTTCTCTGTCTCCTTTTGAACCTGTAGCCAAATAGGCTCAAGCTTCAGCAGCCCATCTTATGCTTTATTTCCTTAGGTTTTGGTTCACGGAGATGTTTATCTTGGTTTTAATGACTGTGTCTTTTAACTTTTTGCCTTTTATATTTTCTTATTAGTTTGCATTTGGAGTCAGGGTGTGAGGCTCAATATAGGTACTTGAATGACATCCTGTCTGGATTCCATAAAAAAAGGGAGGTGGTGGTTGCTCAGAGGGAGGCACGGCCATCAAAAAATGATGTCCCAGGTTGGCAGTAGAAGAATGATGAAGACTGTTGGCCAGGGACTTAAGAATCCTGGTGCTCTGCCTATGGAGTAGTCATTCTTTTATTCCTATACTTCCCCCCCTTTTTTTTTCCTGATAAACAGACATGTTTAATAATAGCTTGCTCTTCACAGAGATGTCTACAGAGACTTTTAATCTATAATCCAGGAGAATATAACCATGCAACACAGACCAATTAGCCAAATGCAAAATAAACTAGATTCTTACCACAACTACCCTATAAACACTGCAACTGTTCTTTCCAAAAGGACCCTAATCTTATGTGAAAACACCTACTGTGGGGGAACCAGAAACCTAGCTATGTGGCCAAAAGGAAAAAATAGCAATTCAGTGGTTAATTGGTGAAAGCAGGAAATTTGTGCCCTTTACTGTGCTGCTGTTGCTGCTGTTGCTGCTGATGTTGCTGTTGTTGCTGCTGCGGCAGGTGCTGCTGCTGCTGCTACTGCCGCTGCTGCTGCTTTGGTCTTCTTAGTTTTGTTCTTTTTGTCTCTCTTCTTCAGCCCATCCATGTTAGCTCTCAGTAGGTTTGAATAAGCCATTTGAAACTTACTCACTTCCTTGGAGCTCACCACAGTGCTGATCTTCTTTTTCCCATCGGTAGCTCTTAACAGACACTTGTTGTCTGCGGGCTCAAAGCCCTCCACAGTACCTTTCTTTGGAATGGGTTTGGTTCGGCCGTCATACTTCTTCAAGGTGATATAGAGACTGCCCGACGTCCGGCACTTCTGGAAAAGTCTGGTCAGCTCCGTCAGGAACTGCTCGCTCTCCAACAACACCATCGCGGCGATGCTAGCTTGACTCCCTCCGCTTCTATTCCTATACTTCCTTAATAAACTTGCTATCACTTTACTCTTAAAAAAAAAAAAACAAACCAAACTTGGCTTCTGTTTACTGTAATACCTGCTAACTTGCTGTGTGACTTTGGACAGATGACTTAACCTCTGTTGGCCGCAGTGCCCTCGCTGGCAAAGTGGTGATACTGGACTACTTAACCTCCAAGGTAATTGTCAGCTCTAGAGTTCCAGGAGTCTACAAGGGGATTGTTTAAAACAATGTTCTTTGTTACAGTTGGAAGGGCTGTTGAGAGTATTTGTTCAGTTCAGGTAAATGGCAAATGTTTCGGCCACTCTAATGAAATGAGTACATTTTGCTCTAAATGTCATGGATGTTTATTATCAGATTAAACTAAAGCAGGCCTAATTTTAGCTCTTCCAATTCAAGTGCAGCAATGAAGATTAAATGTTAGGCATAATTAAAGATGCAGATGTAGTTATATTGAATTATAAACCTCATTAAGTGCAACGTCCCAGGAAGGCCCCGGAGACCAGCTACAAAGGACTTCCAGTCACCATGCTGCAGTTATTAAAATATTGTAAAGTAAATCTCACTCTAAAAATATTATGACTTGGATGGAAGGATTGTTTTCTAACATGACTGGAGTTGGTTTCATGGGTAATTTCTTTGCTCTGTTTGCAGACAGCTGGGAAGGGAAACTTATTCCTTGGCATCTGCACAAAGGCCTCCCTGGGGCTTGGTGCTCCCATCCCCGCCACACACATACAGCATGGATTTGATTCTCCTGGGCCAGTGGGAAGAGCAACGCCAAGGTCAGTCAGATTCCATTACAGGAGTTGGTAGCAGGGGGACCGGCAGGGGGTGGTGGAGGGGGCAGGGTTTCTAAGGACTGAAAGGCCATGTTTTTATATGAGAGAAATATGTTTGCTAGGTGACGTTTCCACTTTTTTTCCTGTCTGTAAAGATATTATGTAGTCATTTAAAAAATTCACACAATACAGAATAGGATAAAGAAGTAAAAAACCTAACTTCTTTAAGCTAGTTACTCTTAATATTTTGGTGCATGTCTCTGTGTCAAATTTGACAAAAATAGATCAAACCTTAAAATCTATTTTGTAGTCTGTATTTTCCATTTAACATAAAGTGGGTATCTTTCCATGTCAATAAATATGGATAAGCATTACCTTTTTTAATGGATGACATTCCATTGTATGGACTTACTTTTGTTTTTTTAAAACCAGTCTATTATTGAGAATTTAGATTGTTCCAAAAAAAAGGTTTTTAAAAAACCATTGTAAACAACACTGTAAGAGAAATCTTTATTCACACATTTGCATGTCTGTCTAATGAGCTCCATGGGATAAGTTCCTAGAAAGAGTTTAGGCAGTGTCAGTTATCTATTTGCACCATAATGTTGTGTAACAAACAACCCTCAACTCAGTAGCTTAAAACAGTAAGTATAGACATACCTCAGAGATATTGCAGGTTCAGTTCCAGACCACTATAATAAAATGAATATTGAAATAAAACTAGTCACACACATTTTTTGGATTCCTGGTGCATATCAAAGTTATGCTTGCATTATACTGTAGTCTATTAAGTATTCCATAGCATTATGTCTACAAAAATTCACATATCTTAAGTAATGTTATTATTATAATGGTATAACTTAATATGTTAATATAATAAATAGTAACTTTATTGCTAAAACATAGTAATGATCACCTGAGCCTTCAGTGCATTGTAATCTTTTTGCTGGTGGAAGGTCTTACCTCAATGTTGATGACTGCATGACTGATGGCTGATGGCTGCCATGGGCAACATTGGCTGGTAACCAGTGTTGATGGTCAGGGTGGTGGTTGCTGAAGGTTGGAGTGGCTGTGGAAATTTCTTAAGATGAGACAACCCTTGTAAGTTGGATTCCTAGGTATTTTATTCTCTTTGTAGTAATTGTGAATGGGAGTTCACTCATGATTTGGCTCTCTGTCTAATATTGGTGTATAGGAATGCTTATGATTTTTGCACATTGATTTTGTATCCTGAGACTTTGCTGAAGTTGCTTATCAGCCTAAGGAGATTTTGGGCTGAGACAATGGGGTTTTCTAAATATACAATCATGTCATCTGCAAACAGAGACAATTTGACTTCCTCTTTCCTAACTGAATACCCTTGATTTCTTTCTCTTGCCTGATTGCCCTGGCCAGAATTTCCCACACTATGTTGAATAGGAGTGGTTGAGAGAGGGCATCCTTGTCTTTTGCCGGTTTTCAAAGGGAATGCTTCCAGTTTTTGCCCATTCGGTATGATATTGGCTGTGGGTTTGTCATAAATAGCTCTTATTATTTTGAGATATGTTCCATCAATACCTAGTTTATTGAGAGTTTTTAGCATGAAAGGCTGTTGAATTTTGTGGAAAGCCTTTTCTACATCTATTGAGATAATCATGTGGTTTTTGTCATTAGTTCTGTTTATGTGATGGATTACGTTTATTGATTTGCATATGTTGAACCAGCCTGGCATCCCAGGGATGAAGCTGACTTGATCATGGTGATTAACCTTTTTGATGTGCTGCTGGATTCGATTTGCCACTATTTTATTGAGGATTTTTGCATCAATGTTCATCAGGGATATTGGTCTAAAATTCTCTTTGTTTGTTGTATCTCTGCTAGGATTTGGTATCAAGATCATACTAGCCTCATAGAATGAGTTAGGGAGGATTCCCTCTTTTTCTATTGATTGGAATTGTTTCAGAAGGAATAGTACCAGCTCCTCTTTGTACCACTGGTAGAATTCGGCTGTGAATCTGTCTGGTCCTAGACATTTTTTGTTTGGTAGGCTATTAATTATTGCCTCAATTTCAGAACCAGTTATTGGTATATTCGGAGATTCAACTTCTTCCTGGTTTAGTCTTGGGAGGGTTGTATGTGTCCAAGAATTTATCCATTTCTGGACCTCTTTAAGGAAAACTGCAAACCACTGCTCAATGAAATAAAAGAGGACACAAACAAATGGAATAACATTCCATGCTCATGTATAGGAAGAATCAATATCATGAAAATGGCCATACTGCCTAAAGTAATTTATAGATTTAATGCTATCCTCATTAAGCTACCACTGACTTTCTTCACAGAATTGGAAAAAAACTACTTTAAAGTTCATGTGGAACCAAAAAAGAGCCCACATAGCCAAGACAATCCTAAGCAAAAAGAACAAAGGTGGAGGCATCACGTTACCTGACTTCAAACTATACTACAAGGCCACAGTAACCAAAACAGCATGGTACTGGAACCAAAACAGAGATATAGACCTATGGAACAGAACACAGCCCTCAGAAATAACACCACACATCTACAACCATCTGATCTTTGACAAACCTGACAAAAACAAGCAATGGGGAAAGGATTCCCTATTTAATAAATGGTGCTGGGAAAGCTGGCTAGCCATATGTAAAAAGCTGAAACTGGATCCCTTCCTTATACTATATACAAAAATTAACTCAAGATGGATTAAAGACTTAAATGTAAGACCTAACACCATAAAAACCCTAGAAGAAAACCTAGGCAATACCATTCAGGACATAGGCGTTGGCAAAGACTTCATGATTAAAACACCAAAAGCAATGGCAACAGAAGCCAAAATAGACAAATGGGATCTAATTAAACTAAAAAACTTCTGCATAGCAAAAGAAACTATCATCAGAGTGAACAGGCAACCTACAGAATGGGAGAAAATTTTTGCAGTCTACCCATCTGACAAAGGGCTAATATCCAGAATCTACAAAGAACTTAAACAAATTTACAAGAAAAAAGGAACCCCATCAAAAAGTGGGCAAAGGATATGAACAGACATTTCTCAAAAGAAGACATTTATGCAGCCAACAGACATATGAAAAAATGCTCATCATCACTGGTCATCAGAGAAATGCAAATCAAAAACGCAATGAAATACCATCTCACACCAGTTAGAATGGCGATCATTAGAAAGTCAGGAAACAACAGATGCTGGAGAGGATGTGGAGAAATACGAACACTTTTACACTGTTGGTGGGAGTGTAAATTAGTTCAACCATTGTGGAAGACAGAGTGGCGATTCCTCAAGGATCTTGAACTAGAAATACCATTTGACCCAGCAATCCCATTACCGGGCATATACGCAAGGGATTGTAAATCATTCCATGATAAAGACAGATGCATACTTAGGTTTATTGTGGCACTATTCACAATAGCAAAGACTTGCAACCAACCCAAATGTCCATCAGTGATAGACTGGATTAAGAAAATGTGGCACATATACATCATGGAGTACTATGCAGCCATAAAAAAGGATGAGTTCATGTCTTTTGCAGGGACATGGATAAAGCTGGAAACCATCATTCTAAGCAAACTATCCCAAGGACAGAAAACCGAACGCTGCATGTTCTCACTCATAGGTGGGAGTTGAACAATGAGAACACATGGACACAGGGCGGGAAACATTACACAATGGGGTTGGTCAGGGGTTGGAGGCTGAGAGCGGGATAACATTAGGTGAAATACCTAATGTAAATGATGAGTTGATGGGTATAGCAAACCAACATGGCACATGTATACCTATGTTACAAACCTGCATGTTGTGCACATGTACCCTAGAGCTTAAAGTATATTAAAAAAGAAAGAAAGAAAGAAAAAAAGAAAAAGCCTGACCAAAAAAGAGACAACCATGAATTTGGCCATGCCAATTGATTCTTCCTTTCACAAAAGATTTTTCTGTAGCATGTGATGCTATTTGACAGCATTTTACTCACAATAGAACTTCTTTCAAAATTGGAGTCCATTCTCCCAAACTCTGTAGCTGCTTTATCAACTACGTTTATGTAATCTTTTAAATCCTTTGTTGTCATTCCAATGATGTTCCCGACATCTTTACCAGGAGTATATTTTGTCTCGAGAAACTCTTTATTTGCTCATCCATAAGATGCAAATTCTCATCTGTTCAAGATTTCTCATGAGATTGCAGCAGTTCAATCACATCTTCAGGCTCCACTTCTAATTCTAGTTCCTGCTATTTCTACCACATCTGCAGTGACTTCTCCACTAATGTCTCAAACCCCTCAAAGTCATCTATGAGGGCTGAAATCAACATCTTCCAAATTTCTGTTAATGTTCATATTTTGACCTCCTCCGATGAATCACGAATGTTCTTAATGGCATCTACAATGGTGACTCCTTTCCAGAAGGTCTTTAGATGTACTTTGCTCAGATCCATCAGAGGGATCACTATCTGTGGCAGTTATTTTGAAATGGATTATTGAATAATAAGACTTGAATATTCAAATTACTCCTCGATCCATGGGCTGCATAATGGATGTTGTATTAACAGGCATGAAAACAACATTAATCTCTTTATACATTTCTGTCAGAGCACTCGGGTGAACAGGTACGTTGTCCATGAGCAGTCATATTCTGAAGGGAATCTTTTTTTCTGGGCAGTAGGCCTCAACAGAGAGCTTAAAATATCCAATAAATCATGCTGTAAACAGATGTGCTGTCATCCAGGTTTTGTTGTTCTATTTATAGAACACAGGAAGAGTACATTTAACATAATTTCTAAGGGTCCTGGGATTTTCAGAATGCCAAATGAGCCTTGGTTTCAGCTTAATGTTACCAGCTGCGTTATCTCTTAACAAGAGAGTTAGCTTGTCATTTGAAGCTTTGAAGCCACCATTGACTTCTCTTCTCTAGCTATGAAAGACCTAGATGGCATCTTCTTCCAAAAGAAGGTTGTTTCATCTACATTGAAACTATGTTGTTGAGTGTAGCCACCTCAGGGATCTCAGCTAGATCTTCTGGGTAACTTACTGCAGCTTCTCCAACAACACGTTTGCTTTTTCAGTTAATGGATCCTACTTCTGCTTCCCAACTGACACATTCTGCTCAAGGGCACCCATCTCTTTCCTTGCTTTTCCATGAGCATATTATGCTGGTCTTCTAGGCTCCTGCTGATCTTCCTGTTTTGAATGTTCTCCCTCCTTCTAGTCTACCACGATCGTACACACTATATAGTCAAATCCTGTACATTTCTAAGGCACACCTCTGTTACCCCTGCAACTCCCATGAATCCTGCCTCCTTCGGGGCTTTTCTAAAGCAAGTAAGGTGACCAGCTTCTCCCAGTTTGTCCAGAACTTTCTGGTTTTAAAATGTAAAGTCCTGGATCTTGGGTACTCCTTCAGTCCCAGGCAAACCCAGCCAATTGGCCATCATAAGAGAAGGGATTGACTTTAAAGGGTCAGGTAGTAAGTATTTTAGGCTTTGTGGGCCATATGGTCTCTGTTCCAACTACTGAATCCTGCCAATACAGAGTGAAAGCAGCCATAGAGAATACAAATGGGTGTGGCTGTGCTCCAATAAAACTTTATTTACAAAAACAGCCAGTGGGCCAATTTTGGTCCACATACTATAGTTTTCTGACTCATTCTCAAGACTTTAACATTTGTACTTCCCAATTTAACCTTATGCTGTACTTTTTTTATGTTGTTTCATGTGGATCAGTTTTATCTCCATGGTTGGAATATAAAGGAAGCTTAATATCTTGACATTATGCTCTGTCACTTCACAGCTATGTGAATGTGGGTAAGTTACTCAACCTCTCTGGCTTCAGTTTCTTTATCTTTTAAAAGGGGATAATGTGCTGACCCCACAAGTATTTCTGTAGATTAAATGAGTTCATCTTTGCACAGCAGATGGCACAGGGTGAGTGCTGAATCGATGTTAGCTGCTCTCATTATCATGATCATTGTCGTCAATTGTGACGATGAATATATGAGTGACTCTGACTCCCTTAGGAGGGAGTAACAGAGGTGTGACTTAGAAATGTGCAGGATTTGAATATATAGTGTGTAGGATCGTGGTAGAGTAGAAGGAGGGAGAACACTCGAAACAGGAAGATCAGCAGGAGCCTAGAAGACCAGCATAATATCATCATCATTGTTGTCATCCCATGTGTCTTCTTCAGTAGGTAGCTCACTTCTGGCTACAGAAGTGGCTCAGTAAATGGAATCATAAGGACAGATGATGTTAAAGTGGCAAGGGAGCTTAAAGAATGTTTAATCCAACATCCTAATTTTAGAGATGAGCATAAGGGAGTCAGAGTCACTCATATATTCAGGAGGGTTGGGTGCTATGGATCTCAACTGGCAGTACCCTTTCTCAGATGTTGCCCACCCTCATGTTTCCATAGTGTCTTAGTCTGTTTGTGTTGCTATAAAGGAATACCTGAGGCCGAGCAATTTATAAGAAAAGAGGTTTATTTGGCTCACAGTTCTGTAGGCCATACAAGAAGCGTAGCACCACCATCTGCTTGGCTTCTGGTGAGGCCTCAGGCTGCTTCCACTCATGGTGGAAGGTGAAGGGCAGCTGAGTGTGCAGAGACCACGTGGTAGAGAAGAAGCTAGAGAGTGAGTGCCAGGTTCTGTTTAACAACCAGCCCTCATCAAAACTAATAGAGCAAGAATTCATTTGCCCTCATCTCAGGGATGGCCTTAATCTATTCAGAAATGATCCACCCTGTGACACAAACACCTCCCATTAGGTCCCACCACCAACATTGGGAATTAAATTTCAACAAGCGCATTGGAGAGGACAAACATTCAAACTGTAGCACATGGTTACCAGTCAGCTTCTGGGTGCCCAAGAGGTCAAATCCCAGCCTCCTCATAACAGACAGTCTGTCCTCAAAGAAGGCAGCTTCTGCCTCATTTTCCACCATCTAGTCTTTTAATGGAGATGGTGTCCATCTGCCTGGGCTGCACAGGTGAGACTCAGGAAGGGACCAGCCTGAGGTTGTAGCTGGAAAGTCCAAGACAGGCATGAAGGACAGTGTTAGAACAAATGCACCAGTGCACAGGTGTGCTGGGCTTGCCTGGAGATGGAGTCTGATGTGTGGTGCATGGGCAGGTACTTTGCTCAGCAGGCCATACAGGGCCCTGGATTATACCCTGTCCTTCCCTGGGGAGGGAGGAAAAGCAGAGGAGACCTCCTGGGAGATGCTGGTCCAGTGACCTCTTGGGTCAGGATCCCACCATCAGTTCTTCTGCAGGTGCATCTCATCTGAATACCCCTTCTGTCTTTGTGCTGGCTCAGCTTTGATCTGAGAAAGTGAAAGACAAAGCTGCTCTGTCCCCTGCTGCCAACTTTTGTAGCAGGAGTGAGACTTCATGATCCTACTGGCTCGACTGCACTTCATTTCCTGGTAACTAAACAAGTGGAGATCAAAGCTGACAAATTGCCCCCATTTCTCAGCACAGGAGATAAAGGTAAACATTTCCAGGAATAGGTTTTTTTTTTTTTTTTTTTTTCTCATTAAAAGTGACAGTGAAATGTCTTCTCCTTACTTAGAAGGGTTCTAGGTCACTCTAGATAAGATACCTAGTCTGACTACCTTGATTATTTTACACCAATTTTTATCCTATTAATATTGGGCTAAGTTGAGGTGATTGCAGAGGCTAAATCATCAAATAAATCAGAAGACAAAAAGAGCAAAGAAAGACATCACAATGGTAACTGGTCAGTGTTGTGGAAACACACACCTCGCTCACCGTCACATTGATCACATTCTGTTTGATGGGCAGGCCTGAGGGCTTCTGAGGCCAGTGTCTAAATGGCTCCTGGGGTTCTACAAACAGGATCTCAGGCAGATGGCCTCATGCTCTCTTGGCTGTGCTCCTGATAATGCCTTTTGAGATCTGCTATTTTATTTGCAAGGGAAATAACCCATCCCTAAGGCTTTGAACCCAGGGAGCAGCCTCTCCAACCTGGGCACACAGTGGGAGGCTTCAAATGCCTGCTGTGTGTCACAGGCAGACCCTACTCAAGCTGGCCCAATGAAGGGCAGGCGGTCACTGCCAAGACACCACTGGGACACATGGGAATTCCGCAACCAAAATTCTGGCACTGCTGTTCTCATAGTGCCTACAAAGCCATGGGGAAGAAAGAAAGATGGCAGTTCTCCACAGTGTCTCTGTTTCCCTCGCTGCCCACTCTATCCTCTCCTTGGACACCTTCCTTTGCTTTCAGGTCATTGCTGCGTCTGCCTCCCGACCTCTGCCTGCTCACCATCTCCAGTGACTGCTCTGAATCCAGGTCTACCTCATGCCCTTCTGCCTAGCTCCGATGGCTGAACCCTTTCGTCCTTGTCCCCCAGTTCCAAATTCCAGAGGCAGAGGGAGAGAAAGATCTGACCAATCTGTCTGCCGTCTTGAGCCAAGCTACTGAAGTCCTAGGTTTCTGACTGGTCTATGGGGGTTCCTCCACCTTTGATCCAGTTAGCTGTAATGGTGGGGCCTCCTCCCTCAGCAGCTGATGTGGGTAGCAAGATTCCTCTCAGGAGGGACTCAGTTGTGTTAGGTTGGGATTACCCTCATGAATGGTGCAGAGCACCGGAGGTTTGCTTGGGTTAGACTCTTGGCTGACTTTTTATTGGTTGGATTTTGTTTCTTGAGATGTAATTCACATACTGATATGGTCTGGCTCTGTGTCCCCATCCAAATCTGACCTTGAATTGTAATCCGAATTGTAATTCCCATGTAGGTGTTGGGGGAGGGAAATCATGAAGGTGATTAGACCACGGGGCAGTTCTCCCCTGCTGTTCTCATGGTAGTGAGTGAGTTCTCATGAGATCTGATGGTTTTATAAGGAGCTTTTCCCCACTTTGCTCTGCACTTCTCTCTCCTGCCACCATGTGAAGAAGGTGTGTTTGCTTCCCCTTCCACCTTGATTGTAAATTTCCTGAGGCCTCCCCAGCCATGCAGAACTGTGAGTCAATGAAACCTTTCCTTTATAAATTACCCGGTCTCGAGTATATCTTTATTAGCAACATGAGAACGGACTAATACGCATACCACAGCATTCACCCTTTTACAATGCATAGTTCAGTAGTTTTTAGTATACTCACAAGGTTCAGTACCCATTATCTCTTTCTAATTCCAGGATATTTTCATCATCCCTAAAAAAACCTTCACATTCATTAACAGTCACCTCCCATTCCCTCTCGCCACAGTCCCCTGGCTACTTTGGCCTATTTTCTGTCTCTGTGGATTAGAAAATTCTGGACATTTCATATCAATGGAATCACACAATGTGTGGCCTTTTGCGTTTATCCTCTTTCATTTAGCATAATGTTTTCAAGGTTCATCCATATTGTAGCATGAATCAATACATCATTCAATTGCATAATAATCCATTTTATGGATGTAGCATATTTCATTCATCCTTTCATCAGCTGATAGACATTTGTGCTACTTCCACTTTTTGGCTACCATGAATAATGCTGTATGAACATTTGCGTGTAAGTTTTTGTGTGAACACATGTTTTCAATTTTCTTGTGTATATACCTAGGCATAGAATGGCTGTGCCATGGCAGTTTTATGTTAAACTTTTTGAGGAACTTCCAGACTGTTTTTTAAAGTGGCCACATCATTTTATAGTCCCACCAGCAATGTACAAGGGTTTCCATTTTTCCACATCCTTGGCAAAACATGATCTTTCTGATTATAGCCTTCCTAGAGGGTGTGAAGTGGTTTCTCTTTGTGGTTTTGATTTTCCTAATTATGAATCATTTGAGGAACTTTTCATTTGCTTATTGGCCATTTGATATCTTTTTTAGGGAAATTTCTACTTAAATATTTTCTTGTTAAAAAAAATTTGGTTGTCTGTTATTGCTTACTAGCAGTTTAACCTTGTACTAGGCACTCAGTCTCTCTGGGACTGAATCTTCTCATCTTAACAGCAGAGACACTCACCTCACAAGGTTGCTGGGGTGCGTAAGATGAGGTGGCGCCCACTGATGCTCAACCCAGTGCCTGATTCATGGAAGAAACCTAAATCATTTGTTATTATTGTACCACTGTGAAGACCAGCTGATTTTCTTGAGAGCATAATCTGTCCTCTGCCAATAAACCTTTTTTTCGAAGGACTTAAGAGTATTTTGAGAAGAAGTCTGGGGTATGGATGGAAGGTAAGGACCCCATCCCCACCTACCAAGGAACCAGCTTCAGTTACAATAGATGGTTGTGCCCTTTCAGCTCAATAGTGTTTCAGGTAAAGGCCAGAGCTGAGGACAATAGAATTTTGGAAGGGACAAAAGGAAACAAGCTGGCTAGTGCCCAGGGAGGATATTTTCAGAGAACAGGGAATTTTTAAAGGTGATTTTTATGCAGCTTCCCCTTATGGTGTGTGATACAAAATGTCTTTCCGATCTTCCCAAGGTGTTAGTAAAATCTTTTTCTCATGAAGCATTGTATAAGCGGATCTTTTTTGAGCAATTGCTTAAAGTGCTTCTGGCTGGAGAGGGTGGAGAATGAAGTCAGCGACACCTGGAATCGCACTAGGATTAGTGTAAAATGCAGATCAAGAAGGGCAGAGGCCAGGAACTCTTTCCTGGCTGCTCACAGGGCTGTTTAGTGTGGGACAGGCTGGCCTGGTCTCCAGGATTCAGAGTGGGTATCTTCAGGGGCAGAGACCTCCTCCTGCTGCTGTTTGCGGTGCTCAGAATCTGGCCCTCACCTTGACTGATGGGCATGGAGGCTGTACTTCTGCTGCGCCTGTGCACGGATCCACCTGACGCTGGCTCTGCAGCTGGTGCAGCTCCTTGGAGAGTGCTCTGAAAACACCATGCGCCTGGGGCCATGGAGGGGGTTCTCAGCCCTTTCAGACCCAAGGAGGGAAGAGGCTCTTTTTGGCTGGGCACTGCCTGGAAGAGTTCTGTGGCTACCACAGATGTGCCCCATCTGTGTGGAATGAACGTTGGTGCATCTGCAAAGCCATCTGCTGAAATCCTAACCCCCAAGGTCATGATGGTGTTAGGAGGTGGGACCTTTGGGTGGTGATTAGGTCCTGGGAGTAGAGCCCTCGTGAATGGGATTAATGCCCTTATAGAAGGGACCCTGCTTGTAATCCCAGCACTTTGGGAGGCCGAGGAGAGGTGGATCACCTGAGGTCAGGAGTTTGAGACCAGCCTGGCCAATGTGGTGAAATCCTGTATCTACTAAAAATACAAAAAATTAGCTGGGCCTGGTGGTGGGTACCTGTAATCCCAGCTACTGGGGAGACTGAGGCACGAGAATCGCTTGAACCCAGGAGGCAGAGGTTGCAGTGAGCCAAGATCACGCCATTGAACTCCAGTCTGGGTGATAGAGTGAGACTTGGTCTAAAAAAAAAAAAAAAAAAAAAAAAGGGACCCTGGAGAGCTCTCCTGTCCCCTCTGCCATGTGAGGATACAGAGAGAAGTCTGCAGGCTGCAGCCCAGAAGAAGGCCCTTGTCAGGACCAGCCAGGCTGGCACCCTGATTTTGGACCTGCAGCCTCCAGAACTGTAAGAAGTAAATGTCTGTTACTCATTAGCCACCCAGTCTGTGGTAATGTGCTGTAGCAGCCTGAACTAAGACACCATCCACAGTGCCTGAAGTGAACAGCATCCCCTTCCCAGAGAAGCATTGCCTTGCTGGGCCATGACGGTTCCATGCCCTAAACATGAGGATTCTATCACATCGCCAGGATCATTCGCTTTGTGCATTCGTGCTGCTTGGTGCAGGTACTGCCCGAAGAACTCCTACAGAAGAAGCTCTCCCTTTCCCAGCACCAGAGAAGACCATTTGTGTGATCACAAGAAACACAGATTAAGCGCCCACCATGTAACACACACTGAGCCAGGCATTGTGGGAAGAATAGAGATGAATGAGACTTGCCATTTTCCAAAAGAAGCTTCCCCAGCTCTTTTTAGAAAGAAAGTGAGACAGAAGGAAAAGAAGTTAGTAAGGCTGGGCACAGTGGCTCCCACCTGTAATCCCAGCACTTTGGGAGGCTGCGGTGGGCAGACCGCCTGAGGTCAGGAGTTTGAGATCAGCCTGGCCGACGTGGTGAAACCCCGTCTCTACTAAAAATACAAAAGCTAGCCAGGTGTGCTGGTGCATGCCTGTAGTCCCAGCTACTCAGGAAGCTGAAGCATGAGAATCGCTGGAACCTGGGAGGCAGAAGTTGCAGCGAGCTGAGATGGCACCACTGCTCTCCAGCCTGGGGGACAGAGGGAGACTCTGTCTCAATTAAATTAAAAAAAGAGAAAGAGTTAGGGAAGATGAGAGGCTGGGAAGAACAGAGTGGAGATTATTAGGTTGGCTCAAGGGAGATGGGGAGGCCTGGTCCAGAACAGGGCCACGTGAGCCTGGAGAGGGCTGGTTAGGCTGAGTCCCTAAGGGGCAGGAGCTGGGTCTTCTCTAGGGTTGGTATTTCCTGTACAAGGTCTGTGTACAGGCACTGGCAGATCACCCATCTCCTCCCCAAGTCACATTCCTGCCAGGAGGTCCCTCCCTTTTCTTGGATCCACAGGAACACAGAGCACCTGGGTCATTTGGGAATCTCTGAGTCAGCTGCTCAGGACAGCAGGGAAAGTGTAAAGGCACTGGCTTCATGGAAATAACCATCAGTTGGCCTTGGCATGGGCCTGTCATCCTAGGCCCACCCGGTGAGGTTCCAGCACCATCAAGACATGGAGCATTTGCCTTATAGGACAGAGGGATGGAGGTTTACAGGACACAGGCATGGGAGCCTTATAGCACACAGGCACAATGGCCTTATAGAGCAGAGGCATGTTAACCTTACAGGACAGAGGACAGAGGCCTTACAGGATAGAGGCACGGAAGCCTTATGGCATAGAGGCATGGAGGCCTTTCGGGATAGAGGTATGGAGACCTTACAGGATAGAGGCATGGAGGCCTTTCAGGATAGAGGCACAGAGGCCTTACAGAACACAGACATGGAGTCCTCACAGGACAGAGGGATGGAGGCCTAATAGGTCACGGGCATGGTGACCTTACAGGACACAGGCATAGTGGCCTTACATGTTCTGAGTTAGAACCAGTGGGAAGTGGAGGAAAAGAAAGTTCTCACTTCTTTCTTTCATTGAGCCAGAAACAGCCTATCCTGGAGTCCTGAGGGTTTGTGTAGGGCCCTGGTTCTCCTAGGCCTGCCCACGGATGGCTGGCCCAGAACCTGTATTTTTACCAAGTGATTCTGATGCCCTGCGAAGCTGGAGCACTACTGGTTTGATAACTATTTGCTGAGAAAAAGGAAGAGGCTCTGTTCTGTGGACTCCTGGACTTTACTCAGAGGTCAAGCATCCAAATGCACCAGGGCTCAAATGACCTTGAATAGAAGAAGCCACTGGCTTTTCTCTTCCCATAGGAAACTACCAAGTTGAATATCTGCCAAAAAATTATTTCAAGTTTGTGCAAGAATGTTTACCTTTTTGTAAGAAAGAAACCACCTGAATTTCTGTAGACCTTAATAGGCTGTGTATATAGTATATGGCTTGTATATATACTTGTTTATACCAAGTAATAATTCCAATTAACCCGATTCTACCCCAACCTTACACATAGGATCTTTAGCCCTGTTATAAAACCACCCAAACAATTTAGGGAATTCCATAAAGCAACTTCAACAAACTGAGGATCAAGTCCTCTCCCACCAGGTGGCGCCACGGGCTACCCAAAGTTCTGCTAGGCATCTGCCATCTTTTTGGCCAGGCCTCCCCTGGGTTCTACCATCACCCCTCATTGAGGCCAAGGCCCTGTGTCTTCCAGGGGTCAGTATATTCAGGGTTCAACTGTAGAATCGGGGTCAGAGGAGTTCCAAAGCATCATGCAGAAGGTTTTATGGAGTTCTTACAAGACGGGCCACGTGCTCTTTCTTCCAATAGCTAGTAGTTTGGGGGGTGCCTGCCAGTCATTGTTTTAAGTACTTTATGTGTCTAGTCATGTATGATCTCTTATTCTTGTTCTCGCTTCTCCACTTTTTTTAATAATGGAAAATTGAACATATGCAAAATCAGATACGATAGTACAACAAATTCCGTGTTTCCATCATCAAGCTTTAACAATGATCAATTCATAGCCAATCTTGTTTCCGCCCATATTATTTGTTTTAAAAAATAACACTTCTATCAATGCATTTTTAATTTTTTTAATTCACGAATAATGTATATATTATGGGGAACAATGTGAAATGATTAAATCAGGCTAATTAACAAATTCATCAGCTCAATACTTATCGTTTTGTGGTGAAAACATTTTAAATCTACTCTTTTAGCAATTTTGAAATATACAGTGCATTATTGTGTATTGTATGCATCACTCTGCAATAGATCACTAAAGCTTATTCTTCCTAAATTAAGTTTTGTTCCCTTTGATCAACATCTCCCCTTTCCCCATCCACCCCTTCTTCCAGCCTCTGATAACCACCATTCAGCTTTCTACTTCTGTGAGTTCAACTTTTTTAGATTCCACATATAAATGACAGCATGCAGTATATTTGTCTTTCTGTACCTGGCTTATTTCACTTATCCTCTAGGTTCACCCATGTTATGGAAAATGACAGGATTTCCCTCATGGCTGAATAATATTCTATTGTGTATATATAGCATGTTTTCTTTATCTGTGATTAATCCGATGATGGATACCTAGGTTACTTCTATATCTTAGCTATTGTGAATAATGCTTCTATGAACATAGGAGTACAGGTACATCTTCAGCATATTGCTTCCAATTCCTTTGGATATATACCCAGAAGTGGGAGTACTGGATCATATGGTAGCTCTATTTTTAGTTTTCCAAGGAACCTCCATACTGTTTTCCATTACATTCCCACCAACAGTGTAGCAGTGTTCCCTTTTCTCTACATCCTTCCTAAACTTATCTTTCCTCTTTTTAATGATAGCCATTCTAAGAGGTGTGAGGCGATATCTCATTGTGGTTTTAAATTTTATTTCCCTGATGATCAGTGATAATTAGCATGTTTTTTTCATGTCCCTGTTGACCATTTGGATGTCTTCTTTTGAGAAGTGTCCATTTAGGTCCTTCGCCCAATTTCTGATTGGGTTCCTCCCATATTATTTTGAAGTCAATCCCTAACATCCTGTTTTATTTGTAAACATTTTAGCATGTATCTGAGATAAGGATGCATCACATACGGACTCTATTTGTTTAAAAAAAAATCCATAAAAGCATTATCACCCCTAAAAGTGATTAATAACAATTTCTCAGTATCATCGAGTATCAAGTCAATGTTCAGATTTCTAGTTATTTCATAGATATCATGCTTTCTAAACAGTTTGTTTATTTGAATCAGGATCCATAAAAAGTCAATACATTGTGATTGGTTCATTTGTTTCTTAAGTTTTTGTTTATTCTGTTGTTTGCTCCCTCCTTCCCTCTTGCAATTTAACTGTGGAGGAAACCAGGTTGTTTGCTCCATAGGGTTTCCTCCAGTCTGGGTTTTGCTATTGCACCTGCTTGGTGTCCTTTAACACATTCCTTGGTTTGTTGTATTTTCTATAAACTGGTAGTTGAATCTAGAAGCTCGAGCTGATTCAGGTTCATTTTTTTTTTTTTTAAATCAGTACTTCATAGGTGTTGGTGTGATCTTCTACCAAGAGGCACATAGTGTCTGGTTCTCTCTCTCTGTCTGTGCTGTGTTAGCAGCCATTGAGGATCAAAGCTTCATCAGTTAATGAATCAATCTGAATTCACTAGGGATTGCAAAATGGTGACATTCTAATTCTATCATTCTTTCTTATTTACTAGCTGGGATACTTCTAGAAAGAGAAACGTCCCCCCATCGACTCATGAGTTCCCTGGTGGCACAATCCTTATTGGAAAGACAGGTTAAATATTTGACTCTTTCACTTTAATCAGTGTTTTTGTTGTTGTTGTTTGTTTGTTCGTTTGTTTTTTTAGACAGGGTCTCTGGTTGCCCAGGCTGGAGTGCAGTGGCACAATCTTGGTTCACGGCAGCCTCAACATCTGCGGCTCAGGTGATTCTCCCATCTCAGCCTCCCAAGTTGATGGAAAAAACAGACACGCCACCACTCCCAGTTAACTTTTTTGTTTTTTTTGTTTTTGGTAGAGACAGGGTTTTGCCATATTTCCCAGGCTGTTCTCAAACTCCTGGACTCAAGCAATCCAAAGTGCCTCGGCCTCCCAAAGCGCTGGGATTACAGGTATAAGCCACCTTGTCCTGCCTTTAATCAGTTTTAATCAACTAATAAATGGATTCTCCAGCATCCTACAATGGCAATCAGTTAGTTGTTTTAGTACCATTATGGACCTCATGGGTTTCAATGTATTTGCTGTGTTTCCATCCACAGCAGTTTATTACCCTTATTGATGTTCAAGACTTTCCCAACTCTGGCCAGTGGCAGCTTCTTCAAGAAGTTAGCCTCTGAGTCCTGTTGTCTTGACTCTAAGTTTTAGTTTATTCTATTGTTTCCCCCGTCCATCCCCTTTTTTCCTCCTGCAATGTAATCGTGAAAGAAACCAGGTTGTTTTCCTCGTAGGGCTTCCTCCGATCTGAGTTTTGCTGTTGCATCTGCTTGGTGTCCTTGAACATGTTCCTTGGTTTGTTGTATTTTCTATAAACTGGTAGTTGCATGTATCAACATCCAACTTTGTGTCCTCATGAGTCTCATCTTGTATATTTCCTGAACCAGTTCTGGAACCAGTCATTTCCTGGTTCCTTTAGAAGGAAAATGGTATTTCAAATGCCCCATCTAGGTGTGAGGGGGTGTGAGGGATGCTTATATTTCCTGGATTGGTGATTGTTTCTAGGCCTTTTCAGTGAGTAAATCTTGTAAATAGTTCTTTCCTTTTTTAAAGATAAAATATATCATAAATACTTCCTGGGCTGGGCGTGGTAGCTCAGGCCTGTAATCCCAGCACTTTGGGAGGCCAAGGTGGGTGGATCACCTGAGGTTGGGAGTTTGAAGCCAGCCTGACCAACATGGTGAAACCCCATCCCTACTAAAAGTACAAAATTAGCTGGGCTTGGTGGCATGCACCTGTAATCCCAGCTACTCAGGAGGCTGAGGCAGGAGAATCGCTTGAACCGGGAGGCGGAGGTTGCAGTGAGCCGAGATCGTGCCACTGCACTCCAGCCTGGGCAACTAGAGGGGGCGCAAAATAACTTACTGATACCTCCTACTCAAATTTGACCACAGGTCCTTTACTAGATTTCTTCTCTCTTACATATTTGTCTGTTTTCTCCCATGCCAAGGATCTGAGAATGACAGAATTAGAAAATCATAAAATCATTCACTTTTTAACATCCTATGATACTGCTTGAGCATCCCAGATCAGAAAATCCAAAATTCAAAATGCTCCACAATCTGAAACTCTTTGAGCCCTGACATCTGACGTGACTCTCAAAGGAAACGCTCATTGGAGTGTTTTGGATTTCAGGTTTTCGATTTGGGATGCTCGACCAGTTAGTCTAATGCAAATATTCAAAAATCTGAAAAAATAAAAAATCGGAAACACTTCTGATCTCAGGCATTTCAGATAAGGAATGCTTAACCTGTACACACAGGTTCGTCAAATAACTTATACAAGGTCTCATGGGTATTAAGAGGTGGGCAGCAGGACTAGGCGTAGGCTGCTTGGTCTTAGAATGTGTTAATGAGTATGCACTAAGCTATCTTTCTCTTCCCAGCTTCTGCTGTCTGTAAAATTTCATCAGGAATCCACAGAGCTCCACGTTGAGCTCTCTCCCCTCTAAGAAATCTGTTTCTGGGGCAATAACTTCCACCTAGCCTCCCTTTTCCCCATGGAATGGATCTCAAGATATGCAGCTCAGTCTTCCTGCAAACACAGATCTAGTGGAACCTCCAGTGGCTCCCCCGACACCCCCATGCAGGTCTGCCCTCACAGATCTCAGTAGGACTCCAGCTGCTTTTACATTGTCTCCCCGCCATTTTTCCTCTTTTCTTATTCAAGGCTAGGGCATCGCCAGCAAGTCTGGACTTGACCCTTGCTTGGGTTTGATTTGAGGTCTGAGGCATGAGATATTTCAGGATACCGAGGGTCATGTCACGGTGGCATAATGAAAAGAACACAGGATTCAGATGAGCTGCCTTGATTTTCAGCCTTAGCTCTGCCTTGGTAACTTCCCCAACTCTCAGTTTTCTCAACTGTAAAGTGGGATTCTCGTATGGAAAGGTGGAATGATAACAGCTCCTCATACAGGGAAAAGGTTGTACCTTGAATCCCTTGACCAGTTGTTTTTCTCGGAGCTCTGCACCCTGGGACTGAAGTGGTGGCTGGCAAGGGTTTGGACACCAAGCATCATTTGTTGCCAGTGGCAAATTAGGACCACAGTATCTGGCTGGGAAAGGCTGTTAGAAAATTTATTTTGCCTCTAACTGCCTGGGTAACCCAGCAGCCTGCTTAGCCCCCTGAGCAGTGGGTGGGCTAAAATAATTGCTCAAGTACTTTGTTAAAAGAAAAAGGCTCTCCACGTTTCCATTAACTCCCTGCGTGGGGCAGTTCCAGCCCACTGCTCCAGGTAGCATTTACAGTTCAATTTCACAGTCGTGATGGACTAAAATACCTGAAACTCACTTCCGCTCCTCTCCACAAGCCACATGCATTCACAAACAGCCGAGGTTCATCACCGGTCCTTTCTTGTTGATCATCTCCTCCAGATCCTTTCCCCACCTCTTCCTCTTCAAAGAGAGCCATGACTTTGAATTTTAAATGTCCCAAGAAGTGCTTTTATCCACAATGGGGACTGATGAGTTAATTTCTTAGAAAATAAACTGAGCACACAGGCGCTGTTAAAATTCCCTTCCTCCGATACCAACATCACAAAGAATAGCACAGTAGCACATAAATCTACCACTTGCATATGTTTACTTAATCACATTGGAATTCTCTTTGAACTTGACCCCAGGGATAGAGATTACAGAATTGGCTGGTAGCTAAAATAATCCACTGAAAGAGTTCAGTGTCATGAGGACTTCAGGATAAAATACAGAAGGAGCTGCTTGTGAAAAGCACCAAACCAATGTGACTTCTAAAGCATTCAATTCTGACAACAGGCTTACCCAGGCCTGGGTGCGCCTTCCCCACTTTAGGCTGTGGTTGCATACTGGCTGTGAGGATAGGATTTTCTTTGGAAATAAATACTTGCCCCTACCTTGAATTTCCAAGCAGTCCGAAGTGTCTGATCTCTAGGGAAGGCCTTGAGGTTAGGCTCCTTAAAGCACGGTGATAGAGTGGATAGTGCTATCTTTAGAAATGAGTGCAGTCTGGGAATCAGAGAGCTAAGGGCTGGGCAGGCCTGAGAACAAGCCAAGAGGAACAAGGGTGGAATGAAGTGATAGGCACAAGACCACCACTACTGACAGGGTGCAGACCCCACCCCCCAGGTCATTGCTATTAAGAGTTGCTTGCCTCATGTTACAGGATCTTTGGGGTGTTATTTTTCTGGCTGGAAACCTCTGTAGCCAGTGGTGCCTTTGCCCAAGTTTTGCTCGGGCCCACTGGGTTCGTTTCACCCAGTTGGCCTGGCGGGCTGCACTCAGCTCATGCTACCGGCCTAGGACCCACGCCTGCCAAGGGCGAGTCAGGTGTGGAATGGCAAGGGGTGTATGAGTCAGCATGGGGTCCGGCCACTGCGCACAGTCAGACACGCTGCTGCAGCAAAGCAGGCAGCTCCAGGTACTGGCACAGGTGTCGACTCACTGCGAGGTTATGGCTGGACCAGGCACACCACAGGCAGCTTCCATGGCTGGCACAAGGGAACATGGTGATGCCCTGAAGGTTGGAGATACCCGGAATCACAGGGCCCCAAAGAGGGAGTCACAGCCCTGGCTCGGGAGCTCCCAAGTCTGGGCCCCCTAAAGGGCCATAGCTCTTCTTTCCTTCTCTGTGCCCATCCTGTAGCTTTTCTTTCCTTCTCATTGCCCACAATGTGGTGAGCAAGGGGCATGTCTCAGCCCTGTTTGTGTTACAGCTCTTTCAGTTTCACCATTCAGCAGGTCCCAAGTTCTTGCCCCGTGACCAGGAAGAATGAGGTATGCAGACAAGTGGAGGGTGATTACATTGAAGAGGAACTTCATTGAGCCACAGAACAGCTCAGAGGAAACCTGCAGGGGGCAGCTCCTTTCTGCAGCCAGAGTGTCCCAACCGGTGTTCAGCTCCTAGCGGAGAGGGTAGCTCCTCTCTGCTACACAAGTTGTCCTGACAGGTGTTCAGCTATCGGCAGAGAGGGTAGCTCCTCTCTGCAGCTGGTCTTCCCATTGTCTGTGCAGCTGTCAGCAGAGAGGAGGCCCTGGAGTGGGTAGCTCCTCCCTATAGCTGGTCATCCCAATGTCTGCTCAGCTCTGGCTAAGCCTGGGGATTTTTGGGGCCTCAGAGGGGAGGAAGTGCATGCTGATTGGTCCATGGGAAGCTGTGGGTGGGTCTGGAAAAGCCACTACAAGTTCCCACTCCGGTCTGTGGGACTGGCAACCCAGCCCTCTCTGGCCTGAAAGTGGGGCCTCACTGGGACTACCCACATCCACTGAGGAACCTGTCTGCTTTCTGCTGCTCTTCTTGGTGCCCAGGCTGTAGATGCCAAGGGATGCCTGCAGGCCAGTGCTGAGTTGCCCTCCGCCCCCACTCAGCTTCCCTCCTATGCTCGTGGCACCCAAAGTCCAGAGGGGGCTGAAGAGGCAGGGGGCTGGCATGTCAGCACTGCCCCGAGTGTGTGCACACCCAGCTGGGCCACAACAGCACCCAATCTTGGCCCTGACTTTGCTCTGAGGCCGGAGCAGGCACTGACAGCAGGGAGAAGCCAGGCAGCAGGAGCAGGCACTTCCAAGCCTGTGAGGGTGGTGGCGGGGGAGGGGGTGGGGTGCCTGGGCCTTCCTGGGTCCTCAACAGTGCAGGGATTCCTGGTTCCACAGCCATGGTTTGGGGGGCTGCAGTTGCACCCGGGGGCGCCGGGCTCCTGCCTGATCCATGGAGTATGAGGTCCAGGTCTGCAGCTGCAGTTTGGGTGGCTGCTGCTGTGCCTGGGAGGCTGGGGCTCCTGCCTGCTCTGTGGAATGGGAGGCCCAGGTTTACAGCCAAGTTTTGGGTGGCTGCAACTGTGCCCCCTGGAGGGTGGGGTTCCCACCTGCTCCTGAGCCCCAGGAGCATGGTTCAGTGCCATGGCTTTGGGTTGCTGCAGCAGCACCCAGGGAGCTCCCCTGGAAGGGGCAGGGCTCTCACTTGTTGACGGCTCCTGCTGGCTCCATGAAGCATGCAGCCTTGGCCGTGCCTCCTTGCTGTGACCAGCGTGATGGCAGTGGCCGCTCCAGATGGCCTGCCGCTGCCATCACTGATACATGAGTGGATTAATGCAGGCATTGACACATTGTGGCCTGTGGGCCAAATCTAGACCTGTTTTGGTATAGCCTGTGAGCTAAGAATTTTAAAAAGTATATTTTTAAATGGTTGGAGAAAAAAATAAAATTTTGTGCCGTGTAAAACATATGAACTTCTACTTCAGTGTCTATAAAGTTTTATCAGAACACAACCATTCATTTATATAATGTCTAAGATTGCTTTTGTGCTGCGATGGCAGAGTTAAGAGGCTGCAGTTGAGGTCTGTGTGCATGGCAGAGGCTAAAATATTTGCTGTCTGGCCCTTTACAGTAAAAGTTTGCCAACCTGTGAATTAGGCTTATTTAGAAGCATGGGTTTGAGACAGCTGGGGCTCTGGATAGAATTAAGGCTGAGTGAAATGAGCCATGAACTAGCAGGTCTCAGCTAGGGCCAATTTCCTAATCTGTGAAATGGATGGATTAATATCACTCATCTCATAAGGCGGCTGCCTCCTAAAACCTGCTGACAGAAGGTTCATAAACGGTATGGATTTCAAGGCACTCGCACAGCTGGGAGGAGCCACAGATATTGGCTGGAGAATGGTTTCAGACCTGAGTCATCGTCAGACCCACTTGCTGAGCTTTGAAGAACAGGAAGCCCTGGGCTGCAATTCCTTGGAGATATCACTCTTTCCAGGTCTGGGGTGGGGCTGGGCATCTGTTCTGTCCACATGTTGCCCAGTGATTTGCACATTCAGGCTGGTGGGAAGCCATGATTTGGCCCATGTGCCTCAAGGCATGGATGAGGAGACACAGGAGCGGATTACTCCTCTGGACTCTGTCCTCAATGGTTCCTCCACCAGCACCCTTTCTTCCTGAGACCTCATGGCCCCATGTTTCTTCTCTTGTCCCCTCAGTGAGCTCAGTTTGTCCTGTGGCATGGCAGTTTGTGAACACGATTCTTTGGCCCTTGAGGCTGGGAGTTTACTATGGCTGGGTGTGGGGGTGTGCTTCAGTCTCCCCACCAAAGCCCTGGGGTGAGCCCACACTTGGTTCCACAGGCAGCCCAGAGTGGGCAGCTGAGCCGCAGGGGTCAGGACAGCTGATAGGGTCAGGGGCACAGCTTTGACTCTCACCTGGCTCCTCCTCAACTGGGGTCACTCAGGTGAACTACTTAACAGTCTCCCACCCAACACACACCAGCCAAAATTTCCTCATCCATAATATATGGCTCCTAATACCTGACTGGTTCTCTTCATCCCATGCAGCTGTTGTGGGGCCATGAGAGACGACAGTCACAAAAGCACTCTGTCACTGGAGAACACTGTGCAGGTGGAGCTGGGGCTCTTCAATACTCAAGAAATCTGTTCAAACTGGCCCAGAACCAGGACAATGTGCACTCAGCCCACACTCTGGCCATGTGGCCTTACCCTTCCCAAGCCACCCACCAACGCTGTTGACCTTCCTCTCAATAAAGAGACATGCACATGGGCCTCGGTTGACCAACACTGAAAGTCCTGTGTTCTGGGAAGTCCTTTGCAGTGAATTCTTATAATTTTATGTTGCCTCATCATCCATCTTGGATACACATTTAACTTTCTTCTACCAGAAGCAGGGCTCAGTCACTCTTGAGACAGTTTCCAGCTCCACACCCAAATGACTCAAGTGGTAGCTCCAGGTGAGAACTTAGAGGCCTCTAAGAGCAGATGGGCTCCCCTGCCCCTGCCTTCCTGCTGCTTCCTTTAAACGGGCCATTCAGGCAGCTGTCCATGAACTTAAGGTGACCCACACCCTGTTCCCTTATATACTACTGTTTGCCTCTCTGTCTCTTTCTGTCTCTGTCTCTCTCTCTCTCTCCCTCTGCCTGACTCTTTGTTCCTGCCTTCCGTGACCTGTGGACAGTGGACTGCCCTCCTTACCCATGGTGCCCTCCCTGCCCCGGATCTGTAAGTAAAAATCTTTGAACTGACTTCCTGTCATGGTGGTGTATTGAATTTGCACCTTCCATCTGAAGAACTAGGGGCTACCCTGCTGGGTTTTCACCGGGACATGGAAGTGGGGAGGGGAAACACAAGGTTGGGCTTCCAGGGCCAGAGTGATGGTCAGTAGACACAAACTGGACACAGGTCAGATAAGACACAAGATCGTCTGCCAGCACAAACACATTTCCCATGCAAGGCACCCTCTGTTTGAAGGTTGGACAACCAGACATTAGGCCATCTGATAAGTAGAAGGATTGTGTGAAAGGCGCTCTGTAAACAACACGTTCAACTCCTCTTCATTTCTCATTAGGGCAGGGTTGTCACCTATGCAGGCACTGGAACCCCAATTTAGCTGGAGGCTCTCAGAACACCCCTCAATCCTGGGCAGACGAGATGGGTTGTCACCCCAGCTGGGCCTGACCCAGGGACTGAGCCTCTTCTCACTGGCACAGGGTGGATCAGCTGGTTATGATGGACAGGCAGGAGGCATGGCAAATTAAGGAAGTGACCTGTCAAGGCTCCTTTCCTCCTGGCCACAACCTCTGCCCCACCCCCAGAGCCCCTTTTCTCCCAGGTCCCCCCTGAATCCACATGGAACCTAATCTAAGCCTGCATTTGGAAATGGTCCAGTTTTCTCTCTCCCCCTCCCTCTCAAGTCCGAGCCACCATCACTTCTCACCTGGAGGAACTTGCGAACTCGTCCACCCATTTCCACTCTGTCCTTGTCCAATCTACCCTCCACACTGTCTACGCAATCACACCGATTGCCTCAAAATGCCAGTGTAATTATGTAGTCTATGCTTAAGGTTTTTAGTGGCTAACTCAGTCCTCTTAGGATTCAGACCTACCTCCTCACCTGGTGGAAGGGCCCGGCCCCATCCCTTCCTGCTCCCAGCCTTCGTGCTGTCCACCCCCGCCCCTTGCTCACTCTGCTGATCTCCTTGCAGCTTTGGGGGCTGTTATGCACTAAATGTGTGTCCCCCTCAGATTCACACATTGAGACTTAATCCCCAATGCGATGGTATTTGGAGAAGGGGTCTTTGGGTGGTAATCTGGTGATGCGGGTAGATAGATCTCTTATGGGTTGGATTAGTATTAGTGGCTTTATAAGAAAAAACCAGAGAGCTAGCTCACCCTCTTTTCACCGTGGGAGAATGAACCTAGGAGGCAGAGGTTGCAGTGAGCCAAGATCATACCACCGTACTCCAGCCTGGGCAATAGAGCGAGACTCCATCTCGAAACAAAACAAAACAAAAACACATAAATCAATGTAACTGATATGGTTTGGATCTGTGTCCCTGCCCAAATCTCATGTCAAATTGTAATTTCCAGTGTTGGAGGTGGGGCCTGGTGGGAGATGATTGGATCACGGGTGTGGATTTCCCCTTTGGTACTGTTCTCATGATAGTGAGTTATGATGAGATCTCATTGTTTAAAAGTGTGTAGCACCTCCCCCTTCTCTCTTTCTTCCACCTCCTCCAGTCACGTAGGTTGTGCTGGTTTCCCCTTCAGCTTCTGCCACGACTGTAAGTTTCCTGAGGCCTCCCAGCAATACTTCCTATACCACCTGCAGAACCATGAGCACATTAAACTTCTTTTGTTTATAAATTACCCAGTCTCAGGTATTATAGCAATGCAAGAATGGACTAACACAGTGACTGTGTTCCAATAAAACTTTACAAAAACAGGTGGTGAGTTAGATTTGGCCCATAAGCTGTAGTTTGTCAACTCCTACCTTGGAGCAGTTTTTCAGCATCACCTGGAAACTTAACATAAGTTCTGGGCCCTGTCCTACATCTGCTGAAACAAACATTTTTCTGTTCATAGCCTTTACTTTCTTCTGGGATTCCAATTTATTGCTATAGGTTGCTTGAAGTTGTTCCAGAGATCACTGATGCTCTTAAAGTTTTTAAAAATGCCTTTTTAAAAAAAAAACTATTTCGTTTTGGATTATTTCTATTGCTGTGTTTTCAAGTTCACTAATCTGCAATGTCTAATCTACTAATCCCATCCAGTGTTGCTTTTGTTCTGAGATGTTATAGTTTTAATCTCTAGTTTAATTTTGGTCCTTTAAAAATATCTTCCATATTTCTATATAACTTTTTGAACATATGGAATACAATTATAATTGTTTTACTGTCCTTGTGTGCTATTTCTGACATCTGTGTCATTTCTGGGTTAGTTTTGATTGCTTGATTTTTCTCATTATGGTTCTGTTTTTCCTCTTGTTTGCATGCCTTGTAATTTTTGATTGGATGTCAGATAGTGTGAACTTTACCTTATTGGGTTTTGGATATCTTTGAATTCTTGACCTTTACAATTTGACCCCTTTGGATCTTGCTTTTACGATTTGGTAGGCAGTGCTCAGGCTGGCGTTAATTATTCCCCACTACTGAGGCCAGACTTTTCTGAATAGTCAATGCCCATGAATTATGATGTTTTCCAGTCGGGCTGGTGGGAATAGGCACTATTTCTGGCTCTGCTTTGAGAAATTCTCTCTCTGGCCTTGGGTAGTTTCTTCCCAGGCACATACTGCAGCCCTGACTGCTCCTTCTTGATCAAACACATGTCTGTAAGCAAACATTTTGATCTTTAATATTCTGATTGGACAAAAGTAGTAACTCAGATCTTACAAATTTTAGCACATTCAATTTCTCAGAAACCCCAATGAAGTATTTTCATTAAAATAGCTGAGAAAAACAAGGCTCAGACAGGTGACGTGACTGCTTATTAGACTCCCAAGCTCACCTATTTCACCACTTGATGTTGTTCTCCTTACACGTCTGCCAGCCCCTGCTGGAATGTCTCCTCTTCAGAACAAAGCACACCTGGGAATGTAGTAGGTTAAGTTAGATCCTCCTCGCTACTCAGAGTGAGGTCCGCGGGCCAGGATCGTTGGCATCGTAGGAGCTTGTTAGAATGCAGAGGCCCAGCTGTGCTGAATTAGAGGCTGCATGTTAGCAGATCCCAGGTGACTTTTGTGAGCATTACTGTTTGAGACACATTAAATTTAGAAAACAGTTCCTGGGCCTTGATCGCTTGAGCTCAATCCTGGCTCCCTGCCAGAAAAGACACAATCAGAAGCCAGGACCACATGCAGGGTCACTTTAGGTGCCCATATCTCCTTTAATGGCAGCTCATGTGCCAGGCATAGCCCACTCTGGTTTTTGGAGGAGCACACTGGACCCAGCCTCTGCCCTTTGGGAGTTTGCCTAGCCTATCATTTTCCAGAAAGCTGTGATTCATCCTGCTTCATCCATATCCCAGGTGCTGTCCTGGCTGGAGGCCAGAGGACTGAACTTGGGAGAACCAACCAGGAAGGCTTTTGGGGAAGAGGTGGGGAGGGAGAGGAGATGGATGGCAGTGGGCAGGTGCCATCTCTGCAGGGCTGGCCAGGCTGGCTGAGCCTGGCCACTGCAGCATTGCCAGCTGCTCTTCTCAGCCCTTCAGCCCAACCACAGCTAGAGGCAGTACAGGTCACCTCCACACTTACCTTCTTAGGCTTCCTCTGCATTTCTGGGAGAACGTCTCTGAAAATCCTCTGGATTCCTTGTCAGTAGGACAGGACTGCCAAGCTGATGGTCCTAGCAGACCAAAACCACAAGAGAAGGAGAAAGCAGGGCTGCTAAAGGGGCTGTTTATTTCTTATTTCCTCTGAGGTCCTTATCTCACCATTCAAACAAATTGCCCCCCCACCCCCCCACCCCCCGAAGAGGGTTAGCCTAAGGTTCTGGGAACTGAGAGAGGCTTAACAGAGTTCTAGACCAGCATCCTCTTCCCAAGCAATCATGCTGTTTCGATAGAGACAGAACTCCAGGTGCAAATAGAATTGTTCTCCTTACCAGGCGACTCTCAATCCCTGTCTAGGTAGGGGGTTCTTAGACTCCCCTAACCAGTACCCACACCTACACGATACTTACAAAACATATTGTAGAACACATTCTAGGGCAAAATGGAACAGGCACAGACGTGAAGGCATGGAAACCTGGCTTTGGATCTGGAACTGCATGGGGTATTAGCTGTATGACTTTCAGGAAGCTTAGGCGCTTTAAGCCTCAAATTCTTCACCTGTACAATGGGGTGATAATAAGACCCACCTGAAAGAGTTTCAATAAAGTGAGTTAGTGTATGGACCAGGCATACAGCAAGTGCCCCCATAAATGGCAGCGTTCATTATTGCAGAATTACAGAAAGATGTAAGGATAACAGACAAAGGCATCTTTGCCGCTGTCCCGCTGCTGTTATCATTAGTTTAATGACTCTTAACAGAGTCACCTGGAGGGCTTGTGATATGGTTTGGCTCTGTGTCCCCACCACAGTCTCATCTGGAATTGTAATGCCCATGTGTCAAGGGAGGGACCGAGTTGGAGGTGATGGGATCATGGGCAGGTTTTCCCCATGCTGTTCTCCTGATAATGAGCGAGTTCTCATGAGATCTGAGGGATAAAACCCTCTTTGCATGCTCATGTTCTCTCTCTCCTGCCACCATGTAAGACACGACTGCTTCTCCCTCCACCATGATTGTAAGTTTCCTGAGGCCTCCGCAGCCATGTGGAACTGTGAGTCAATTAAGCCTTCTTTGTTTATATGTTACCCAGTCTTTTGGATAAAGAAAATGTGGTACATATATAGCATGGAATATAGCATGGAATACTGTGCAGCTATAAAAAGGAACGACGTTATGTCCTTTACAGGGACATAGATGAAGCTGGAAGCCATTATCCTCAGCAAACTAACGCAGGAACAGCAAACCAAATACCACATGTTCTTACTTGTAAGTGGGAGCTGAACAGTGAGAACACACGGACACCAGGAGGGGAACAACGCTTACTGGGGCCTGTCAGGGGAGGGCGAGCCAGGGTCAGGGGAGAGCACTAGGGAAAAGAGCTGATGCATATTGGGCTTAATACCTAGGTGACAGATTGATATGTGCAGCAAACCACGGTGGCACATGTTTACCTAATTAACAAACCTGCATATCCTGCACATGTACCCTGGAACTTAAAAACTAAACTTTAAAAAAAGTTAAAGAAAATACATTAAAATAATTAAAATAAAAATTTAAGTATTTTAAAACACTATGTTTAATGTTTCTAGCTTAAAATGCTTTTTTAATAAATTACCTACATTCAAAAAATAAATGAATTACCCAGTCTCAGGTAATATCTTTATAACAATGTAAAAATGGACTAATATAGCTTGTTGAAACACATCTTCCTGGGTCTACCCCTACCCCAAGTTTCTGATTCAGTGGATCGAAGGTGGGCCTTCTGATTTGCATTTCTGACAATTTCCCAGGTGAAGCTGGCCTGGCGACTTCACCCTGAGAACCACTGGCTTAGTCTGACTTTGTTGTTTCTCCCCAGGAAAAGAACACAATCTGGTTGCATATTTGAATCATCTGTGGGTTCTTCAGACTCTAAGGCTGTCCAGGTTTCACCCCAGGCCAATTAGGTCAGGATCTTTGCAGAAATGTGGCTCAGGGAGTGTTTCAGAACTCACTGGGTGATTCTGATGTGCATCTAGCGTGGAGAACCAATTTGAATGCTTGAGTCAAAATCTCTCCTTGGGTAGATGCACGACCCTGGCTCTGATGTTTGGGGCTTTAGGACACTGTGTCTTTGTAAATGACTTCCTGTGGCTTTTTATTACAAAACAAATACAAAAACATTATTACAGAAACAAAAACATTCAGCGAAGGCCCAATTCAATGACAACGACCTCCATAAGCGTGGCCACATTGCCTCTCCTCCCAGCAGAATTAATTCTTCTTCTGTGCATACACCCTATACTGAGACCCCTCTATCAGTTCTTATTTCATTCTATTTTTTCTTAGGATTTATTTGTTTATGTATCTGTGTACCCCTTCCCACCAGGCTGTGAGCTACTTGAGGGCGGGGATTGGGTCTTAATTCAACTTTATGATTTCCCCAAAGAGCCTTGTTTGGTGCTGACTCAAGATAGCCTCATCAGTTTTTGTTCAAAAGCAATAAAATTCAGCAAGCTGCAGTGGCTCATGTCTGTAATCCCAGCACTTTGGGAGGCTAAGGTGGGGAGATCGCTTGAGGTCAGGAGTTTGAGACCAGCCTGGCCAACACGGTGAAACCCCGTCTCTACTGAAAATACAAAAATTAACTGGGCATCCTGGCAGGTGCCTGTAGTCCCAGCTACTCAGGATGCTGAGGCAGGAGAATCGCTCGAACCCAGGAGGTGGAAGGTTGCACTGAGCCAAGATCATGCCACTGCACTCCAGCGGGGGGGACAGAGGGAGACCGTCAAAAAAAAAAAAAAAAAAAAAAAAGGAAATAAAATTCAGCCGAATGGTAATAGCTAAGTAATCCAGGCTACTAAACTACCTAACTGAAATGTGAATACGTGTCTAATTTATCTGGAGTTTTGCTTCAAATCCCTCCTTTTGTTGTCTAGCTGTACCTCACTATTAAGCAGGGAGTACGAATGTATCTTACGGTAACTGAAGCCACTTAGAAATAACTCCACCGTGATATTTAGCAAATTATTTTTAATCTGATGGGTAAACTCACATTAGTGCAGCTGTTCATGTCAAAGAGAAGGGAATAGAGCAAGGGGTGTTTCGGATGCCTGCTGGGGTCACTTCATAAAAGAAGGCTTGTTATCTTGCATTCTGTCTCCGGTCATGCTATTTCTGCTGGGGTAAGCTGTCACTGACTTGTCACTGATGGCAATAATAAAACTTGAAGAATGAAGAAATATCCTAATTCAGTTAGAAGGCCCTGATTATATAAGTGAGGCGGTTTCCCGGATGAGGGAGGATCCTGGCCCCAATCTCACTTTCCCAAGCCATGTGCCAGGCAGGCTTCCTGCAGCCAGCGTCCCCCGCATCCCCGCCCTACCCTGCTTCATTGCAGTTCTGTTTTCTTCTGTAGAATTCACTTCCAAGGCAGACCTCATCAACTGCCTCATTCACTGGCTGGTTTGGTTCACCTGCCCATGGGACTTAGGTCTTCCAGCAGAGCCACCTTCAACATTGCTGTTCAGCTAGAAAGAGCTTTCCTCCAGGCATTTGCACATCTGCCTCCTCACCATTCAGGCCTCAGCTCCTCACCTCCTCACCTCCTCACCTCTTCTCCTGACCACCTGTTTAAAGCAGGCCCCACCCCTGCCAGCTGTCCCATTCACTGTCGGTGCTGTGCCAAACCCCTATGAATCTCAATAGGGAAGGCACTGGAACCCAGTGGCAAAGAAGAGACCCAGAGGCAGCAAATGAGACATGGGGTTTTGTTCGAGGCTTACGTACAGGGGAGAGTCCAGTGGCAGCAGGCTGGACAGGAGAACCACCGCACATACAGAAATGGTCCCGTGGCCTGGACAAGATATCCCCTTTCCTATGGTGCAGAAGCAGTGGGCTGGGCAGGGAAACTGCAGTCACCTGCACACGTCATGCAGTTTTAGTAGCATTTTCATTTAACACCCTCCCTCTAACAACCTCAATCTAGTAACCTTCATTTAACCCAAAACTCACGGCCTCCATCCCCTGTTTCATGTGACACGGAGCGGGTGGATTGGGGGATGGGAGTGGGGCTCAGATACTTCAAATGTTTATCATAGAGTTTCCCATAGATAAGTGATGACTCTCCAGGTTGGCCATTCCTGGATTCCCTAACTGGGAGCACACATTCAGGTGCATCTGCCATGCGTGGTTCTTCTGAGGATATGTTTCAATTATTGCTGTCAGGTGCATTTATCCTATAGCTAGCCACTTGAGCAAGCCATTTTGGATGTCTGCTCAGTCAAGCCTTCAGATAACTGCAGCTCTAGCTCATATCTAACCACAAGGACATGAGCAACTCCAAGTGAGAACCACCCAACTGAGCCTAGTCAACTCTTGGAACCATTAGAGATGTTGTTATTAATAGTGGTTGTTGCAAGCTGCTGAGTGTGCTGATCATCGCAGCAACCCAGGGAGGAAGTCATTCTTATCCCCTTTAGAGAGAAGGAAACAGAGGCGCAGAGAAGCTATTTAATCCCCACAACTATGGTGTGAGGCATTGATAGCCCTGTATTACAGAGGGTAAATTGAGGTTCTCGGGGATTAGAAATCTGCCTGAGATTACCAGCTGGGGGTTCCACCCTCACTGAAGCTTCTGTCCTCTGCCATGTGGGGCTCCCTTCCAGCTATGTTTCTGCATTTTGCACCCAATAAGCCCTTCCGGGGAGCTCCTCCCTCCCCAAGCGAGCACCAGGGACTAAGTGCAACAGTGCCATCTTGGCTCACTGCAACCTCTGCCTCCCAGGTTTAAGTAATTCTCGTGCCTCAGCCTCCCGAGTAGCTGGGATTACAGGCATGCACTACCATGCCTGGCTAATTAAGGGGCTAATATTTTATAAGCTAAGAATAGCACTGGGCAAAAATAAATTCCAGATGGAGCAAAGAGCTAAACAAACAACAACAACAACAAAAAACTAGAATAGGATAATATTTGCAGAAAATATAGGAGAGTATTTTTGTAATCTTGGGGGAGTGTAAGCCTTCTCCAACAAGTCACAAAACCCAGATGGTATAAAGGAAAAGACTGACATACTTGACATGTGACAGGCATTTATTTCTAGTGGACAATGCTGTTCTAGAATATGGCTGAGTGAATACTTTTTGTGGGCCATATAGAGGTTTGGTTTGGCTCAGCCTGGGTCTAATTCTTTCCAACCCTTAGTTAAGGGGACTGTAATGACTCAAGCTTTCCATTTTCCTATCCTGGAATGAGGGGTGGATTAGGGGAAGCTGGAGGGGCCAAAGATGGTCTGTCTGTCTGTTGGGCTGGAGACTGGGCACATCCCTGCCCTTCTTGTCCTCAGTTTTCCCCTTTTACATGACATGGGTGAAGGAGGTCATCTCCAAGGTCTCTTCTTGGAGAGAGGGAGACTGGCTGTTTTCCTGGTTCTCCAAGACCACGGTCATAGAGGGTGCTCCTGATAGCAGCTGCTCTTGGCTGAACTCTCAGAGAGGCAGGCTGACAGGCTTATGGGACTTAGAAAGAGGTCACCTCAATGGGCAGTGGCCTTAGAGGGAGGGCTGCCAAGCAGAGCTGGATGAGGATGGGATACAGGAAGCCAAGGCCCTGCAGCCCAGCTCCCAGCCAAATCCCAATGCTGCGTGGGTCCTGTCTACCTGAGCACATAGGTGGGCTCAGAGGGGCTAGAATGTAATGATACAACAGGAAGAAGAGCAGGGCCAGTGTGTCTAGAGTGTGTTGGGGGGTCACCATGGCCAGATTTCTGCTCTCTGGTTTCACAGGGGGGTTCCCCTTTCTGGGTGGTTTCTGTTTCCAGTCTGGCAAGCTTTGAGAGGACCAAGCCTTTGGGGCTACTCACTGCTGATAATGAGGATGGCCATGTTCCTTGTTGCATGACTTAGAAATAGTATTCAACTCTGAACAAAGAGAGAGCCTCCCCACATCCACATCCCCAAATTAAAACCGTGGCACAAGCACATGAAATCAAGTGTTTTGGTTTTCCTCTCATGTAGAAGTCCAGGGGAAGGTGGGCCAGAACTAGTATGGGGTCCCACAGTGATCAGAAATACAGATTCCTTCTGCCTTTCTGTTCCACCATTGTTGGTGAGTGGCTTTCATCTTCAAAGTAGTTGCCTCTGATCCAAGATGATTATTGAGCTCCAGCCATCATGTCTACATTCCAGGTAGAAAAAAGAAACAGAGAAGAACAAAAATCAGCTTTCTATTTTCCTCAGAAATCATACCTAGCAACCTCTGCTTATGTTTCATTGACCAGAATTTAGTCACTTAGGTTCGGGGAGGCTGTGAAATACAGTTTTCTTGCTGAGTGAATTAAATAAGGATTCTGCTTCTGAGAATGAGAGAATGGATATAGGTAGGCAAACAGCACTTCTGCAAGTAGCGGTTTCTTAGCATGGCAATCAAAGCCTTAAATGAACTTTCACCCCAGTGAGTCCATTCTCTTCCTCCCCTCTTGTATTACAGGCCTGGTTCACAGAGATAAGAGGATGGGAAAGAGAAGGTCATTCAGCCCTGACTTTGATTAGCAACTTCTGACCACACCCAAGCATTCTGCCTTCAGCCTCAGACTTTCTGCTTCTTCCGAGGTGGCCTCTGGAAAACCACATGAAGGGCAGAGTGGCCGATGGGTCTTATTCTATTCCCCAGCAAGTAGGAGTAGTTTCCATTCAGCCTCCCTGGAGTCACCCACCAGGAAGCCACTGCTGGCTTAGAGCCACAGGTTGGATCCTGCCATAACATCACTGCATCCCCCAGCTGACTTGCTGTGTCTCACACACTCACCCACATGTCCCCTCAACTCTTTCTAAGGAAAGAAAACCTCTTCTAGAGTTACTGCTTTTTAACCTGGAACAGGTGAAGCAGATGAATGGTCCCTCTGGTCTGGAGGGTACAGTGATGGTGGCCTTCGGGCCATAGACACCTTCATTATTCATCCTTTCAGCTGGGCAACCTCTCAGATCAAATATGGGGTCTAGTTTTTAAAGCTGCTTCCATGACAGTGGTTTTCCATTTAATCCCCCAGAGCTAACAATATGTAATCAGTTTTCCTTAACAAATGACTTCCTTTAACTCCATTAGTTCATAATTAATTTGCTAGCATGTAACCAGATAATTAACACTCCTGATTAGAGACAGGCAAAAGAGGAACCTCTTTTTTTCATAGTCGAAGCAAACATTGATTAAAATCTGAGCTGTTCCTTGATTTTCCCTACAATTTAACTCAATGAAAGTGGTGATTTGTGGTAGTGGTATGAAAAATTAAATTGGAAGTGAGACCAATGAGTCTTGCTGTGGAGCACTTAATTACCAACTTAGGTTTTGGATAATTTTGCTTTCTTTTTCTCAGCTACAAAGATATGAAGCAAGAGAATCAAGTGGTAGCTGAATGTGTTTAATGGAAACCTTAAATACCTGGACTTCCAACTTGTTAGGAATGGGGCTGGGCTGGGGAGAAGCAGCAGAATGGAAAGGATCCCAGTCATGAATGTCATGTTTTGAGTGGTCCAGCCCACCATAGAACACAAAGCCCCTTCACTCCCTTATCTTACATGGTCTCCACACAACTCTGGGATGGGAATGGCGGAGAGGGACCAACCTAATTAGCCCTTCAGACGAGAACACAGCCCCAGGAAGTGAGGTGAGGAAAGTGGTGCAGGAGCTGGGAACTGCGCCCCCTGCAGGCGAGCCTGTTTCTTTCTCTTCCTCCTGGAAGTTGACACCAATGTCCAGTGATTCAAGGTTTTTGGCATCTCTATGTCACCTGCACACATTAACAGAGCAGGACTGGGACTAGATAAGCAAGGCACCTAGGGCACAAAATTGAAGGAAGCTCTCACTCTCAGACTTATATTTTATGCCCTGGGAAGCTTACTGTTCTTCTGAGCCCAGGCTCAGAACTGTATCAGAACTGACCAACATCTGTTGCGCACCTCCTCCCTGCTCTGTGCTAAGCATTTTCCTGCATTGTCTCATTTAATCCTCACAACAGCCCTTGTGAGGTGGGTGTGATTGGTATCTCCCTTTTTACCGATGAGGAAAACAGAGCTTGCAGAGAAGGAGTGACTTGCCAAAGCCATGGGCTAGAAAATGGTGACTTGATTGACATGCTGGCTGGCTGGCTCGACTCTGCTCTTCCAGCTGAGCCCCAGGTATCCCAGGCAAAGAAATGTTTGCAATTGGATGTCATCTACCCACGGCTGTTAGCTTAGGCTGGCCCTGGCTAGGGTTCCTCTGAGAGGGGTTGGGGAAGGGAGAGAAAGCCCAGTGCCACATGTGGCCTTGGGAATGTGGCTAGATTGTGGGTGAGTGGTAGCAGGGACGGTGGGGTCCCAGGAGGGGAGCCAAGGAAACTGGCTCAGTTCCCCAAGCGGTGCAGGACCCTCCTATGAAGATAGGGCTGCTTCACACTGGCTTCTTGTAGCCTCCAACATGGTGTGGATGTGCTCAGTGGGGCTGGGGCTTGGAGCTTGGGACTTGGGTGTGGTCACCTCTAGGCTTTGGAGGTCAGTGGGAGGGCCACTTTCTAGGAGTCCTTCCAGAGCATCCCCTCAATGCCAGCCCAAGGAGCATTTGCTGTCTGGGGGAAGGAAAGCTAGGGGCAAGAGGTAAGCACTGCAGGGTAGGCAGAGACTCCCCAGGGCTGTGAGCAGCGCTCTGAGGAGAGCCAGGCCAGATCCTGCAGGCGGGGGTGAGAGCCAGAATGGCAGCTGCTTCGAGAGGCTGTGATCTATAATTTATACCCAGCTCCTTCCAGAAAGGACTGGCGGCTGCCTGCCAGGGGATTTGTAACTGTGGGCATTGCTTTGATGAAGCTAAGGGGGAATTTCAGGTGGTCCCTTGGGTGAGGTGTTACTGAATTAAGACCATCTGTGAAGGCGTTTCCCACAGCGTGTCTGCTTTCACCCTTAAAACCCTGCTCTAGAGTCAGAATGATTATTTCCATGTGACAGATGGGGAGACTGAGGTGAAGAGGGTGAAGTGATTTGTCCAAAGTTCCACACCTGAGGGAAGGCAGGACTGAAATCCAGGTCTGTTTAGTTTGAGCAGCATCCAAGACTGTTTCCTGGGAAGCAGATGGTGATACCATTTTAAATCTCTTACCCAAATCTCTGTGGTGCCTACAGCCATTTTAGGCAGGACCCAGCTCTGCAAATTACCCAGATGGTTCTATCCACCCACTGAACACTGGCCCATATTTCCCTGGAACCATTTCCATCCAAAGCATGGGTCTTGGCTAGTCCCAGGTGGATTGTCTTTTGTTATGTAGAGTAAGGAGGGAAGCGGGTAAGATCTGACAGTCTGTATACTTTGTACACGCAGACCCAGCCATTAGGATGCCTCCTACCCATCTCTCCTATCAAAGGGTTCAATTGTAGATGATGAAGGCCTTAACATGGAGTCAGACCGTCTGGTTCAAATGCTGGTTTTGCCATTGGGTGATGTCTTGGTCAACTTGGGCTGCCATAACAAATAGCACAGACTGGGAGGCTTAAACAACAGACATTTATTTTCTCACAGTTCTGGAGACAAGATCAAGTATGGGCAGGGTTGGTTTCTCCTGAGGCCTCCCCTTGGCTTACTGTAGAGAAAAGAGAGATCAGACTGTTACTGTGTCTATGTAGAAAGGGAAGACATAAAGAAATTCCATTTTTTTTTTTTTTTGAGACGGAGTCTCGCTCTGTCGCCCAGGCTGAAGCGCAGTGGCCGGATCTCAGCTCACTGCAAGCTCCGCCTCCCGGGTTTACGCCTTTCTCCTGCCTCAGCCTCCTGAGTAGCTGGGACTACAGGCGCCCGCCACCTCGCCCGGCTAGTTTTTTGTATTTTTTTTTTTTTTAGTAGAGACGGGGTTTCACTGTGTTATCCAGGATGGTCTCGATCTCCTGACCTCATGATCCACCCGTCTCGGCCTCCCAAAGTGCTGGGATTACAGGCGTGAGCCACAGCGCCCGGCCAGAAATTCCATCTTGACCTGTACCTTGAACAATTGCTTTGCTGAGATGCTGTTAATTTGTAACTTTGCCCCAGTCACTTTGCCCCAACTTTGAGCTCACAAAAACATGTGTTACACGGAATCAAGGTTTAAGGGTTTTAGGGCTGTGGGGGATGTGCCTTGTTAACAAAATGTTTACTAGCAGTATGCTTGGTAAAAGTCATCGCCATTCTCTAGTCTCAATAAACCAGGGGCACAATGCACTGCGAAAAGCCGCAGGGACCTCTGCCTTGGAAAGCTGGGTATTGTCCAAGGTTTCTCCCCATGTGATAGTCTGAAATATGGCCTCGTGGGATGAGAAAGACCTGACCGTCCCCCAGCCCGACACCCGTAAAGGGTCTGTGCTGAGGTGGGTTAGTAAAGAGGAAAGCCTCTTGCAGTTGAGATAGAGGAAGGGCTGTCTCCTGCCTGCCCCTGGGAACTGAATGTCTCGGTATAAAACCCGATTGTACATTTGTTCAATTATGAGATAGGAAAAAAACTGCCCTGTGGCGGGAGGTGAGACATGTTGGCAGCAATGCTGCTTTGTTATTCTTTACTCCACTGAGATGTTTGGGCAGAGAAAAATATAAATCTGGCCTGTGTGCACATCCAGGCATAGTACTTCCCCTTGAACTTAATTATGACACAGATTCTTTTGCTCACGTGTTTTCTTGCTGACCTTCTCCCTATTATCACCCTGCTCTCCTACCGCGTTCCTCTTACTGAGATAGTGAAAATAATAATCCATAAAAACTGAGGGAACTCAGAGACCGGTGCCGGTGCAGGTCGTTGGTAGGCTGAGTGCCGGTCTCCTGGGCCCACTGTTGTTTCTCTATACTTTGTCTCTGTGTATACTCTGTGTATACTGTATACTTTATTTCTTATCTCAGTCTCTCGTCCCACCTGACGAGATATACCCACAGGTGTGGAGGGGCAGGCCACCCCTTCAGCTTACAGACAGTGCCTTCTCGCTGTGTCCTCACATGGCTTTTCTTCTTTATAGTGCACCCCTCTTGTCTCTTTCTCTTCTTATATAAGGATAGCAGTCATACTGCATTGAGGTCCCACCCTTGTAACTTCATTCAACCTTAATACCTCCTAAAGGTCTTGTCTCTAAATATAGTCACATTGGAGGTCAGAGCCCTAACACAGGAGTGGGGTGGGGATAAGGGGAACACAATTCAGTCTATAACAAGTAGTGTGGTAAATGCACTTGATAACAATGACTTAAACATACCCACCCAAAGGAAAGTCAAATGAAAAAGATACCTGCACACACATTTATAGCAGCACAATTTGCAATTGCAAAGATATGGAGCCAACCCAAGGCCCATCAACCAATGAGTGGATAAAGAAAATGTGGTGTATACAATATACACCGTGGAATATTACCCACCCATGAGGAACCAAACAATGTCCTCTGCATCTACTAGGATGGAGCTGGAGGCCATTATAGAAAACTACATATGTATATTGTCACTTAAAAGTGGGAGCTAAGGTATGAAGATACAAAGGCATAAGAAGTAATGAACTTTAGGGACTTGGGAGGGTAGGGTAGGAGCCAGGATGAGGATAAAACACTACACATGGTTTGAACAGTGTACACTGTACAGGCCGGGCATGGTGGATCACCTGAGGTCATGAGTTCGGGCCTGTAATCCCAGCACTTTGGGAGCCCGAGATGGGTGGATCACCTGAGGTCAGGAGTTTGAGATCAGCCTGACCAACATGGTGAAACTCCATCTCTACTAAAAATACAAAAAATTTAGCCAGATGTGGTGGCACATGCCTGTAATCCCAGCTACTTGGAAGACTGAAGCAGGAGAATCTCTTGAACCTGGGAGGCAGAGATTACAGTGAGCCGAGATCATGTCATTGCACTCCAGCCTAGGCAACAAGAGCAAAACTCTATCTCAAAAAAATTAAAAATTAGAAATGAATAGTGTACCCTGTGCAAACACATGGGGTACAGTGTACACTGCTTGGGTGATGAGTGTACAAAAATCTCAGAAATCACTAAAGAACTTATCCATGTAACCAAACACCACCTGTTCCCCAAAAACGACTGAAATAAATATAAAAATGAAAGAAAACCTTAAGCATACCCTGAGAATGACCCTGTATGACAGATGCCCCTGAGTGCAGTTCGGAGTTCCCAGTGAAGCATCTGGGAGTGGCCTACGTGGAGATCCATTCCTTATCTATGAGGAACATCTGAGCACCCAGCCTGTCCTATGGAGTGTGGGCCATACCGGGGATTGAGGCCCTCTGAGTTGGGCTAGATGAAGGTTGGCAGGTGGAGGTCATTAGGGGGAGGGTGCTAAGTGAAAATGCTGTGTACAGTGCGTGCCTTTTGCAAGCGACTGTGGTTCTCCTGTCCAGCTCACTGCCCCTGGGCTCTCCGCCCTGTATGTAGCCCCTGATAAAATCCCATGTCTCATTTGTTGGCTCTGGGTCTCTTCTTCAGCCTATTGAAACTGGTGCCATGTCCACGGGAGCTGATAGGGGTTTGGCACGACAGAAGTGACCTTAGCCAAGAGCCTCCCTAAGCCTCAGCTGCCACATCTGTTACATGGGGACAATAAACATAACTATTCCATAGTTTTTGAGGGAATTAAATGAAGTAATACATGTAGGCCAAAGCATGGCAAGGGCTTTGAGCAAGTGCTCAGCATGCTGGGTATCATCATCACCACTACATTAGTTTCATCAGCCTAAATAAATCGACCAGGATCCAGAGGGCTGCTGGTTTCAGACCTTTAGATCCTACTTGCCATTGCAGTGCAAGGTTACGGTCACAGAAGATCAGAGCTGCAAGGATCTTGACCTTGACACCAAATGCTGATTCTACAAGTGAGGAAAGTGAGGCCCAGAGCGAGTGACTCAGCTACAGTCAGAATGCTGGTATCCTGCTTCCGGGCCTGGTGTTCCCACGGCTTCTCCAGCCATTTCACTGAGCAGTAGGGGTCAGGAGAAGGCTCCCCTCCCTGTTGGGGTCATGTAAGAAGTATTTGGACAATTCAATTTGTTTTTTTCCCCTCAATGTTTTGTGGACTGTTTCCGTTCTGTCCTGGTGGAGTGCTTGTCACTTAGTGAATGAATACAAGTCATCAGTTACCAAGTCCCTATGCATGGGTCCCTTGCCCAGCCCCTCTCCATAAACACAGCATTCCAGCTCCTGCTGTGATGACATCAACCCTTCCAAGGGCAGCCTAACATTTCCTTGCCTTATCCCATGCATGCATCTGTGTCTCTCTGGGAATTTGGATGGAAGTATTAAAACTTCACCAGGCTTCAGTCAGAAGGGCATGATGACTCACTTGTTTTGACAGTGTAATATCTCTAGTTAAAAATAATGCAGAAACTCAAAACCAAAAAAACCAACAAGGCCTGGCAGCTCAGCTGGTTTCCAACCCAACATCCACTCCTTCCATCTTCTTCCAACAGAACCTCAAATGTGGTCAGATACGGGGCACAACCTACTCGGTGGGGGTGAATCTCTGGCCCAACCCTCATCCCTTGGCCAACAAGAACGTTAGGGCTGAGCACGTGACCAGCTCTAGCCAATGAGACTTGAGGGAAGTCTCCTGGGGTCTTGATTTAGAAGAGAACACCTCCCCCAACTTCCGATCTTGTGACGCAGTTGTTTGGGAAAGTGATGCCTGCAGCAACTATGTTGGAATCAGGAGGGTAAGGTTAACACAATAGATTCTCAGAGAATGTGATGTGCAGCCCAACCTTGCATAGCTGTCAACCTCCCCTCAAACCTCCACCTCCAGACTTACTGTTATGTGAGATGAAAACCTCTACTGTTCAAACTATGTTTGTTTGGGTGTTATTTGCAGCCAAAGCCATCCCAGCTGAAGTCGTCCTAACAAAGAGAAGGAACAAGGAGCAAAAGCTACCACCTGTGCTACAGGAACTATGGTAATCAAGACCTGGTAGGCAGACACGGGGGCCCACGGGCTGGTTTGGTGGTCTTATACTCACCTGGTCAGTTGCCTGGGAAACCAGTGCTATGATAAGGATGTTCCTTGGATTGTCCTGGTGCGAACTCTTGAACAACCCTTACAGGATTTTTTTGGAAGAATGATATTTTTAAATTGAGGTTTAACTTAAAAGTGAACTTTGAGAACCCAAATCTTAAGTGTACAGTGAGATGAATCTTTACATATGTATATACACCCATGTGGCCACCCCCTTATCAAGATCTAAAATACCCCTAGCACTTTAGAAATTTCCCTTCTGCTTTTATTTTATTTTATTTTTTTGAGATGGAGTCTCGCTGTGTCACCAGGCTAGAGTGCAGTGGCTCAATCTCGGCTCACTGCAACTCTGTCTCCCAGGTTCTAGAGATTCTCCTGCCTCAGCCTCCCGAGTAGCTGGAACTACAGGCACGCACCACCATGCCCAGTTAATTTTTGTATTTTTAGTACAGACAGGGTTTCACCATGTTGGCCAGGTTGATCTCTTGACCTCGTGATCCGCCCGCCTCGGCCTCCCAAAGGGCTGTGCTGGGATTACAGACATGAGCCACCGCAACCAGCCTCCCTTGTGCTCTTATCAGCCAGTACCCAACAGAGGCTGAACAGTAGTCCATCCTCCGTCACCATCAATGAGTTTTGCCTCTTTGAATCGGTGAGATTCATTCATACTGTTGTATGCGTCAGTGATTCATTTTCAGTGAGTAGTATTAAATTATGGGAATATTCCACAAATTTATTTATCCAACTGTTGACGGACTTTTTGTTTGTTTTTGTTTTAGAGTCTCACTCTGTCACCCAGGCTGGAGTGCAGTGGCGTGATCTTGGATCGCTGTAACCTCCACCTCCCCGGTTCAAGTGATTCTCCTGCCTTAGCCTCCCCAGTAGCTGGGACTACAGGTGCACGTCACCATGCCCGGCTAATTTTTGTATTTTTAGTAGAGACGGGTTTTCACCATGTTGCCCAGTCTGGTCTCAAACTCCTGGCCTCAAGTGATCCGCCCACCTTGGCTTCCCAAAGTGCTGGGATTACAGGTGTAAGCCACCACGCCTGGCCCAACTCTTGATGGATTTTTGGGTTATTTCCAGTTTGATCTATACAAATAAGGCTGCTATGAACATTCTTTAAAAAAAAAAAAATTTAGAGACAGAGTCTTGCTGTATTGCTCAGAATGGACTGCAGTGGTGTGACTGTAGCTCACTGCAGCCTTGAACTCCCAGGCTCAAGTGATCTTCCTACCTCAGCCTCCCAAGTAGCCAGAACTACATGTGTGTGCCACCATGCCTGCCTTATGAATATTCTTGTGCAAGTCATTTGGTAGAGTGCTTTCTGAAATGCTTATTTTAACTTGAGGCTTTCCAAAGACAGCACCAGACTTGGTTAAAAATGAGTGAGTCTGTATTTTGAAATCAAATATGTGCAGTCTAGTTTACAAAGCGTTAACTCAATTATGCCGCAATAGCCTTGATTGCCAACAGGTATGTCTCCAGAATAGCCTGGAATGAGCCACCGATTCCTCCCAATAGGTTGGTGATGAGGCCCTTGGCCAAGTGCAGCGAAGGGAAGGCGTCTGTTCCCAGTCAGGGATGGAGGAGATTGTAAGGATGCTTGGATTTGGTTCTGTCTCCATGTCTCACCTATGACAGGTGGTCAGATGGTTGTCCCATACTTCCCCGCTTCCTGTCCACCCCTCCCCAACCTTTGTGCCACAGATCAATGGGCACTGTTCTGGGAAACAAGGTGCAGGTGCTCAGATCCTAGCTTTCTTCTGCGCTGCCTCCTCCCCAGCTCCGGATCATTGCCTCTCTCTGCCTTCCCCATGGCTGTTTCTGCACCCTCATCTCTGCATCTCATCCTTTTCCTGGACTTTCATTTCAAATGCACATCCCATCAGCAGCCACTGAGGACTAAACGCATGCCAGGCTGTATATGCATCCTACACCATATGCACCTGGTACAGAGGATGATGGACAGCACCTGGGCTGCAGATAGCAGTTACCACACTTAGCAGATGGGGAAGGAGGAACTGTATGAGGCTGAGCAGCTGGCTCCGAGGTCCCACGGCCCAAGTTCTAGCCCAGGATGCCTGGCCTCATGCTCAGGCCCCTTTCTGCTAGTTTTTCCTGTAAGATGTAGGTGGGTGGGTTAATATAAGGTAGTGATGAGGGTCCCAGCATGAGGCTAAGTGGATTCAGATGTGGCTGGGCTGGGGCACTGGGGCCCACCCACAAGTGTATTTGCCTGATGGACTTAGGAATTTGCTGGGAGAAAAGCCCCCTAAAGTAGAGGCAGTCAGGAAGACAAGTTCAGCCCAGCACTGGCCATGGTACAGCGGGAGGGCTAGCGGGGCTGCAGCACAGCTTGGGGTCTCCAGGTGCAGCACCCTCTGGACTCATCTCTGCAATCTGTGGGGCGGGGACTGGGGAGGGGCGAGTAATACCATGAGATGCCAGCATGGCCACAGTGCAACGTAGAGCCCGCAGGACCAAGTGGGAGTCCTGAGTGGGGGAAGAGTCCTCAGCATAGCGTGGGGGTGGTAGTGGGATTCTGGGGAAGACAGAGCCTCCCTGACTACTCTTGCCAGGCCAGTGGCTGGGGAGAAACTGACACACAGGCAGGTCCAGTGCCCCAAGTGAGATGTCATGAGAGAGGTGGGTGTGCCCAGGAACTGTGCCAACTCGTCTAGCCCCCAGCTCCTTCATGGCACCTACATTTGAGATTTGAGTGCTCTTCCTTGGAGGAGAGCCGCAGGCAACCTCCTCTGCTGGCTGCTGCTGCTTTTTTTCTTTTTTTTTTTTTTTTCTTTTGAGATGGAATTTCGCTCTTGTTCCCCCAACCGGAGTGCAATGGCACGATCTCAGCTCACCGAAACATCCACCTCCCAGTTTCAAGTGATTCTTCTACCTCAGCCTTCCCGAGTAGCTGGGATTATAGGCATGTGCCAACACGCCGGCTAATTTTGTATTTTTAGTAGAGACGGGGTTTCTCCATGTTGGTCAGACTGGTCTCAAACTCGCGACCTCAAGTGATCCACTTGCCTCAGCCTCCCAAAGTGCTGGGATTACAGTCATGAGGCACCATGCCCCGCCTTTTTTTTTTTTGTTTGTTTGAGATTGAATTTCCCTCTGTCACCTAGGCTGGAGTGCAGTGGCGTGACCTAGGCTCACTGCAACCTGCACCTCCTGGGTTCAAGCAATTCTCCTGCCTCGGCTTCCCGAGTAGCTGGTATTATAGGTGTACACCACCACGCCCAGCTAATTTTTGTATTTTTAGTAGAGATGGGGTTTCGCCATGTTGGCCAGGCTGCTCTCAAACTCCTGACCTCAAGTGGTCTGCCCACCTCGGCCTCCCAAAGTGCTAGGATTACAGGCGAGAGTCGCTGTGACCGGCCTCTGCTGGCTTCTTTATCCAGGGGATTGAAGCCTAGGGTCGGCAAACTGTGGCCCAAGAGTCAAATCTGGCCCACCACCTGTGAACTAAGAATGGTTTGTCTTTCTAAATGGTAAAATTGTAAACATTTTTACAAGTACCTACACAATATCCTCAATTTTGAGCTCTTGGCCTGCAAGGACTGAAATCATTACTATTTGAGCCTTTACAAAGTTTGCCGGTCCTCAGGGTGGCCTGTTGGTAGAGTCCAGCCTTGGGGCAGCAGCTGCCAGTGGGGAGAGTTGGCCCTGCCCCCACATCTTGGCTGCCCTCTGGTGACCGTCCCTGGGGATGGTGGGATGTGGGTTCCTGGCCTCTGTGCAGTGTGCCTCCATACCCTTTAGCTCTTCCCTGAGGTCCTCCACGCATAGAGGGGGCCTAAGAGGGGTTGCCAAGCCCTGAGAACAGGCCCACTGCTCCAGCCTCCCCAGCAGTCTACCCAGGGCCGCTGGTGCTTCTGTGGGCCACTGCTGCGGGGGGCAGCTGTGTTCTTGCCAACCGAGCAGCATCTTGCTGATAAAACCTAATGAGCTGCGTTTAACAACAACACGGTCCTGCCATGTGGCTTCCTCCTGGGGCTGCCCATCTGTCGGCCCTGGGAGGCCACTCTCTGTACAGCTGGAACCCTCCCCAGTCATCGAATCAGGAGAGAGTTGACGTCCCTCGAGCCAGGCCCAGCACACAGGCCAGCAATCTCCACGACCAACCTGCGCCAGCTCCTGGCCACCCTCCAGGCGCCCAATGACACTGCCAGATGGTGGCTAACGGAGGGTGAAAAAACTCCCGGGGAGGCCTGGGCACGGAGCAGTGAGGAGAGGCCAGCCAAACAGAAGGTGCTTGACCGTGGCTGCAGGGACGGCTCCAGGTGTTGCCTGCCTCTGCTTGGGCCAACCAGCTTTTATTCTTGACACCTTGCCAGCTGCCTTTCCACGCCTGTCACTATCCCCAGGGACCTGTCAGCTGGATGCTTCTATATTGCTGAGGACTGGCGAAGGTGAGATGTGGGTAGGTGTGCCCAGTCCACAGGCCTGTGTCAGGGTGTTCCGGGTGGGGGGTGGTGGTGGCTGCTCCGTGGTCATCCTGCCTGTAGATGTCCCAGCAGAGGTGGACTTTAGGCTGGATCAACCTTTTCCCATTCTCTGGAGTGAAGGACCGGGGATGATGTCACAGGTCCACGAACTGCTTGTCCCATCCTGTACCCTCTGAGCCACAGGCTTGGCTGCTCAGGTGAAACAGTTTGACTAACTTCTGGGAGCTGTGACTGACCTCTTCCTAGCCCCTGATGGCCTTAAGTGTAGTGCTGGAGAGGCCAGGCTCACATACAAGTCCAGTCCCCATCTCAGCTAGCCGTCTCCTCTTCCTCCTCCTCCAGCCCCACCCCAGCCCCACCTGAGCGGAGAAGCAGGTGGGTGAGGCCAGGTGAGACAGCTGGACTGGGCAAAGGTACATCCAGCTCCCCATACTGGCTAAAGTATCACTATAAAAGATCCAAGGTGACTCCAGGGAGGACAGGCCGACTTTGTCTCAGCTCAAGGGAGTCAACGTGCACATCGCAGGCTGCAGTCAATGGTGTGCTGTTCTGAGAATGTGCCACTGTGGACATGCCAAGGGGCCCTGGGCTCTTTGGCGTTTGGAGCCGGAGAAAGCTGAGATACTCTGCATGGCAAAGTGGGGGAATTTTCGGAAGTTGCAGAGGGATCTACAATGAAAGAGAAGGCTGAGTAGCCTGGTAGGAGCTGGCACCCAGGCTGGAGCAATGGCCGAGGTTCTCCATGAGGGCAGGCACATCCAAGATTTAATTTCAAACCTGTTTTGTGGATCCTTCTGCCCTTTGTGTTCCCAAATCGCCATTGCAGTTTCCTCCTCGGGCCTGGAGTGCGCGATGGGGTCTGTGTCCTGTGGTTGGGCAGGGGCCACATGAGTACAAAGAAGCAAGCCTAGAATGGGGAGCTGCAAGCGGAAATTCAGGTGAATGTAGTGCTTTGGCTCCCCAAATACTCAGCCTCCCGAGTAGCTGGTATTACAGGTGTGCACCACCATGCCCAGCTAAATTTTGTATTTTTAGTAGAGATGGGGTGGGCCAAAGAGCCCAGAGCCCCTTTGCGTGTCCACAGTGGCACGTTCTCACAACAGCACACCATTGACTGCAGCCTGGGATGTGCACATTGACCCCCTGGAGCTGATACGAAGTCGGTCCATCCTCCCTGGAGTCACCCTGGATCTTTTACAGTGACATTTTAGCCAGTATGGGGAGCTGGATGTACGCTTGCCTGGTCCAGCTCTCTTTTAGTGCCCGGGGCTGGGCAATGGGAGGGGGTTTGAGGCAAAGACGTCTAGATCTGAAGGGGCAGGGAGACCCCAGGTGACACCTGGGTTATAGCTACTCTAGATAAGTAATCTGAGCCGCCTGAGCCCATGGTGGGTGGATCCGGCCTGTTTTCCTGCCAGGTTGCTGGTCAAGCCCATTGTCCACACCTCACTGGCCTTTAAAGCGAAGAGATGAGTCCGCAGACCAGGTGAGGCAGGGGCTTTAAATGGGCACAAGCCGTCCCTTCTGAACATTGGCAAGGAGCTGGGGCATTTGAATATTTCCTTTAGTCTTATTTCATCTCAACTGGTCGGGCGTAAATGATGGGAATTAGAAATCTAAAGAATTGCTGTAGAATTGTTCTGGGTTAGGGATGTAAATTTGACTCATGTGGGCTCAGGTGCAGATGGTTCTGAAGGAGGCCTTCCCTGAGGGGGCCTGGAAGTGCTGCCAGTCTAGCCCTGCTCAGGTGGAAGGGCCTGTTGGCTGGCAGGCAAGAGGCGGGTCCTAGCGTTCTTAGTTGCCGGCACTAACAAAGGTAATGCGTGGCCAGGGCCTAAAGAGCTTAAGGAGGTAGAGCCTAAAACACAGATGTGCCCTTTTAAGTTCAGCGGGAGAGGGAGCCAGACCCTGCTGGGGAGCCCTGGAGCCCACCTAAGCCTCTGGGGAGGCAGACGTGGCACAGAGCCGTGCCAAATGTGTTGTGGGACAGATAGTATTTTCCAAAGACAGCTGCACCAACACGTGCCCCACCCTACGCTCTTCTTACAGTGTGACATCAATGCTCCTTTATGAGAGGAGGGGCCTATGTTCCGTCCCCTTGAAACTGAGCAGACATTTGTAACTGGCTTGACCAGTCGTGTGACAAAGTGACTTCCGAGGCGAGAGAGACAGAGAGAATGAGACAGAAAAGACCCAAGGAGCCCAAGCTGCTAGCTGCTATAGGGTCCCAGCCCAGACGTCAGACACAGGAGGGAGCGAGACCTCAGATGATTCCAGCTCCTTGCATTGAAGTTGCCCCAGCTGTTGCTGAGTGAAGCCGAGATAAGTTGCCCCCACTAAGTCCTGCCACTCACATGCAAAAGAAAAGGCTACAGCTTCACTTGCAAAAGAAATGTGCTGCCGTTTTAAGCCACAAAGTGTTGGAGTGTTTGTTATGCAGCCATAACTCATTGATACGGGGGTGGGAGGAGGACATTACTACCTACTAGCCATTTTCCAGATATTTTTCAGGCATGAACTCATTCAAGTCTTTTTTTTTTCTTTTCTTCGTGAGACAGAGTCTCACACTGTCGCAGGGGCTGGTGTGCAGAGGCACAATCTCGGCTCACTGCAACCTCCGCCTCCCAGGTTCAAGCGATTCTCCTGCCTTAGCCTCCCGAGTAGCTGGGATTACAGGCACCTGTCACCACACCTGGCTAATTTTTTTTATTTTTAGTAGAGATGGGGTTTCACCATGTTGGCCAGGCTGGCCTTGAACTCCTGGCCTCATGATCTGCCTGCCTCAGCCTCCCAAAGTGCTGGGATTACATGCATGAGCCACCGTGCCCAGCCATGAACTCATTCAATTCTTACACCAGAAAGGTAGGCACCTCCACCAGCCTGGCTTTGAGACTGGGATGCAGGGAGTCATAGGGACTAAGTAACTTGGTCACAGACATACAGCTGTGAGTGGCAGGCTCAGGACTAAACTCCAGGGCTGGCCCAGAACCTAAGCTTTCTCCCACGGTGGTGCCTCCTTGTTCTGGAATTCTTGCCCAGCTCTGTCCTGAGCTGACCGACCAGCCTGGGTCAAGCTGTGCCCCTCATCTGTGGAATGAGCCCCAGTGCTGACCCTGTACCCGTGGCCTTGCCTGAACCCTTTTTGCTTGGCGACGTGAGGCTGGCCCCTGTAGGCCCTTCGATGCCAGTAAAGCTGGGATTCATATCCATGCATGAGGGGCAGCTCCCCCAGCAACAGTGGCAAGGGGAGAAAACTCTGCTCTGGAGCATGGAGCTTCTCAGGAGGATGGGGAGCTAAGAAATAGCATCTTTTTATTGTTAGCGTTTCCCATGTATCAGGCACTGCTCTGAATATTAACCCATTTAATCATCACAATAGATCTAGTGTGTAACCTCTATTGTGCAGATGGGGAAACTGAGGCACCGAGCAGTTAAAGAACTTGCCCAGTGTCATGGCCTGCAAAGGATGCAACTGGGATTCGAACCTAGTCAGTCTGGTAGAGAAGAATCCCATATGGAGGGTCTTAAACAGTCAGCTCCATGAAGCCTGATGCTGCTGTTTGTCCTATAAGGGTGATTTGATCCACACCTGCAGGAGGCAAGGAGGAGAAGGAAGCAGGATGGGGAAGAGGGAGAAGTTGAGCTTTGATGCAGTTTCGAGGGAAGCCTCAGCTGACCCTGCAGGGGAGTTCTGAGGTGGGACGGTCCTTGAGGGCTTGCTGTGGTCTGAGTGTTGGTGCACCTGCTATATTCCTGTGCTGAAATTCTCACCCCCAAGGTGATGGTATTAGGATGTCAGACCTTTGGGAGGTGATTAGGTCATGGGGGTGAAACCCTCATGAATGGGATTAGTGACCTTGCACAAGAGGCCCAAGAGAGACCCCTCACCCCTTCTACCATCTGAGGACATAGTAAGAAGCCACGTTCATAAGGAGTGGGCTAAGACACAGATTCTGCTGGTGGCTTGATCTTGGACTTCCCAGCCTCCAGAATTCTTGGCAACAGACTTCTGTTGTTTATAAACTACCAAGGTTATGGTATTCTATAACAGCAGCCCAAACAGACTAAGACAGGGTTGTACCAATTTGGGGTGAACGGATGAGCACTTCATGCCCCCTGCACAAGCTCTCTAAGAAGGAGGTATGACTTTGGGCGAGGGGGCTCTCTCAGCTGAGGCCATACCCAGAGAGGGTGATAGCTGAAGGCTGTCCTGCATTCTGAGGGGGAGTCGCCTTCCCTTTCCCTCCCTCCCTCCTTCCCTCCCTCCCTCCCTCCCTCCCTTCCTTCCTTCCTTCCTTCCTTCCTTCCTTCCTTCCTTCCTTCCTTCCTTCCTTCCTTCCTTCCTTCCTCTTTCTCTCTTTCTTTTTCTTTGACAGAGTCTTGCTTTGTCTCCAGGCTGAAGAGCTGTGGCACCATCTCGGCTCCCTGCAAGCTCTGCCTCCCGTGGTCAAGTGATTCTCCTGCCTCAGCTTCCTGAGTAGCTGGGATTATAGGCGTGCAGCTAATTTTTGTATTTTTAGTAGAAACAGGGTTTCACCATGTTGGTCAGGCTGGTCTTGAACTCCTGACCTCAGATGATCTGCTCGCCTCAGCCTTCCAAAGTGCTGGGATTACAGGCATGAGCTACTGTGCCCGGTCATCAGCTTTTATATCTGAAGGGGGTCTGGGTGGAGCATCCCAGCCTCCAGCACAGGGGTGGGGTGAGACCTGAGAAGGTGACATTGGAGAAGTGTCCTGGAGGGGAAACAATAAGGTCAGCACAACTAAGGTAGACTGGGGAGGGATGGAGACTGGGGAGGGATGGAGGAGGAGATCTGGGGATAGCAGGGACCAGGTCCCTCAGGGCCTTAGAACCTGTGGCTGGTCCCCAAGTGGAGTGGGAAGTCATCAGTGAGCGAGGGACACAGTTTGACTTCAGGCTCACTCCAGCTGCTCCGTGGGGAGTGGCAGTGAAGGGGGAGATGGGACAGCCTATGATGGCAGTAGAGGTGGGGAAAGGAGGTGCATGTGGAGTATTTTTTGAAGGTTAAAGTCCAGAGGTTTTACTGACAGGTTGGATATGGGCACAAGAGAAAGAGAGGGGTGTGTTGGTCCAGGTTGGGCCTGAATAATTGGAAGAATGGACTTGGCAATTATGGGATGGGGAGAACCGTAGGAGAAGTGAGTTTAGGGGTGGGGGTGGCATCTTCAGAAAATTCCACCTCCTTAACTTCCCAGGACCCCATCTTTCCCTGTTGGGGTGATGTGGACCCATACTTAGCCGAGCTGGCACAGCCTGGGCCCCTCCACTCCCCTGTTTTTGGGGGGAACTGTATTTATTTATTTATTTATTTTGAGATGGAGTCTTGCACTGTCGCCCGTATTCACTGCAACCTCCGCCTCCCAGGTGCACGCAATTCTCCTGCCTCAGCCTCCCAAGTAGGTGGGATTACAGGCGCAGACCACCACCACCACACCTGGCTAACGTTTTGTGTTTTTAGTAGAGACGGGGTTTCACTATGTTGGTCAGACTGGTCTTGAACTCCTGACCTCGTGATCCACCCGCTTTGGCCTCCCAAAGTGCTGGGATTATAGGCGTGAGCCATCATGCCCAGCCTACTTATTTATTTTTATTTATTTATTTATTTTTTGAGACAGAGTCTCACTCTGTCGCTCAGACTGGAGTGCAGTGGTGCAGCTCTCAGCTGTGCAACCTCTGCTTCCCAGCTTCAAGAGATTCTCATGCCTCAGCCTCCCAAGTAGCTGAGATTACAGGCACACGCCACCATACTTGGCTAATTTTTGTATTTTTAGTAGAGATGGGGTTTCGTCATGTTGGCTAGGCTGGTCTCAAACGCCTGGCCTCATGTGATCTGCCTGCCTCCCAAAGTGCTGGGATTACAGGCGTGAGCCACCACGCCTGGCGCTGTCAAGCTATGCCCCTCATCTGTGGAACGAGCCCCAGTGCTGACCCTGTACCTGTGGTCTTGCCTTATTTTTACCTTCTCAGTTAACTGCTTGTGGAACGGGTATGGGGTGAAGGAATGTGAGAAAATCTTGGGGTAGAAAGTAACACTTAGCTTAGTGAGGGTGAGGGGACAGCGTTTTCTAGGCTTGCTGACTTCTGCTGGTGGGAGTGGGATAGGGAGAGAGCCTTTGTGGCAGGTGAATTCCCAGAGAGGTTGGTCCCGGCTAGAGTCTATGCTGCGTTTTCTCCCCTCTGCACATCCATTGTCAGCTGATCTGAGACTCTGGGAGAAAGGAAAGCCGAGAGCACTGGCTGCCGCTGAGGGAACTGTGGGGCGCGCCAGGCTTCTCCCAGGCTGCGGGGATGCATTTGGTGAGCAGTGCTCCCATACAATGAGGGGAAGAGCTTTGAAATGTCCCTGGAGAGCAGGTTCTCAACTGAGCAAGCTCAGAGTCTCTGCAGTGCTCGTTGCCATGGCAAACAGCCATTCACAGAGAGCCAAACAGATCATTCCAGAACTCCCGCCCCACCAGTTACCCTATGACCCAGCACCGTGAAGAAGCTGAGCCTCCATCTCCAATCTGAGCACGATGTCTGGCCTGCCTTTGATTGGCAGGGCCCACGCTGCTGCTTCTCCCTCACCCCACTGCTCTGCAGGAAAAAAGTGCAACGTTCTGCTTCTTACAACCCCTCGGCTTGGAAAGAACAGTTCCTCTCCACACAGATCACCAAATGCCAGTCCTGAGCCATTTGCCTCGGGGTGTCCCTGCGGGCCTTGCAGGTCACCACATCAAACACGCAGGAGCAACTCACAGGCCAGTGATGGAAGCTGAGTTACTGTTTTGTGGGGCCAACCAGAATGTCAATTTTTTTGGATGCTGGGTAGATAGAATGAGGTATAGTAAATCAAGAGTCTAACACAGGGCCTGGCCCCAGGTAGGTGCAAAATGCATGCTTGTTTCTGTTTCTTATCTTTATGTGCACGCACCCTAGTTCTTTGCTCTCTCTTTCCTGAAAAAGGGCTCTAGAAGCTTGAAAGAAAGCCTAGAAGGCTTCCTGGAGGTGGTGTTCCTATACCCAAAGTAGGATATATTAATATCTATTTTCCATTAAAATAATGGCTCTTATTGTTTAGAGTGTCTCCTGTCTCCTATGACAGGCACAGTCTGTGTGCTGTCTCATGTAATTTTTGTTTTGTTTTGTTTTTTTGTGAGACGGAGTCTCCCTCTGTTGCCCAGGCTGGAGTGCAGTGGCGTGATCTCGGCTCACTGCATCCTCCACCTCCTGGATTCAAGCAATTCTCCTGCCTCAGCCTCCTGAGTAGCTGGGATTACAGGTGTGTACCACCATGCCCGGCTAATTTTTTTGTGTGTTTTTAGTAGAGACGGGGTGTCTCATATAATTCTTATTGCAACCTTTTAAGGTTTCATTATTTCTACTTTTCAGATAAGGACATTCAGATGAGACTCAGATAAATTATTTACCCAAGATCACCCAAAGTTTTTGAACCGGGTGGTCTGACTGTGGGGCTTGGACATTGAACATGCAATACATGTTTGCATGATGCTGGTGTCTGTATTTGCACTGGGCCTTCTCCCAGCGCCCCTTCACACCCCCAGCCTTTCCTGCTGTGACTCCTTGGAGCAATCATGCCTGGCTCCCCTGAGGGACACTTGGCCTCTTCCTGCCTCTGCTCCCTTTTAGCTCTTCTCTGCTTTCAGTAAGGCAATGACCGCATCATCCAGCCACTGAACCGCACTGTCCAGTCCACTGAATAAATATGAAAAGAGGAGGGAAGAAAGGAGACAAGTTTGGGTGTGAGACCTACTGGGACCACAGTAATCCCAGCTGACAGGCTCATGGGAAGGGTGAAGGCCCTAGGACCAGGGGAATGGGGCAGATGTGGCCCTGGCGAGGCCAACCAAATGACCTGCTGTCCAGGCTCCAACATATGTGGGAAGCTCTGGGCAGTCTGGGATGCAAGCTCCAGCCTCGAGGGAAGAGACTGGGAAACTCCAACAGGATGCTAAGGCCCCCGGTAAGCAGACAGTGGGGTCAGAGCAGGGCTCAATGGAGTGCTGGGCAGGGAAACTGAGGCAGGAATCTTGTCCTTTTTCTCTGAGCCAACCTAGGGGTCAACTTGAAGGCATGTGACCCTAAGGGTGACCTGGAAATCTAGGCTTAGGCCTGTGGGCAGTAGGAAGTCATTCTAGCCCCAAGGGCTGGCATTACTGAGGTTGTCAAGATACTTGCTGCTGTCACTTACTTGACATTACTTGCTTGTCAAGATACTATACTTGAGACTAGGATGGTCTCAGACCTAGGTAGGGCTGGGTCTGCAGGTGGGCATGGGTATTCTGGCTTGGGGAGCAGGGAAGGAAATTCAGGTGAGAAGAGGTGAAGATGGTACCTCTCAGCACCCCATCTTTCCCACACCAGGTTCCTGGCTGCAGAGAGGTTCCCCAAGTCCTGCTCTCCAAGGACATCTCAGAGTTGGTGTTTCCTAGGGTTTAGGAGAGAAGGACCCGATAGCCTAATTGCGGCACGTTATACTAAAGTGTCAATGACTACTTGTTTTTTTTTATAAAAAAGGGTCTGAGGACATCAGAGCAGCCCCTCCTTGGTGTGATGTCAGGGGTGGTGGTGGTGACTCAGCCAGGGGGTGCCATACATGCCAGGAGCCCAATTGGAAGCTTCTTGCTCCTCCTTCACACCCAAAAACAGAGGTCAGGGCTGCAGTTTCCACCAGGGGCTTTTCAATGGTATGATTCACAAACTGCTTCTGAATACCTGGAACATGCCAGCACTTTGTGTGTACTCCGTCAGCGAATATAACAGCTTGTGGGGGTCGTGTCCCATTTTTACAAGTGAAGAATCAGAGAAATGAACTAGTTTGCCCAGTCACACAGCAAGTAGGCAGTGGAGCCTGACTTCAGCCCTAACATCTGATGAGACCTCCAGGGCTGTGCTCTGCACCCCATTGGTGTCCATGTAGGGCTGGCAATGGTCATGTGTCAGAAAGTGTCCAGCTGCAGGTCCCCGTGGGGCTGGCAATGGTCACGTGTCAGAAAGCGTCCAGCTGCAGGATGGTGTCAGGAATGATCTCACATCTGACCAGTTCTGGCCCCAAATGAACCTGGCGCTCCTCCTCTGAAACCCACCCTCCATCCCTGGCGACCCCCTTCTCTGCTCTCTCAGTCCTCCTAGGTCCTTGGCTCTCCCTCCTCCCCCTGTTTTGACTCCACCTTCTCATTCTTCCCTCTCTCTCGCCTGACCACAGTGGGAACTGACTGCCCATCGTGGCTTTGGCACCCAGCCTGGGCATGACCTCTGGCATTTGCTCCCAACCCCAAGCCTAGAGCACCAGGGAGAGGGCCTCATCATCTTGGGCCCATGGTGCCAACCAGCTATACACAACATGCCCAGCCTCCCTCACTGGTCCACGTAGGGTAGGAGAGACAGGGGACAAAGTGACAGAGTATATGTAGCTCTGCAGGAGCCAGGAAGGCTCCTCTTCCTCCTGCCTGACCCCTCCTTCTGAGGAAGAGGCAAAGGCCCCACCCCACAGCACAAAACAAGCCAGAGGCCGCCGCCCTGCTCTCCGGCAGGCACTTAGAGTCCTTCCTGATGACCTCCGAGGGTGCCTGTTCCTATCAGCTCGGGCCCGCTGTGAATTCACACACTGTGACCCATTTCTTCTGGACAGAGGGGCTGGCCCACTGGCGAGAGAGGGAGACCAGTCATTTGCGCTGGCTGGGGCTCTCAGCTGCCTGGCTCTGTGTGCGGTGTTCATTACTCCCGATCCCACGGCTCTGCCTGCAGCTGTGGCCGCCTCGCTCCATCCCGCCAGCTTCATTCCACCTAATGACCATTGGCCACCTGCACAGGAAGATAGATGATTGCTGTCACCCAGGCAGGTGTGTGACACGAAGGCACAAACCGAGAACGACAAGGGCAAACGCAGCAGTTGCGGACAGGCCGGGAGCTGGTTCTGCCTCTGGGGGAGGACAGATGCCCTGGTTCAGGTCATCTCCCGGAATGCAGTTGCCCCTCAGCCTCCTCTTCTCTCCTCTCTGCCTCAGTCCTGGAAGGCAGCCAGCTCTCCTGCATCAGGACCACCTGGCTGGCGGTGGAGTGGCGCCATGGGCAGCTCCTCTGATCCTTCCTCCTCTGCCCGCTGTGGATGCAAGGCGAGGCTGCCCAGTCTTACAATAACCCCAAGTGCTGGCTGCCTGGCCCTGGCCTTCTGCCTTTGGCCTGTTGCTGTCATTACTGTTTCTGCCCTATCTGTTACAGCATCGGAGAAGGAGGAGCAGCAGAGGGGCAGGGGGGAGGGGCAGGGACATCCCCTCCCATAAGATCCTCTGGTGGGAGAGCTCCCGTGGGAGAGCTCCCCTCCCACCAGGCTGTGAGATAGAGTGGCCCGGGACTGAGGGCGGTCACTGGGAGGTGGGCCAGAGGTGGTATCTTGGTGTCCTGCCTCCCCTGCTCCCTTGAAGCCTCTCCAGGAAAGTGGCTCTGTGGTCACCAGGCAACTTGGGGTGAAACTAGGAGTGGCACCTGGAGGACAAGGTCTGTTCTTCATTTGTTTCCCCACTCAGAGTGCCCTGTGAATTCCATGTTCCTAGAACTGGTGCACTTGGCATGTTGGCAGTGCCTGGAGAATGAGAATGTCGGTTTCACTGTCACTGTCCTGTCACCTGGGTAGAGTGGGGAACAGAGCCTGTCCAGTAGAACTGAAGGACCAACCCGGAGAAGCAGATGCATTGTCAAGTCCAAGGGTGGGGTGGGAGGTGACAGGGCCAAGGGCCTCTCAGAACATGAGACCAAGTCAGAAGGTCAGGAGCTGGGAAAATCCAGAAACAGAACAGGTGCAAACAAAGACTCAGTGGCCTGCGACGAGGCTCAGTGAGATGGTGATCTGGCTGTGTGGGCCAGAGAGCGGGAGCCTTGCTAAGGGCCAGGAAGGGCCAGGCAGGCAGCCTTGAGCAGAGGTGACAAGTCTCATCTTCACATGGGGTGACACGGCGGGGTGGGACTTTAGAGAACACACATGGTCTAGCAGAGGCTGGTGGGGTCCTCTGTGTACCCATTCGGTGCCAGGCCCAGCACGGGATGCAGAGGAGAAGCTGGTGAATGCACATGCTCCCTGAAGCTGGAAACCTGCCGTGTTTGTCCGTGTGGGCTGCTGCCACAGAATGCCAGACACTGGGAACTGCATTAACGACACAAGTTCATTTCTCACAGTTTTGGAGGCTGGAAAGTCTAAGATCAAGGCACCGGCAGATTCCATGTGTGGTGAGGGCCACTTCCAGCCCAGGGATGGCATCTCACTGTGTCCTTACATGAGGGGCAAGGGGTCCCTCCTGGGCCTCTTATATAAGGAAGCACATCTTACTCATGAGGACTCCACCCTCATGGCCCACATCACCTCCCGAAGGTCCCACCTCCTAATACTATCACCTTGTGGGTGAGGATTTCAGCCTAGGAATTTGGGGCTAAGGTACAAACATTCAGGTCATTGCATCTATCCATCTTTTTCACTTATTTCCCTAGCAACAAATAATAGTAACTAATACTCATTTAGTGCTTAACATATGCCAGGCATTGTTCTAAAAAATTTTTCAACAGTTTTATTGAGATCTCATTCATACGCTACGACTCACTGATTTAAAATGCACAGTTTGGCTGGGTGCAGTGGCTCACGCCTATAATCCCAGCACTTTGGGAGGCTGTGGCAGGTGAATTGCTTGAGCCCAGGAGTTTGAGACCAGCCTGGGCAACCCCATCTCTACAAAAAAATATGTATATGTAAAAGTGAGCGGAGTGGGCCAGTCGCAGTGGCCCACGCCTGTAATCCCAGCACTTTGGGAGGCCAAGACGGGTGGATCATGAGGTCAGGAAATCGAGACCATCCTGGCTAACATGGTGAAACCCTGTGCCTACTAAAAATACAAAAAAAAATTAGCTGGGCGTGGTGGCAGGCGCCTGTAGTCCCAGCTATTCAGGAGGCTGAGGCAGGAGAATGGCGGGAACCCAGGAGGCAGTTTGCAATGAGCCGAGATCGCACCACTGCACTCCTGGGCAACACAGCCGGGCGACACAGCCAGACTCCGTCTCCAAAAAAAAAAAAAAAAAAAAAGACATGGAGTGTAGAGGTGCACACCTGTAGTCCCAGCTACTCGGGAGGCTGAGGCAGGAGGATCACTGGAGCCCAGGAGTTCAAGGCTGCAGAGAGCCATAATTGTGCCACTGCACTCTAGCCTGGGTAACAGAGCAAGACTCTGTCTAAAAAAAATAAAGTGTACAATTCAATGGCTTTAAGTATATTTACAGAGTTATGCCACCATTACTACAATAAATCTTAGAACATTTCATTACCCCTAAACAAAACCCTGTATCCACTGGCAGTTCCACTTCCCCTCCTCCAGCCCCATGCAATCACTAATCCACTTTCTGTCTCTCTAGATTTCCCTGTTCTGGACATTTCCTGTAAATGGAATTGTACAATATGTGCACCTTTATGGATGGCTTCTGTCACTTAGCATAATGTTTTCAAGGTTCATCCTTGTGGTGGCATGTGTCATTACTGCATTCCTTTTTATTGACAAATAATAATCAATTCTGTAGATAGCCTACTTTTTGTTTCTCCATTAATCAGCGGATGGACGTTTGGAGTGTTGCTACTTTTTGGTTATGAACATTTGTGTACAAGTTTTTGTGTGGACATATGTTCTCATTTCTTGTTCTCAGAAACTTTAAGAAGTAGGTAATATCATCAGGCCTAAGGCTCAGAGAGGGTCATTAGCTTGGCCAAGTTCACATAACTTGTTGTTTTGCTTTTGTTTTTGTTTGAGACAGAGTCTTGCTCTGTCACCCAGGCTGGAATGCAGTGGCATGATCTCAGCTCACCTCCTGGGTCCAAGCGATTCTCATGCCTCAGACTCCCGAGTAGCTGGACTGCAGGTCTGCACCACCATGCCCGGCTAATTTTTGTATTTTTAGTAGAGACAGGGTTTCACCATGTTGGCCAGGCTGGTCTCGAACTCCTGAACTCAGGTGATCCACCTGCCTCAGCCCCTCAAAGTGCTGGGATTACAGGGGTGAGCCAGCACACCCAGTGGTGTGAGCAGAGAGAGAAGCCCAGGCAGTCTTTCTCCAGAGCGGGGCCCGCAGCCACTGTGCTCCATCACCTGAAAGACGGCCTGGCGCACTCAGCAGGCGCTTAGGGAATGAGAGGCCAAGTTAGACAGGGCCCTGCTCTCCAGAGACTGGTACCCCGGTTGCCTCCTAGCAGACAGCTTCTCTCTAATCAATCTTCACAATACTCTCAGGGCTGAAAACACAGAGAGGAGAAGGCTGATCCTGGGCTGGGATTCTGGGGGCAGCTGAGCCTAGTCATCTAGAACCGCAACTAGAGTGGCAAGTGCCGAGGTTCAAGGCCCTGGAGGCATAAACCCTCATCCTGCCTCCAGGCAAGTCAGGAGCTGATGCTTAACGTTAAAGCTCCGCCGACCCCAGCAGACCCCAGCAGACCCGTTCCCCAGAGCCCAGCCTGCTGTCCCCGCTGTCTGCAAGGGCAGTCTCAGAGACTTTGCTCACGGTGCTCTTCCCTGCCCTTCATACCAGCATCTACTCCATAGGCACTTCCATGTTTTCAGGAGGCGACACTGACTTTTACAAACCAGATAGTCATCAACATGAGCCTCAGAAACAGCTCTGACCCTTTTACTCCCAAATCAAAACCTTTCAGTGTTCACAGAATTAAGAGCAAACCTCTTGCGGGGCACTCAGCACTCTCTGGCCCAGCTCCTGTATTCCTTTGTGTTCTTGCTTTCAGCAGATCTAACTTTTCATCTCCCCTGCCCACCTCTCCCTCCCCAGCCCAGCATTCTGGGTTCCAGCCTCTCCTCCTCCTTCCCTGCACAAGTTTCTCTTTTGCGACCATCCTGGCTAACACGGTGAAACCCCGTCTCTACTACAAAAAACTAGCCGGGTGAGGTGGCGGGCGCCTGTAGTCCCAGCTACTCGGGAGGCTGAGGCAGGAGAATGGTGTAAACCCGGGAGGCGGAGCTTACAGTGAGCTGAGATCCGGCCACTGCACTCCAGTCTGGGCGACAGAGCAGACACCGTCTCAAAAAAAAAAAAAAAAAAGTTTCTCTTTTGCTTCCCAATCTTTGCTCAAGCTGTTCTCTTGGCCTGGGAATGCTCCAGATCAACTCCCACCTCCTCCAGGAAGCCTTCCTGGTCCCTCTGGCCATAGGGAATCTCTCCCTTCCTCCACTTTGCCCCCATCTCTTACAGCACTTCTCCCTCAGCTGCAGATTCCAGCCTCATTTGTTTATCTTGTTCCTGGGGACAGGGGCTAAATTGCCTTTGTGCCTGCTCATTCTGTAGGCCTGGCAGAGCGCTGACACATAGTAGGTGTTCAATAGATGGGTTGCCAGATTGAGATGAAAATTTCCAGTGAAAAGAGTTTATGACTTATGTGTCCTGAGTCACATAGCCACAGACAGCCGAGTGTCCTAATGCCGTTTGTGCGTAATTCTGGCACAAAGACACTTTCTCCCACGGAGAAACTTCCTAGTCCCACAACTCCCCCAGCAAGTGAGCAGTGAGTTGAGAGTGAGGAAGGCTCCCGAGTGACCTTCTCCATGGTGGCATCGGTGACTGGCAGGCAGGGTTTAAGGGAGGACTAAATTGGTTTCTACCAATATAGAGGCTGGTGTCTTGTCTTTTCTTCCTTTCTTCCTATTACTCTTTAAATAAAAGCAATAACTGTGCATGATATACAAATTTGAACAGTACAGAAAGAGCTAGAAAAATGATTAAAATCTCCCTCCTTTTCTCTGACCCCAATCCTCATCCCCAAAGTTTCCTATGTATCCTACCAGAAAAAGTATGCATTTATCTGCGTATAAATATATATCATTTTAAACAGTTACATAGGGGAGCAAGATATACATACACTATTCCATATCTGGCCTTTGCCCCATTTATTTAATGATGTATCTTCAGGGTCTTTTACTGAGTCTAGAACTTTGCCTCCTTATGTTTAATCACTGCAGACTATTCTGGTGTATGGATGGGCTGAAATTGATTTGGCCTGCTTTGACCAACTGAGAGTCATTTGGGTGGTCTCCAACTTTTGGAGTGACCCTCACGTGTGCACACCTTGATTTTTTTTGTGCATGTATCCATAGGGGGCACCTAGTGGTAGAACCGCAGAATTAAAGGAAACCTGCATTAGAAATGTCAGCCGAGGCCGGGCGCAGTGGCTCACACCTGTAATCCCAGCACTTTGGGAGGCCAAGGCGGGAGGATCACTTGAGGTCAGGAGTTTGAGACCAGCCTGGCCAAGATGATAAAACTCTGATGCTACTAAAAATACAAAACTTAGCTAGGCATAGTGGCAGGTGCCTGTAGTTCCAGCTACTCAGGAGGCTGAGGCAGGAGAATCGCTTCAACCCGGGAGGCAGAGGTTGCAGTGAGTCAAGTTCGTGCCACTGCATTCCAACCTGGGAGACAGCAAGACTCCGTCTCAAACAAACAAACAAACAAACAAACAAAAAAGTCAGCAGAATTGCTAGAAAGACTACACCTGCTACTTTCCCAACAGCTGGGTAGAAGGGCATGGCTGGTTTCCCAGCAGGCACCAGTACCTGGGACACCTTTGCCTTTTGTACAGGGTGTCCCCTTTGTGCTTTGGGGAGCTGCCCTTCTCGGCTCCCTCTCCTTTTCCCTGTCCTGCCTCAGGTTCCGTCTCTGGTCAGGTCTTCAGGCTGCCAAGCTCCCAAGTGAAAGGTGAGGCATCAGGTAAGCCTATTGTTTGGCACACAAGACCCTTAACAGTAAATCAATTAAAAAGTAGCCTGAGTTCAAGTGTTCTTTTAAGGTGAACCAATCAAGTTGATCTAGTGGAATTTATTCAGATTTTTGTACTCTCTTAATCCCTGTGTAGAAAAGATGAAGAAGGCCCAGCATGGTGGCTCAGGCCTGTAATTCTAGCACTTTGGGAGGCCGAGGTAGGAGGATTGCTTGAGACCAGGAGTTCGAGACCAGTCTGAGCAATACAGTGAGATCCCCATCTCTACACAAAATAATAAAACAAAATTTTTAAAAAAGCAAAGAGGAATAGATGTTCATTTGAATCAACGTATACAATTTTGGTGGAAGGGCTATGTGTATCTGAGAGCGGCAGGACCAGACCAAGTGATATAAGGCGAGCAGGTCCAGGATCAGAGGCTCCTGCAGGCCCCATAAGGGTGAGGGGCCCCTAGGACACAGGCTGTACCTGTGTGAGCGGCCCCTGTCAGCCACCCCACCACGCCCTTTTCCCTTCCCTAATCATGCTCCAGACACGTCTGGATTTTCTTCCAGGCCTTACTAAGGGCTCATGACCGTCACCCATGCTCTGTCTCTTCCTGGACCCCTCTTTGCTGCCCTCCACATGGCCAGCTCCTTCTTACCTTCAGGTCTCAGATAGGCCTTTCTTCCCTCTATCCTCCTCCCCACTCTTCCAAAGGACACTCTTGCCAAGTCCTTCAGAGCATCATTCCGTCCTCATTAACATCTGTTTGTTTGTTTTGTTTGCTGTCTACCTTCCCCGCCATAGGGTGTCAGCGCCACGCTCTGCCTGTCAGCACATTGCCCAGTGCACAGGGCCTCATGCAAGGAGTCACTTGGTAGATGTGGAATAAAGGCATGCATCTGGCCGGGGGCGGTGGCTCACGCCTGTAATCCCAGCACTTTGGGAGGCCGAGGTGGGCAGATCACGAGGTCAAGAGATCGAGACCAGCCTGGCCAACATGGTAAAACCCTGTCTGTACTAAAAGTACAAAAATTAGCTGGGCGTCGTGGTGCACGCCTGTAGTCCCAGGTGCTCGTGAGGCTGTGACAGGAGAATCTCTTGCACCCGGGAGGCGGAGGTTGCAGTGAGCCGAGATCATGCCACTGCACACCAGCCTCGCGATAGAGCAAGACTGTCTCAAAAAAAAAAAAAAAGCATGCATCTGTGAATGAAAAACCAAATTAGGAAAAGTGAAGGAGGAAAGAAAAAATTAGAGGGGCTCTTCAGTGAAAGTAAATAAGTCCTCCGCTGCACCAGGCAGCAACAAAGAGGAGTGTCTGCTTCCTGGGGAGATCAGGCTGCACCAACCACTGCCATTTCCTGACCTAGGAGCTCCTAGTCCCTCTGAGGAGGTGGATCCTGCGAGAGGGCAGTTGCTATGGAGGTGGAGCTGAGAGGTGATTTCTGGCTGCTCCCAAACTATGCCAAAGAGGCAGAGAGATGTGGTAAGTGTACAAGAATGACACAGGAGTTTATGGGAGTTCAAGGCCTCTCTGACCAGCCTGAGAATAAAGCATTAGGGAAAAAGGCATTGGGGAGAAGTTGCCAGGACTTCTCAGCATCAAGCAGGAGGCTACCCACTTAATGTTTCTTACGGCGTTAGAGGCTGTCTTCAATGGGATAATCAGATAAGCATTTTTTTTTTCCTGAGAAAGAGTCTTGTTCTGTCGTCCAGGATAGAGTGCAATGGCATGATCTCGGCTCACTGCAACCTCCGCCTCCCAGGTTCAAGCAATTCTCCTGCCTCAGCCTCCCGAGTAGCTAGATTACAGGTGCGCGCCACCATGCCTGGCTAATTTTTGTATTTTAGTAGAAATCATGTTTCACCATGTTGGCCAGGCTGATCTCAAACTCCTGACCTTGTGATCTGCCCACCTCAGCCTCCCAAGTGCTGGGATTACGGGTGTGAGCCACCGCACCTGGCCCAGATAAGCATTTTAAACCACTGACACCCCTCATTGCTCTGTTACAGGACATAACAGATGTGGACTGTCATACACTAGCTACTGAGAAAAATAATTTGAGCTGCCCCCAGGTGGTGCTGCCAGCCAACCGTTCACTGTGGGCAGTCGCTCTCTTTGTTCAACAGAATATGCGCAACTATTTGAAAATTTTACTGTACTTTGTCCATGTTGTTTTACAAAAACAAGTGGAAAGTAGGAAAAAAAGAGTAATCTCAAAGATAAGCAACATAAGTTTTCTATGCTTAGTACACTTGCTTCCAAAATGGAGATCAGTGACCAATCTTTGGGTTCAGTTGAATGCTTACTGGACTTAACTGGGTCTACTGTAGACTTAATGGCAAAGGAAAAGAAAAATGTAAAAGAAAGTGCTGTACATATGTGATTGGAATTTAAAACTATTCTGGACCTCTCGGAATCAGGGCCACTATGAGCTAAATGGCGTCTTGTGCAAATTGGGAAAAGGAATTCCTTTCTTTTCTGGATAAGTACAACTGTACATCAGGATACACATCTGGATTTCAGTCTAACCCTTGGTCAGATGCCCTTGTATAGTGTACAACCTTACCAACTCTACAGTGCTGCCTGGGATGGAACAACCACTTATAATGCATAAGTTATTGCACTTCTATACAGTTAATTTGATATATATTTTCATATTTATAAAAGCAGAGGACTGCCTGTGTACAGTTTTTCTCTTCACTTACTTGTTAAATTAGAAGGCTTGTCTCATATTTGAGACATCCCTATGTAATTTGAGAATGCAGGATCAATAACTATGAAAACTTGCCTGAAGGACAAGACCAGGGTTCACATTCCCTTCCTTCAGCAATCCTACTGCCTTTTCAGGGCAGGACCTGCTCTTTATCTTGTTTCCTCGTTATTTGGATGGCTTCTTCCTTCTTCTACTAGATTGTCAACTCTCTGAGGGCAAGAGCTGTTTGTCTCGTTTGTCTCTTTACTTCTGGCAAACAGTGCAGAAACTTGGGGGGGATTCGTTGACTTCACTTTGATAGACAGTGACAAGAATTTTTGCAGTGATTGTTGTTATAATGCAGAAGGGTTGATATATTTTCTCCAGGTGCCTGTACCTCTGAGCTTCTATAGCCTTCTGAGCACATGCAACACCTGGCTAACTGATTTGCTTTTATTTTAGAGGTTGATGGGAAAACCACTCAGACACCAGTAGGTGTTGTGGCTCAGGGACATTTGTTAAGTATTAGATGTTACTCAGGACTGAGTCATGCCTTCTCAAAAGGACTGCATTCAGAGACTGGTGGGTTCTAGTACTTTCGATGAATAATGCATTTTTTTAGTGGGTTCTTTCCTGTCCATGCCTGGGATCATGGGCCGAACTTTTGGAATAAGCCAAATGGGATAAAGGGTCTGAAGTGGGAAGAAGGAAGCACCCACAGTAGCCGTACATGTGATGGGCTTTTGGGCAGCACCACAGACCGTGGAATGGAATGGCTTAGGTCCTCTTCCTGAAGGAATAACTCTGGGATACACTTAGGAAAACTGCAGGACCCTTTCAGTTTGCCACACAATGGAGCTGCATCAGCTGGGCGCTGCCTCAAAGAGGAGTGAGTTGTGCTCATTTCCTGAATGTTGCAAATCTGGAAATTATATTACATTGGAAAAGCAACGACTGTTCCTTCACTCTCCTTCAATTTCCTGAAAACTTTGATTTTTTAAGGATATTCTGAGAAGAGTAAAAACCCACAGCTGCGGCCAGGTGTGGTGGCTCATGCCCGTAATCCTAGCACTTTGGGAGACAGAGACAGGTGGATCACCTGAGGTCAGAAGTTCAAGGCTGACCTGGCCAACATGGTGAAACCCTGTCTCTACTAAAAATACAAAAATTAACCGGGCATGGTGGCACATGCCTGTAGTCCCAGCTACTCGGGAGGCTGAGGCAGGAGAATCGCTTGAATTCGGGAGGCGGAGATTGTAGTGAGCCGAGATCACGCCATTGCACTTCAGCCTGGGCGGCAAGAACAAAACTGTCTAAAACAGACAAACAAACAAAACAAAACAAAAAAACCCCCACAGCTGCTCCTTCTAAGTTGTGTTTTATGCCACAGGCCCTTGGGTAATATGTTTCCACTCCTCCCCAGACGGCATACTACTCATTTTCGCTTAATGTCTCTGTTCTTGAAACTGCCTGTCTCACCCAATTTTCTCCCATCGCAGCGTCAGGAATAAAGCTTACCTTGTTCAGCGAGTGGAGTACAGGCTCTTGGGTGGAGGAAATGTATCCGCAATTTACAGATAAACCTCACAAGGTTGTTTCTGCCCAGCAGTTGCTTTGAAAGTGAATCTCTCCTCAAACTCCACCAGATCGTGCCAATTGTGTTCCGTGTTGCCTTTCTCGGCCACTTTCTGGATCCTCTTGGGCTAGGAACAGTTCCTCTTGGGCTTCAAGCTTATTTTCTGTAAAATGAGCAGGAAGTCAATGTCTCCTAAAGTCTTGCTATTTCACAGTGTTGTCCTGGGACAAGGGAAATCTGCCGCACTCTGAAACTTGCAAGAAATGCAAAACAAACAAACAAATAACAGCAACAACAACAACAAAAACCCAAACCAAAACAAAACAAACAAAAAATTCAGGCATTGCACCAGAACTTCAGAATCTGTGTCCCCAGGTGATGGGCTTGTACATGGAAGGTTGAGAAGAGCTACTCCGAAGCTCTTTTATGGCTATAAAGCTTTATGATTCTGTGGGAAGGTATCCTGTAGCAACAGCCAAAACACATTGAGTCCTTAACTCTGTGCCAGGGATTCTTACATGAGCTCATCTCATCATCAGCACAAGCCCGAGGCAGGGGTAATCGTGATTCATATTTTACAGGTGAGAAAGCTGACATTTGGCTCAGAGAAACTGGCTTCCTTGGCAGAGGTCACCCAGCTAATTGGGTACAGAGCTCGATCCACCGTCAGGTCAGCCTGACTTCAACCTCCCCTCTATGCAGCGTTGCCTCACGGGTCCAAGGCAATGTTTTGGGGAGGAATTGACCTTTGAACTTTGTATTGTCAGATGATGAGTTTGCCACGTTGTGAGTGGGAGAGAGACATTCCAGGGAAGAAAAGAACCAGACAAGTGACCCAGAGGCAGGAGAAAGCTGGGCAAGTCCAGAAGGTGGTCTGAGGTTTAGTTTTAACAAAATGAATGTTAATTCGGTATGAGCTTGTTTCTGTTGAGCACAGGGTGGGAGGAGGGGAGATAGGTTACCAAAATTACCAGCAAGTTTAGATGAAATCTAATGACATTTTAATGTGTTTTCTGAAAGTACTGTCTATTGAAATGAAATGTATCACACCAGGGAAGTATGTTCATTGTTCTGGAGAAAGATCATTCTTGTAGATTGACTTTGCTTTTTGTAATTTTGCTGCCAATATGTAAAAAAGGTCAACTTCACCCTTGCTACTTAAAGCAGCTCCGAGTTAATAGAGCCTGGAAGTCTCTTTGGAAGGACGGATGTTACCAAGGAATCGTATAGTTGAACTTCTTCCTGCACTTGCCAGGTTCTGAAGTTGTCCTCAAGGGGTCCCCATTTCACTGGGCAAAGGATCCGAGGGTCTAATGGAGAGGCCAGAAATAATTTCCTAACATAGTAGAGCCATGGTAAAACCCTCAAAGTCTCAGAGCCATCCATTGGAGTGAACATTCTTCTTTTTTTTTTTTTTGAAATTATTATTATACTTTAAGTTCTGGGATACATGTGCAGAACATGCAGGTTTGTTACACAGGTATACATGTGCCATGGAGGTTTGCTGCACCCATCAACCCATCATCTACATTAGGTATTTCTCCTAACGCTATCCCTCCCCTAGCTCCCCACACCCCAACAGGCCACGGTGTATGATGTTCCCCTCCCTGTGTCCATGTGTTCTCATTGTTCAACTCCCATTTATGAGTGAGAACATGAGGTGTTTGGTTTTCCCTTCCTGTGTTAGTTTACTGAGAATGATGGTTTTCAGCTTCATCCATGTCCCTGGAAAGGGCATGAACTCATCCTTTTTTATGGCTGAATAGTATTCCATGGTGTATATCTGCCACATTTTCTTTATCCAGTCTATCATTGATGGGCATTTGGGTTGGTTCCAAGTCTTTGCTATTGTGAACAGTGCTGCAATAAACATATGCATACATGTGTCTTTATAGTAGAATTATTTATAATCCTTTTGGTATATACCCAGTAGTGGGATTGCTGGGTCAAATGGCATTTCTGGTTCTAGATCCTTGAGGAATCGCCACACTGTCTTCCACAATGGTTGAACTAATTTATACTCCCACCAACAGTGTAAAAGCATTCCTATTTCTCCACATCCTCTCCAGCATCTGATGTTTCCTGAGTTTTTAATGATTGACATTCTAATGGGCATGAGATGGTATCTCACTGTGGTTTTGATTTGCATTTCTCTAATGACCAGTGATGATGAACTTTTTTTCATATATTTGTTGGCTGCATAAATGTCTTCTTTTGAGAAGTGTCTGTTGTAACCTTTGCCTACTTTTTGATGGGGTTTGTTTTTTTCATGTAAATTTGTTTAAGTTCTTTGTAGATTCTGGATATTAGCCCTTTGTCAGATGGATAGATTGCAAAAATTTTCTCCCATTCTGTAAGTTGCCTGTTCACTCTGATGATAGTTTATTTTGCTCTGCAGAAGCTCTGTAGTTTAATTAGATCCCATTTGTCAATTTTGCCTTTTGTTGCCATTGCTTTTGGTGTGTTAGTCATGAAGCCTTAGTCAATGCCTATGTCCTGATGGTGTTGTCTAGGTTTTCTTCTAGGGTTTTTATGGTTTTAGGTCTAACATTTAAGTCTTGAATCAATCTTGAGTTAATTTTTGTATAAGGTGTAAGGAAGGAGTCCAGTTTCAGTTTTCTGCATATGGCTAGCCAGTTCTCCCAACACCATTTATTAAAAATAGGGAATCCTTTCCCCATTGCTAGTTTTTTGTCAGGTTTGCCAAAGATCAGATGGTTGTAGATGTGTGGTGTTATTTCTGAGGCCTGTGTTCTATTCCATTGGTCTATATCTCTGTTTTGGTACCAGTACCATGCTGTTTTAGTTACTGTAGCCTTGTAGTATAGTTTGAAGTCAGGTAGTATGATGCCTCCACCTTTGTTCTTTTTGCTTAGGATTGTCTTGGCTTTATGGGCTCTTTTTTGGTTCCATATGAAATTTAAAGTAGTTTTTTCTAGTTCTGTGAAGAAAGTCAGTGGTAGCTTGATGGGGATAGCATTGAATCTATAAATTACTTTGGGCAGTATGGCCATTTTCACGATATTGATTCTTCCTATCCATGAGCATGGAATGTTTTTCCATTTGTTTGTGTGCTCTCTTATTTCCTTGAGCAGTGGTTTGTAGTTCTCCCTGAAGAGGTCCTTCACATCCCTTGTAAGTTGTATTCCTGTGTATTTTATTCTTTTTTTAGCATTGTGAATGGGAGTTCTGAGTGAACATTCTTTGAGCCCATCTTTAAAGAGTTTGTCAGAGGTCCTCACTCAGGGATGAATCACTTGGATAGAAACATGAGAGAGAAAAGAGAACCAATACATCTTCCTCTGTAACTTGGATTTTCCTCTTCTGAGGAGGTATCTGAATCATCTAGGAAGAATTGAACTATAAGGAACAAAACCTGCAAAGAAAGGTGGCCTAAACTATGAGGACAGGTACCAAGTAGCCCTGAGTTAGGGCAGCTCCAAGGTTTGCCAATTGGGTGGATTTTCAATGACATTTTGAACTTGGGCTCTTCCCAATCTGTCTTCTTCAGCCTGTTGGTCTGTCCTCTTCCTGGCCCCCTCATGCTCCCAAGATGGCGGCAACAGTTCCAAAAGTCTACTGGCATGATGAAAGGAAGAATCATCTCATGGATCTCTTTCAAAGAGGAGGGAAGCCTTTCCAAAAAGCCCCTCAGCTGACTCCTCACATCTCATTGGCTGTGACTGTGTTATATGCTCTCTCTTCAACCAATTGCCAGCAAACTGCAATTGGCTTGGATTAGTTAAGATTTTTTTCCCTATGTTGAAGAGGGCACCTTCCCTGAATGCTTGTCCAGGCTAGGCAGAGGGTGAAATCCTGAAGAAAATCAAGGTTCTACCAGCAGCAAAGAATGGATTTGGGTAGGTAACCAATAAGAGCTGCTATTAACAATCACTTATTAAGGACTGGCGTGGTGGCTCACACCTGTAATCCTAACACTTGGAGAGGCTGAGGTGGGTGGATTGCCTGAGCTCAAGAGTTCAAGACCAGCCTGGGCAACATGGTGAAACCCTGTCTCTGCTAAAAATACGAAAAATTAGCTGGGCGTGGTGGCACGCCTGTAGTCCCAGCTACTTGGGAGGCTGAGGCAGGAGAATCTCTTGAACCTGGGAAGCAGAGGTTGCAGGGAGCCAAGATTGCACCACTGCACTCCAGCCTGGGCAACACAGCGAGACTGTCTCAAAAACAAAACAAACAAAAAAACTAATCACGTTAAAAATAACAGAACATTTCTTCAACTTCTGAAATCAAGGGGTGTAATATTCAACTATTTTATGGAAATGCTACATAACAAACAGCCACAACAATTTCAGAGGCATAAAACAATAATAGCCAATTGAGCTCATATCTCTGTGGGTCGGCTGGAGGTAGTCTAAAGTAGACTAGGCCTGGCTGGACGTGGCTGAGCTCCACCTCACTCTTACCCTTCTCCTGCGACCACAGACTGGCTTGGGCATTTTCTTCTCACCAAGACGGTCAAGGTACCAGAGCCCAGGCCCAGAGTGTAGGTCTGTTCCAAGCCTCTTCTTGCATCCTGTCTGCCAACATCCCATTGGGCAAAGCGGGTCTCGTGGCCAACCATGGCACTGGTGGGGTGGAAAGTCAATGCCCACTTCATGGAAAGTACCAGAGTCAAATGACCGAGGGTGTAAATACAGGCAAGGGTGACAAACTGGAGTCAATGATGCAATCTCCCACCCAAGAGGAAAGAAAGAAAATATTACATTGAAAATAAAATTGGGCCAGGTATGGTGGCTCATGCCTGTAATCCCAGAACTTTGGGAGGCTGAGGCGGGTGGATCACCTGAGGTCAGGAGTTCAAGACCAGCCTGGCCAACATGGTGAAACCCTATCTCTTCTAAAAATACAAAAACTTGGCTGGGTAGGGTGGTGGGCACCTATAATCCCAGCTAGTCAGGAGGCTGAGGCAGGAGAATCACTTGAACCCAGGAGGCGGAGATTGCAGTAAGCCGAGATCGCGCCATTGCATACCAGCCTGGGCAACAAGAGGGAAACTCCATCTCAAAATAAATAAATAAATAAAAATAAAAATTAAAAATAAAATAAAATTAAGGGTAACTTTAAAAATCCTTTTTTTTTTTTCTTAAAATGCACTTTAAAGATTTAACATCTTTCTTTAGAGTATAAAAGAATTAGAGGATATTCAGATACATAAACATTAAAAAGTTGTATGTGGGTATGTGTGTATACATAGCAAAGGATCTCAAAAGCAGATTTTTCTAGCTCTGAGTGCCACCACTACCTATTGTTCTATTAGCACTATATATTAGGGTATCAGTTTCACAGAGCTAACTGCTCCCATTGCTCCCTCTCCCCCTCTTCAAAAGCAATCTGTACAGTGTATATTGAGGAAATAAACGAAAACCACTGAAATGAGAACATACAAGGTTGTTTATTTAGAACAGAAACTCGAAGGCAGGCAGGGGAGTGGGGGAAGCTTTATGGTGAAGAGAAAGGAAGATTTCGTGTGTACTTTGTTTGGAGGTTGTTGGCACAGGGAAGCTGGAGGCAGACTAATTAGAAACAGGGCATTTTATGTGATTGGTCCTGAGGTGGTTGGAAGCAGGGGCAAAAAAATAGGGAAGCTGGCAGTTGTTGCCCAAGACCTGACTTTTCTGGCTGATTGCTGCAGAGGCTGTGGTTTGGCTTCTAGTCAAGTTACTGCTAAGTTTGTGGATCAGAGGTCCACAGTCATCTAAGGTCTGGCCACTGTCCATTTGTATATTCAGTCTCTCAAGACACATCAGAGAAAGCTCCAACTCCTCAGCATGGAATCAAGAGCCCTTCACACCTGACTCCAAGCAAGGTGGGGTTTCTGATCCCCTATCCTGACATCAGAACCACCCCATCCACAGACACATCCAGATCCCACCTCACCAAACCAGCCATGGCAGATCT
>NC_045442.1:14920678-14924531 GCF_002776525.5 Piliocolobus tephrosceles
ACAGACACATCCAGATCCCACCTCACCAAACCAGCCATGGCAGATCTGCCATGTCCCCCGTATAGAGCATGTCTTTCTCATGCCATACCTTCACCTGAACTTGCCTTTGGCCTGAATACCTTTCCATTGCTTTACACCTGTCCATCAAGAATGGGCCAAGAGCCTGCACCCTGCACCTTTTCTCAATCTCTTTTCCTCTACCTTATCCAGTTCTACCCCAAACAGAATTAATTGCTTCTTTCTCTGTGGTCCCTAAACTATTTATATGTACATTTATTGGAGTAGGGGAACTGCACTGTGCTAAAGGCATTTGCTACTGCTTTTTCCCTTCCCCTATGCTGTGAATACCCTGAAGAGGAACATTATGCTTTATTTGTTTCTAGTATAGGACTCTGCAGATAGTAGTCTCACAACAAAGGCTTTTTTTGAAGGAAAAACAGAGGAGGAAAAGAAGGAAGCAAAGAAGAGGGAAGGAAAGGAAGGTCATACATAGGGTTGATAGATAAAATATGGGATACCCAGTTAAATTTGAATTTCAGATGAGTAACGAATAATTTTTAGTATAAATATGTTCCAAATATTGCATTTGTAAATTTTTTTTTTTTTTGAGACGGAGTCTCGCGTTGTCGCCAGGCTGGAGTGCAGTGGTGCAATCTTGGCTCACTGCCAGCTCCTTCTGGATTCACACCATTCTCCTGCCTTAGCCTCCTGAGTAGCTGGGACTACAGGCGCCCGCCACCACGCCTGGCTAATTTTTTTTTTTTTTTTTTTTTGTATTTTCAGTAGAGATGGGGTTTCACTGTGTTAGCCAGGATGGTCTTGATCTCCTGACCTCGTGATCTGCCCACCCTGGCCTCCCAAAGTGCTGGGAATACAGGCGTGAGCCACCATGCCCTGCTGCATTTGTAAATTTTTAAATATTCCATGGGACATACTCATACTAAAATACCACTTGTCCCCTCTACAAAACAAATTCATCTGGGCCTCCTGTATTCTTCTTTGCTAAATACAGCAACTCTGGTCAAAGGGCAAACACCTAATTAAATGTTATTATTATTATTGTTTGGGGGGTTGTTTTCTTTTTTTAAATGTTAGTCATTTTTGGGAAACAGGTGGTTTTCTGTTACATGGATAAATAATTTAGTGGTAGTTTCTGTCATACAAGCAATGTACACTGTACCCAATGTGTAGTCTTTTGTCTGTCAGCCCCCTCCCACCCTTCTTCCTGAGTCCCCAAAGTCCATTATGTAATTTTTTTTTTTTTTTTTTTTTGAGATGTAGTCTTGCTCTGCTGCCCAGGCTGGAGTGCAGTGGCACGATCTCGACTCATGGCAAGCTCCGCCTCCTGGGTTCACGTGCCTGCCACCATGCCTGGCTAATTTTTTGTATTTTTAGTAGAGACGGGATTTCACCATGTTATCCAGGATGGTCTTGATCTCGTGACCTCCTGATCCGCCCGCCTTGGCCTCCCAAAGTGCTGGGATTACAGGTGCAAACCACCGTGCCCGGCCCCCCATTATGTCATTCTTATGCCTTTGCGTCCTCATAGCTTAGCTCCCACTTGTAAGTGAGAACATATGATATTTGGTTTTCCATTCCTGAGTTACTTCACTTAGAATAATGGTCTCAAACTCCATCCAGGTTGCTATGAATGCTATTCACATGAGTAATATTCCATGGTGTACATATAACACATTTTCTTTATCCACTCATTGGTCAATGGGCATTTAGACTGGTTCCATATTTTTGCAATTGTGAATTGTGCTGCTATAAACATGTGTGTGCATATGTCTTTTTCACATAATGACTTATTTTCCTCTGGGTAGATACCCAGTAGTGGGATTACTAGATCAAATGGTAGATCTACTTTCAGTTCTTTAAGGAATCTCCATTCTGTTTTCCATAGTGGTTGTACAAGTTTACATTCCCACCAGCAATGTAAAAGTGTTCTCTTGTCACCAAATCCATGCCAACATCTATTATTTTTAAATTTTTGAATTATGACCTTTCTTAAAGAGTAAGGTGGTATCTCATTGTGGTTTTAATTTGCATTTCCCCGGTAATTAGTGATGTTGAACACTTTTTCATGTTTCTTGGCCATTTGTATATCTTCTTTTGAAGAACTGTCTATCCATGTCCTTTACCCACTTTTTGATGAGGTTATTTGTTTTTTCTTGCTGACTTGTTTCAGTTCCTTGTAGACTCTGGATATTAGTCCTTTGTCAGATGCGTAGTTTGCGGATATTTCCTCCCATTCTGTGGGTTTTCTGTTTGCTCTGCTGGTTATTTGTTTTGCTCTGCAGAAGCTTTTTAGCTTAATTAGGCCCCATCTGTTTATTTTTGTTTTGTTGCATTTGCTTTTGGGTTATTGGTCATGAACTCTTTGCCTAAGCCAACGTCTAGAAGAGTTTTATCAAAGTTATCTTCTAGAATGTTTATGATTTCAGGTCTTAGATTTAGGTCTTTGATCCACCTTGAGTTGATTTTTGTGTAAGGTGAGAGATGAGGATCCAGTTTCATTCTTCTACATGTGGTTTGCCAATTATCCCAGCACCATTTGTTGAATAGGGTGTCCTTTCCCCACTGTTATGTTTTTGTTTGCTTGGTCGAAGATCAGTTGGCTGTAAGTGTTTGTCTTTATTCTGGGTTCTCTATTCTGTTCCATTGGTCTACATGCCTATTTTTATGCCAGTACCATGCTGTTTTGGTGACTATGACCTTATAGTATAGCTTGAAGTCAGGTAATGTGATACCTCCAGATTTGTTCTTCTTGCTGAGTCTTGCTTTGGCTATGTGGGCTCGTTTTTGGTTCCATATGAATTTTAGGATTGTTTTTTCTAGTTCTTTGAAGAATCATGGAGGTATTTTGATGAGAATTGCATTGAATTTGTAGATTGCTTTTGGCCCTATGGTCATTTTCACAATATTGATTCTATCCATCCATGAGCATGGGATGTGTTTCCATTTGTTTGTGTTGTCTATGATTTCTTTCAGCAGTGTTTTGTAATTTTCCTTGTAGAAGTCTTTCACCTCCTTGCTTGAGTGTATGTCTAAGTATTTTATTTTATTTTATTTTTTGCAGCTGTTGTAAAATGGATTGAGTTCTTATTTCTCGGCTTGGTTGCTGTTGGTGTATAGCAGTGCTACTGATTCGTGTACATTGATTTTGCCCCCTGAATTGATTTTGAAACTTGACCCAATTCATTTATCAGATCTAAGAGCTTTTTGGATGAGTTTAGGGTTTTGTAGGCATATGATCATATCATCGGCAAACAGCGACAGTTTGACTTCCTCTTTACCGATTGGATGCCCTTTATTTCTCTCTTGTCCGATTGTTCTGGCTAGGACTTCCAGTCTGTGTTGAATAGAAGTGGTGAAGGTGGGCATTCTTGTCTTGTTCCAGTTCTCAGGGGCAATGCTTTCAACTTTTCCCCATTCAGTATGATGTTGGCTGAGGGTTTGTCATAGATGGCTTTTATTACCTTGAGGCATATCCCTTCTATGCCAGTTTTGCTGAGGGTTTTAATCATAAAGCAATGCTAGATGTTGCCAAATGCCTTTTCTGCATCTGTTGAGATAATCATATAATTTTTGTTTTTAATTGTTTATGTGAAGTATCACATTTATTGACTTCCATATGATAAACTATCCCTGCATCCCTGCTATGAAACCCACTTGATTACGGGTGTGTTATCTTTTTGATATGCTGTTGGATTGAGTTAGCTAGTATTTTATTGAAGATTTTTGCATCTATGTTCTTCAGGGATATTGGTCTGTAGTTTTCTTTTTTTTTTTTAATATTTCTTTTTTTTTTTTTAATATTTCTTTTTTTTTTTTTTTTTTTTTTTTTTTT
>NC_045442.1:14924631-15134675 GCF_002776525.5 Piliocolobus tephrosceles
TTTTGAGACGGAGTCTCGATCTGTCGCCCAGGCTGGAGTGCAGTGGCGCGCTCTCGGCTCACTGCAGGCTCCGCCTCCCGGGTTCACGCCATTCTCCTGCCTCAGCCTCCCAAGTAGCTGGGACTACAGGCGCCCGCCATCTCGCCCGGCTAATTTTTGTATTTTTTAGTAGAGACGGGGTTTCACCGTGTTAGCCAGGATGGTCTCGATCTCCTGACCTCGTGATCCACCCGTCTCGGCCTCCCAAAGTGCTGGGATTACAGGCTTGAGCCACCGCGCCCGGCCTTTTTTTTAATATTTCTTTTCCTGGTTTTAGAATCAGGATGATACTGGCTCCATAGAATGATTTAGGGAGGAGTCCCTCTTTATCTTTTGGAAGAGTTTCAATAAAATTGGTACCAATTCTTCTTTGAATGCCTGTGAATCCATCTGGTCCTGGACTTTATTTTGTTCACAATTTTTTTTTTTTTTTTTTTTTTTTATTTTTTTTTTTACTGTTTTAATCTTGCTATTGGTCTATTTAGAGTTTCTATTTCTTCCTGATTTAATCTGGGAGGGTTGTATATTTCCAGGACTTTATCCATATCTAGATTTTCTAGTTTGTGTGCATAAAGGTGTCCACAGTAGCCTTTTGTATTTCAGTGGTATTGATTGTAGTATCTCCCATTTCATTTTTAATTGAGCTTATTTGGATTTTCTCTCATCTTTTCTTGGTTAATCTCGCTAATGATCTATCAATTTTGTTTATCTCTTCAAAGAACCAGCTTTTTGTTTCATTTGTCTTTTGTATAGGTTTTGTTAGTTTGGTTGTTTCAATTTCATTTAGTCCTGTTCTGGTCTTGATTGTTTCTTTTCTTCTGCTGGGTTTGGGTTTGGTTTGTTCTTGTTTCTCTAGTTCCTTGAAGTGTGACCTCAAGGCTGGGGCACGTTAGCCCTGCCACCACACCCAGCTACCAGCTATTTTTCTGTCTCCTTGTCTGATGTTTTCTCACCCCAAGCCAACACCACTGCCCTGCCAACTGCCAGGGTATCCTCAGATTCCAGGAGCACTGCCTATTATTTTTTAAAATTATTATTAGTTTTTGAGACTGGGTCTCACTCTGTTGCCCAGACTGGAGTGCAGTGGTATGATCTTGGCTCACTGCAATCTCTGCCTCCTCAAGCAATCCTCCTGCCTCAGCCTACTAAGTAGTTGGGACTACGGGTACACACCACAATCCCTAGCTCATTTCTGTATTTTTTGTAGACATGGAGTTTTGCCATGTCGTCCAGGCTGGTCTCGAACTCTTGGACTCAAGCAATCCTCCCGCCTTGGCCTCTCAAAGTGCTTGAATTATGGGCATGAGCCACCACACCCAGCACCTGATTAGACTTGAAAGTAGTCTGACTCCAAGGCCCAGAGAAAGTCTCTCTGGTCCACTTTTCCCTTCCCCATTTGCAAGAACTCTGTCATGGGGCTGGGCAGGCTTTACTGCCATTAGGCTGACATGATAAACCCACCAAAAGGGTGACTCCTTTTTTGGACATCAGAAACTAGGCTGGTGGTTGCCTGGAGAGTGCTTTGAAGTATCATAGAGGAGAGGAAATGCATAGAATGGTTGTGGGAAGACAGGGAGAAGAAAGCATAGGGCCCCTTTTCTAAGTCTCAGGCATTTCCTTCTCATGGAAGATGTGAGTTAACTGTGCAGTACAAGGAGGAAGCCTTCCGTGATAAAGCATGGTGTTCAGAGGAGTCCTGCATAGTCAGGAAGGAGGAAAAGACAAAGGCTACTCCACACGGTGCCCCACCTCTCATTCTGGACCCCAATTCATCCATTGACATTGCAGGGAGAACGTGTGCAGTGGGTTGAATGATGACCCTAAAAACCTGCGAATGTGACCTTATTTGGAAACGGGGTCTTTGCAGACGTAATTTAATATTTTAAGATGAAGTGGTCATCCTGATTATCCGAGTGGTCCTGAAATCCAATGACACATGTCCTGATAAAGGTCATACAGAGGAAAAGGCAGACACATAGAGGAAAAGGTAAAGTGAAGACAGAGCAAAGCCACCCAAGCCAAGGAATGCTGATGGCACTAGAAACTGGAAGAGGCAAGAAAGGAGCCTCTCCTGGAACCTTCACAGGGAGCGTAGCCCTGCCGACACCTTGATTTTTACTTCCAGCCTCCAGAACTGTAAGAGAACAAATTTATATTGTTTTAAGCCACTGAATTTGTAATAATTTGTTATGACAGTTGTAGAAAACTAATGGGACATAGTACTAGAGTCCTAAAGCCCAGTCTGTGGTCAGGGAGGTGGAGAGGGAGCTGAGGATGTCCTCCCCAAGGGCCACAAACTCATGTGAATATAAAGCCTTTTCTGGTTTCTTTTGAGTAAATCACTCACAATCCCATAGATTTCCTTTTTTTGAGACAGAGTCTTGCTCTGTCACAGGCTGGAGTGTAATGGCCTGATCTCAGCTCTCTGCAACCTCTGCCCCCTGGGTTCAAGCAATTTGGGTTCAAGTGATTCTGATGCCTCAGCCTCCTGAGTAGCTGGGACTACAGGCATACACCACCATGCCTGGCTAATTTTTGTATTTTTAGTAGAGACGGGGTTTCACCATGTTGGCCAGGCTGGTCTTGAACTCCTGGCCACAAGTGACCCGCCTGCCTCAACCTCCCAAAGTGTTGGGATTACAGGCATGAGTCACCACACCCAGCCAGATTTACAATTTTATAGAAGACCAAGCCCTACTTACCAGATACTTTTATATAAACTATTCAGTTGCTACTAACATTGGGCATAAGGCACTGTTTTACATTTTAATATCATGTATAAAACCACTTTTTTTTTTTATAAAGCAAATCAGTGGTTTCCAAGTGGGCTGCTCAGTATAATCTGCTGGGTTGTGTGGAAAATATTGGAACTTTGGGGCTAAAAAAAATAAGAAAGCAATTATATTTTCCTAATCTTTTAATATTCAGAAGATGATACTTTCAAGGATCATTTCTATCATTTGTTACTAGAAAAGTTTCTCTGAATGTGTAGAACACCAAAAAGTATTAAAAATTAAAAAAAAACACAAAGCATAAAGAGGACTCAGCTTTACAGGCATAGCTTTCCTCAGGGGCTCCTTTGTCACCCATGGCACAGGTGCATCATTGAAGGCTCTATGATGTCGGGGCCGGTGCTGGTAACCTCACCACCTGCACATCAACACTCAGGGGAATCTGAGATAGTTTGGTCTATTTGCAAGTGGATAGACGGATTTACAAACTACACAACCTAGATCCTTTTTTGTTTTCGTTTTTAAAGAGACAGGATCTGGCCCTGTCCCCCACACTGGAGTGCAGTGGTGTGATCTTAGCTCACTGCAGCCTCAAACTCCTGGGCTCAAGTAATCCTCCTGTCTCAGCCTCCTGAGTAGCTGAAACTACAGGTGCATGCCACCACACCCAGCCTTTTCTTTTTTTTTTGTAGAGATGAGGTCTCTCTGTGTTGCCCAGGCTGGTGTCAAACTCCTGGCCTCAAGAGATCCTCCTGCTTCAGCCTCCCAAATTGCTAGAATTTACATATGTGAGGCACTACACCCAACCCATGATCTAGTTTTACCTAAATTGGTCTTTACAAAATGAAAATATGGTTTTAATAGATTATTATAGATTGAAGATTAAAGATAATACTAATAGTACAAGTCTCAGAAAACCATAAGAAATTGGCAGAGCTTACGTGGCTAGTATCAGCTCTGTATCAGCACAGTATGAGGTAAAATGAAATCTGCTAAGAAGTCAGCATCTTTGCCCCCCAAACTAAAATGATCAAGAGGGTCCCTTGAAAGATGGATTTATAGCCACTGTCACTCATAATGAGCCTTAGTGTGTATTGTGCCTAGGAATATTATTTATTAATAGTAAAATGCCATCAAAGCACCAAAATATTACATCTTTAACTCATCTTTTAAATTTTTAAATTTAATGAAATGTATACGTAATGTATACATAACTAAAATATTACATCTTTAACTCATCTTTTAAAAATTTAATGAAATGTATACATAATGTATACATAACTAAAATATTACATCTTTAACTCATCTTTTAAAAATTTAATGAAATTTATATGTAATGTATACATAAATATGTATGTATTAGAGCTGTAAGTTTTTTAAAAAATAGAGATTTCTATGGACCAAACTGTGTTCCAACAAATACATATGTTGAAGCCCAATGTGACCGTATTTGGACATGGGGCTTTTAGGAGGGAATTAAGGTTAAATGAGGTCATAAGGGTGGGGTCCTAATCAATTGAATTGGTGACCTTGTAAGAGAGGGATGAGAGAGAGATTATACTCTCTCTCCACATGCATGCACCCAGGAAAGGCCATGTAAGAATATAGCAAGAAGATGGCCATCTGCAGGCCAGGAAGAGAGACCTCACCACAACCTAACCATGCTGGCACCCTGACCTTGGGTTTCCAGAACTATGAGAAATAAATTTCTGTTGTTTAAGCCATTCTGTCTGTGTTATTTTGTGACAGCAGCCTGAACAGACTAATACAGGGATATATGATCAAAAACATTTGGAGACCACTGAGGAATGGGTCAGTGTGGTTGGTTGTGGCAGTAACAGCTCCCACTTGTTCCTAGTTCCCTGGTTCCATGCCCTTGGGTGGTCTCCTCCCAGGCACTCTGGCCTTGTGACTTGCTTTGGACAATGGAAAAACAGCTAGAGGAAAGTGCTTGTGAGTTGGAGTTTGCCTTCTTTCTTACTGTGGGACCTTCTGCCACCTATTGAACAAGCCCATTGTACCCTTCTTGTAGGTTAAAAAACCATGGGGGAAGGTGGCTGCAAACATCCCAGCTGAGGCCCAGGCCCCATGTATCAGGCCATCCTGGATGACCCATGTATCAGGCCATCCTGGACCACCCATCTCTGGCTAACCTGGTCCAGAACACAAGCATTGCTCGGATCACCCATAGAGTCATGAGAAAGCAGAAACGTCTGTTGCTTGAAGCCACTAAGTTTCTGGGTGGTTATGGAGAAAGAGCCAAGTCCTACAGTGGGGCAGGTACATCACAAGCTCTTTTGCCCGGTTTAAACGCCTTGTAGCCTCACAAATGGATGTTCATCAGATGTGTGACATTTCCAGAGCCTAGAATAGGGCCTAGCACATATTAGATGCTCAAAAACATTTATCGAGTGAGTGAATGAAGAAGATAAATCATAGCAAATACACACTAAACAGTTCCTAAATATGTTAACATGGATTTTTGCACTTAATCCTTTGCCCAAAATATGAGGTAGGTACTATGATTTTCATGCCCATTTTAAGATGGGGCAAACAAAGCTTAGGGAAGTTAATTCTCTTTCCCGAGATTAGATCACTGGAAACAGCTGGGTAGGCACTGGGTCTCTCCCATCCTGCCTGTCTGCCTGCATAGTAGCCGCTTAGGTGCTGTGCAATACCACCAATTCTAGACTGCCTGTCCCTCTATATAGAATGAAATTCTGAGAATAAAAGCCAGTACCAGAATTTTCAGAGTCCCTCTGTTGCTTAAGTTGTCCTTAGTTCATTGGACCCCTCCATGCATACAGTGGTGGTTGGGGTCTGATCACTTAGCTCTGAGAACCAGGTTTCTCTTCATGGTGGCAGCTGTGTGCCTGGTGGGCCCTGCTTGATTGGGAAGGGGTCACCAATGGAGGTCGTTAGGAGTAAAAGACGCAGACCAGGAACTGGCTGCTTCCAGCGCTAGTACCTAGGAGGAGAGCCAGGCTGTGCTCCAGCTTGGGCTCAATGAGAACTAATTGATGCCAGTTGCAGTCCCTGGGACCCAGGTGGTGCCCATTATGCAAAGGAACAAAGCCAGCTCAGTAGAGAGTCTGCGCTAGGCAGGGCTTCTGCAGCCAATAGCTTTCCCTGGTAGCAGTCTGTGTGCGGCCTTCTGTCTGTCCGTCCTGACCTGCATTCATCTTCAGATGGACAGAAGCAGCACAGATTGGATTGGCCTGGTAGGGTCTACACACAGGGTGCATGCTGGGCCACTTGGGCTTTGTTTACGGCAGGCTCCAGTCTGAAGGGAGCAGGTCTGGCAGCTTCTAGGAGAGGACTCTCATGTAACTGGCTAGTGTGCTCAGAGCTTTACATGAGGTTATTCTTTCAGTCCTTGAAGGGAATGAGCTCCCAGTTCCAAGTGTTCCCATGCTGTTATTCTCCATTACAGTATACTATTTGCTGTGATGATTTTGTGTATTTATTTGCTTTCTTTATCATCTCTTCCCCATTGGGCTTCAAGTTCCATGAAGGTCAAAGTCTTACCTGTCTTTTTCTTCATATCTTCAGCATAATATCATGCAAATAGCAGATGTATAATAAAAATTTGTTTTTTTTTTTTTTGAGATGGAGTCTCATTCTGTCACCCAGGCTGGAGTGCAGTGGTACAATCTCAGCTTACTACGAACTCCACCTCCGGGTTTCAAGCTATTCTCCCGCCTCAGCTTCCAGAGTAGCTGGGATTACAGGCGCATGCCACCAAGCCCAGCTAATTTTTGTAATTTTAGTATAGACAGGGTATCACCATGTTGGCCAGGCTGGTCTTGAACTCCTGACCTCAAGTGATCTGCCTGCCTTGGTCTCCCAAAGTGCTGGGATTATAGGCTTGAGCTATCATGCCTGGCCTTGTTTGATAAATTATTGAAAAAAGACATTTTAATTTTTTATTTAATAAAGCAAAACTGAAGTTTAGGAATGTTGGGTAACTTACTCATGGTTACACAGCTAGTAAATCTTAGAAACTAAATTCTAATTTGGGTTCAACTGACTTTGAAACTTGTGAGGTTTTCTAAAGCGTGAGGTAGGTACCACCTGTGGTAGGAGATTTAAGTCATGCACAAGCACATTTAAAAAAATATTAAATTATAAGGCAAAAGTCATTTCCTTTCCATTTATCTTTCAGTTCTGATTATTTCAAGAAAATAATTTTTCCAAAAAGGAGCAGGCCTCAAGCTCAGAGCCAGGCTAGCAGGATGAGGTTTGGCTGTGAGAGGCAGAAAGCTTAAAAAGAATGGTATAACAAGTAAAGTATGTTTCTTTCTCGTGTAAATGAACTAGAGGCAGGCAGCCGAGGGTTTTAAAATCTGTTCTATGATTGTCAGCAATGTACTCCATTGATCTGGCATCCGTATTAGAATCTACTTTATAGCCCAAGATTGTTGCTGCAGCTCCTGCCATTATGTCTACCTTCTAGCCATCAGGAAGAAGGGGAAATTTCTGCTTTGTTCTTTCAGGACCACTTCCTGGAAGTCATATGCAGCAATTCAGTTTATAGTCCTTTAGCCACAGGAGAATTGAAAAAGGAAGGAATGGAGGGAGGAGGAAACAATAATTATGTTCCCATCGCTGTATTAGGAGCCTGGCTTTCACAAGGCCCATGGGCTCATTGCACTTGGCAGAGTCTGTAAGCTGGAAGCTTTGATCAGAAGATCAAGAAGTGCTTGGTTGTTGGACAGTCTGTACACTGGGACTTGCCCTGTGGTTCTGGGTCCAAGACTGATGAGGAGAGGAAGTCATCGTACTGGGCCTTGTGAGGGAGGGGCAAGTTCCTTTTCTCCCCAGGATGTATATGTGGGAGGAGGGGCTGTTCCCCTTATTATGCCTCTAAGCCAAGTGAAGGGGGAAAGATTGCCAAAGAATCCCTATAGAGTTCAGGGGTACCCTCAGGGGGCAGAACCTGGTACTCCATCCCAGTCAGATAATGCCCAGGCCCTGGACTTGCTGATCTCTGAATGTGCCGATCTCTGGATGGGCCTCATTGAGCAGGGGAGAAGAGGGCAGACAGTAGGCTGGGGCAGATGCTTGTCCACCCATGTGTGGCCCTGAACACCCATATGTGTGAGTTTCCCAGGCGTCCAAGGTACATGGTGGAAGGTGTCTGCCTCCAGGCAAAAGACCTCCCAGCAGCAAGAGGCTGTGGGTGTAACTGCCAGTGAAGATAGCTCAGGTGTGTGGTGGAGTAGAGCTAGATTGCTCATGTTAGGGAATTAGGCAATGGAAGGCCCCCCTTGGATCTAGGTGAACTTATGTCTGCATCCCGTAAGGCACCAGCCTCTGGAAGCTGCCCCCAGTAAGGGTTAGCCCTGTAAGCAGCACCCACCAACCCTAAGAAGACTGCAATGTGACAGCTACACTAGGAGACTGCTGTCCTTTATCCTGAATTTCTGGCTCCCAGCTCCTACTCCTCAGAAGCTGGAGAAGAGAAGGGTTGTCCCAGAGACAGACCAAGCTTCCCTCCACCCCTAGGTCATAGAGGAGGAAGACGGGAAGGCAGATTGCTTGACCTCGTGCAAAACCCTGTGGCTGTGAGCCCCATCTGTGGTGGGGAGGGGGGTCACCTTGGAGTCAGATAAGAGATTAGAGTTCTAAACCAGACGGGGCTGAGCTTCAATAAGGAAAGGGACCCGAAAGTTCTGAAATCTGCCCAAGATCTTGTGAAGTGATGGGAAAGGAAGGGTTAACAGAGACTGGTTCATTCTTTGATTTGCCAAATGTACTTGCCACATACTATGTGCTAGGCACTGCCAGGGGCACAGGTCTCTGCCCTCATCGAGCAGCAGGAGAGACAGATGATGAAAAATAAACACACACTCCAGGGTCAGGGAGTGAAAAGTGCAATGAGGGACTAGGAAGGGCATGGAGGGAGACAGCCACCTTCCCAGGAAGGGATATTGAACAAGGACTTGAGTGAGGGGGGAATTCCTGTGACTGCTTGCGGAAAGACCCAACTGAGGTGGACATAGGCACTTTCTCCCTTTTCTCTGGGCCACTGGAGGTGGCCCACCCAGCCTGGTAGAGTCTCCCTGAGTGTGTCAAAACTGGCTGCTAATAAGGATCTCAGATTCCCAAACCCAACCCTGGGATTCTGACCCAGTTGCATAGGGGGAAGAGGCAGGGACCGCTCCCCAAACTGCTCATCTGAGTCTGATCATCTGAAAGTCTAAGAACCACTGATTGACTCAATCATCACATCTGCTACTCACTAAGCCCCTGCTAGACCGAGGAGGGAGTTGGAACCATTGGTACTGGGAGCTCTTACTGTGTATCAGGTACTCTATTAAACACTTTATCTGCATTATCTTTAAAAAAAAAAAAATCATTGTGAGAACAGTGAGTACTATTGTACCCATTTTATTTTTATTTTTTAAAAACACAATTAGTACATTGATTATTCTATGCATTTTGTAGCTGAGGAAACTGAGGCTCAGAGACATTAAATAACTTGCTTGAGATAACAAGGTGACATGGTGGAGCCAGGTTCTGACCTGGGCATCAAACTGTGGCCCGGAGATGAGACAGATGCACTAAGGAAGGAACCAGCCACACAAGGCAATAAATTTCAGGTGACAAATAGGAGTGGAGCATGCACAACTTAAGATTTCAGAGGACAGAAAGAAGCCGGTGAGGTCTGGATGTTCAGATGTGAGGGCTGGGCCATCTCCAGTGGGGGAGTGGAGTGCAGGAAAGGAGAAGCAGGCAAAAGATGATGGTCTAGATCCAGAGTGTGTGGAACAGTTGCAGGAGAGAAGCAGAGACCAGAGACCACGTGGGCCCTGGATGGGGAGGTGGAGATAGTGAAACCAACCCAATGTCCCATGATCTTTTATTTTATTTTTTATTTTTATTTTTTAATACATAGAAATGGACCCTTTTGGTCTTAAGGCTTGAAACTTACATTTGTTTTATCTGAGTTCCTTCCTGAGGAAATGACCTTCAGGCCTCTCAAAAAAGGTATCAGGCCAGGCGCGGTGGCTCACACCTGTAATCCCAGCACTTTGGGAGGCCAAGGTAGGTGGATCACTTGAGGTCAGGAGTTCAAGACCAGCCTGGCCAACATGGTGAAACCCCGTCTCTACAAAAAATACAAAAAAAATTAGCCAGGCTTGGTGGCGGACACCTGTAACCCAAGCTACTCGGGAGGCTGAGGCAGGAGACTTGCTTAAATCCAGGAGGCGGAGGTTACAGCGAGCCGAGATTGTGCCACTGCACTCCAGCCTGCACAAAAAGTTCAAAAAAAAAAAAAAAGAAAGTAATCAAGAACTGAAACTCATCAGATCACCCTATCCAGACAAAAAGACTCCAGGCCCTTCATTCATCGTGATTGGTTCCTTCCCCACCTACTTCCTGTTTTCTTACACATTGCTACATTTATTCCTGGCTGTATAAACCCCTAGTTTTGGTTGGTCAGGGAGATGGATTTGAGCCTGAGTTCCTATCTCCTTGGCTGCAGCACCTGATTAAAGCCTTATTCTGTCATCCGAATGACTGACTTTCTGTGTGGCAAGCAGCAGGACCTAGACCAAGCCCCTGATGTTTCCATAACAGTAGTACTTGCTTTGGCTCCCTATGGTAAGAGATAAGGATCCCCATCCTAGGGTGGAGAGATAAGTGGAGGCTGGGGACCAGAATTTTCCTGGAAACTAATAGGAAACACCTAACCAGAGATTTCATGTTCAACATAGCTAAAGATAGGAACTCAATGCAAAAACCAAAATGGTGAAAGTTCTCTGCCTCTATCTTTGTGGCATCCCCATTGACTGGCACTCAGGGACATGCATCTTCTCTGCCCCCCACCTCCCTTTGCTATGCCTCTGATCATTTGCAGGAGGCTTGGAGGTATTTTGTTTTTCTACCTCCAGTATTCATGAGATCTTGGTAGTCTTATAATAAACCCTACCTTCTGCTGCAGTTAGTTTAAATGGTTTCTGATCCTTGCAACCGACATATCCCTGTCTAGAATAGAAATAATGGGGAAAAAAAGAATAGAATAGAAATGACAAATATGGTTTCTGATATAGGCAAGTTGAGATGCAGGAATGGACCATGTATGTGGAACTCTACCAGGAAGCTGGGGATTGAGCGATGGTTCTTGAGTGATGCATTAGTTAAGATAACACCAGGTGCTGTGGCAGAGAAAGCCTGAAAACCTCAGTGGCTTAACACAAGTTGATTTCTTGTTTGTACCACAGACGTGGCTATTTGTGTTCAGGCAGCCTTCACCCAGGAAGCACATCCTTCCTTCTTGTGGCTCCTCCTTCCTGTATATAACCTTGGAGTCCTCTGCAGTCAACTATGCCTAGGCCAGGCCTGTGGGAAGCATCCTGCCCAAATGTGACAAAGATCCCCTCCACTCACTTGCCATTGGCAAAAACAGGTTTTCAGTCACATGATCCCACCAAAATCCAACGGAGGTGATGCTATGGAAAATAATATGGCTATTCCTCAAAAAGTTCAATAGAATTACCATCTTGACCCAGCAATTCTATTGCTGGAAAATTCTATTTCTAGGTTTCCATCCCCAAGAATTGAAGATAGGTGTTCAAACAAGTACTTGTACACAAGTGTGTGTAACATTATTCACAACAGCTCATAGGTGAAAAGAGCTCGTGTCCATCAGTGATGAATGGATAGACAAATTGTGGTCTACCCATGCAATGGAATATTATTTAGCCATAAAAAGGAATGAAGTGCTGATATATGCTACAACGTGGATCAACCTGGAAAATATATTAAATGAAAGAAATCAGGCACAAAAGGCCACATATTGGATGATTCCTTTTATAAGAAATATCCAGAATAGGTCAATCCATACAGATAGCAGTTTGGTGGTTGTTAGGGGCTAGGAGGAAGGAGGAATAGGGAGTAATTACTTAGTAGGTACAGGCTTTTCAAATCTTGGAGTGATGAAAGTGTTTTGGAAGTTGATATAGGGAGTGGCTGCAGAACACTGTGAATATACTAAATGGCACTGGATGGCTCACTTTAAAATGGCTAATTTCATGTTATGTGAATTTCATCAGAATTTTTTTATTTTTATTTTTATTTTTTATTTTTATTTTTATATTTTTTGAGATGGAGTCTCACTCTGTGCCGGGCAGTGGCACAATCTCAGCTCACTGCAACCTCTGCCTCCCAGGTTCAAGCGATTCTCCTGCCTCAGCCTCCCAACTGGCCGGGATTACAGGCACCTGCCACCACGCTTGGCTAATTTTTTGTATTTTTTGTTTTTTCTTTTGAGACAGAGTTTCAATCTTGTTGCCCAGGCTGGAGTGCAACAGCACAATCTCAGCTCACCACAACCTCCCCCTCCCAGGTTCAGGCGATTCTCCTGCCTCAGCCTCCTGAATAGCTGGCAATACAGGCATGCGCCACCATGCTTGGCTAATTTTGCATCTTTAGTAGAGACAGGGTTTCTCCATGTTGGTCAGGCTGATCTCGCACTCCTGACCTCCCAAAGTGCTGGGATTACAGGTGTGAGTCACCATGCCCAGCAATTTTTTGTATTTTTAGTAGAGATGGGGTTTTGCCATGTTGACCAGGCTGGTCTCGAATTCCTGACCTCAGATGATCCACCTGCCTTGGCCTCCCAAAGTGCTGGGATTACAGGTGTGAGCCACTGCACCCAGCCCATCTGAATTTCTAAAAAGGTAGCAAGGGGCCTCGAAAATGTTGTCCCTGGCTGGACAGCTGCTGCTTCCTAATGATAACCCCACAATCCAGAAGGGGGTCACTTATCTTTGGTGACCAGCTAAATATCTGTGTGCACATATCTGCCTCACACTGTCCCCAGAATACACACCTTCTCCCCAAAGGAAATATCTCAAAGACCTCTTAGGTCATATCCAGCTCAAAGCTGAGGATGTGCAGTCCTCTGTTGAGTTTGGATGCAGCTTCTCTTGCTCTGGTGACACATAAACTAAAAGCACAAGTTATCCAAATGACTCCCCACCGCCCCCACCTCCACACCCAGCATACAGAGGCAGAGTAGAAACAGCATGATGGCCCAGTGCAGTGACTCATGCATGTAATCCCTGAGCTTTGGGAGGCAGAGGCAGGTGGATCACCTGAGATCAGGAGTTTGAGACCAGCCTGGCCAACATGATGAAACCCTGTCTCTACTAAAAATTCCAAAAATTAGCTGGGCGTGGTGGTGGGCACCTGTAATCCCAGCCACTCAGGAGGCTGAGGCAGAAGAATTGCTTGAACCTGGGAGTTAGAGGTTGCAGTGAGCCGAAACCATGCCACTGCACTCCAGCCTAGGCAACATGAGCAAAACTCCATCTCAAAAAAAAAAAAAAAAAGAAGAAGAAGAAGAAAGAAAGGAAGGGAGGAAGGAAAGAAGAAAGGAACAGCCAGCATGACTACTGGCCAGGCGCAGTGGCTCACACCTGTAATCCCAACACTTTGGGAAGCTGAGGTGGACGGATCACTTGAAGTCAGGAGTTCAAGACCAGCCTGGCCAACATGAAGAAACCCTGTCTCTACTAAAAATACAAAAATTAGCCAGGTGTGGTGGTGCACACCTGTAGTCCCAGCTACTCGGGACGCTGAGGCACGAGAATTGCTTGAAAGGGAGACGGAGGTTGCCGTGAGCCAAGATCGCGTGACTGCACTCCACTCCAACTCCAGCCTGGGGGACAGAGTGAGACTCCATCTCAGAAACAAACAAACAAAAAGGAACAGTGCAACTACACTACACACTTGAATTCAGAAAGGAAAGAATGGCAGACAGCAGCCACTGGCTATGGCAATTGTGAGATCCTGCAAAGGAAGGCACTGGGGAGGTGAGACCACTGATGGAATCCCTCCATTAAACCCCATTCTGATTCCTAGAAGAAGCACCCCGATCCATTGTTCTTGGTGGCCCTGACCCCACCCTTTGGGAGATTCCTCCTTGATCATTATTTCTTGGGCCACATCTAAAGTTAGTACTGGGGAGTTTGCCCCTCTTAGAGAGTGCACAGTGTGTGTAAGTCAACTTCCCACCTGTGCAATCCATGGGGCCCAAGGATTGTTTAATGCTTGAACAGTCAAAACCTTTCCTAGTTTCAGCTTGTCTTTTCTTTGGCAATGAAATGCCCTAAAAAATGTAGTGGGCTTCTTACCACACACAAAACGTACATACTGTATTATTTTAGTTATGTTCAAGAATGAGCAAAATTAATCAATGGTGACATTTTGTGCAATGCTAAGCACTTTCCCAGAAAGAATCCCTTTGATTGGAATCTTATAGATAGAAGAGAGAGGCCAGGCACGGTGGCTCAAGCCTGTAATCTCAGCACTTTGGGAGGCTTAGGCAGGTGGATCATGTGAGGTCAGGAGTTGGAGACCAGCCTCACCAAAATGATGAAATCCCATCTCTGCTAAAAGTACAAAAAATTAGCCTGGCGTGGTGGTGGGTGCCTGTAATGCCAGCTACTCAGGAGGCTGAGGCAGGAGAATCGCTTGAACCCAGGAGGTGGACATTGCAGTGAGCTGAGGTTGCGCCATTCCACTCCAGCCTGGGCAATAAGAGTGAAACTCTGTCTCGGAAAAAAAAAAAAAAGAGAGAGAGATTCAGAGGGACTAAGTGACTTGCCTAAAGTCACAGAGCCAGTTTGAGCAGAGGCAGAACTGGAACCCACATCTCCATATTTACAGCCCAGGGAGTTATTTCACTCTTGGCTATAGCAGGGAGTGTACAGACACAGCAGTTACCAAATACAGCTTTTTCTTTTGGTGCTTTTAATTAGCACATATGAAATACACTGCCAATCTAATTTAATTATAATTAGGTAACCAGAAGGCTGATTATGTTGTAAATTTAGATTAAAGAGCTGTTGTTTTCAATTAGGCTTGATTGTAAAGTGCTTTGACACTTCTCCCGGCCTTAAGGAAAGTTCATAATTTCCCACTTACTCACTTTGATTTTGCCCAGGTCTGGGGTGGTAATAACTGGACTCAAGTTCCCAGGGCATCCCTAGTTTGGTACAGATTTAGACCTGGTACATATCTTGGTGGCAAGGGCCCCCAGATGCTGCTGGGTTGTTTAGTCAGGTGTTCTCAGCTGCCTGTTATGGAGGATCCAACTGAAAATGGCTCAGTCCTCAAGAGGACTTAACAGCTAACGTAAGAAGCATGGAGATAAGGGAGTTCCAGGGTTGGTTAATCTGCTTTCAAAATGTCCTTAAGGACATAGACTCATTCCATCTTCCTGCTCTACCAACTTCGGCATGTTGGCTTCTATCCTCAGGCTAGTCCCTGACTGGTGGTATGATGGTTCTTGCAGCCCCAAACTTTGCCATCCCCCCAAGAAGAGAACATTCCTTCTTGTGTCCCTTCAGCTTCTGGTAGACTTCTCCTGACTCTTTGGCCACGATTGCAGTACAGACCTGTTCTTAAGTCAATCACTCTGCCTAAGGAATCACCATGATTGGCTTGAGCAAATCAAGATTCATCTTGTAGAGTCTTTCCTGGCGATCATGGTTGCCTGATGCCTGCTAGCACATCTGTAGAGGCCACAGGGACAGGGAGTGGCTGTTGCTAGGCTGCCAACTGTCCATACCTGGAACTAGTGTGGCCACAACCTCAGCAGGTCTGGGTGAGCCCAGCCCAAGTCTGCAATACAATCAGAGAAATCCAGCTGCAAATAATTGCTTCTTGACTCTGCATCAGATATCTGCCATCTCTATGTTTCGTAGGGCTGTTGCCAGAAAAGTTAAACTCTGTAAAATACTTGAAGAGATTTATTCTGAGCCAGGTGTAAGGACCATGACTCATAACACAGTCTTACAGGTCCTGAGAACATGTGTCCAAAGTAGTTGGGTTATAGCTTGGTTTTATACCTTTTAGGGAGACATAAGACATCATCAATCAATATATCTAAGGTATACATTGGTTCTGCCTGGAAAGGTGGGACAACTCAAAGTTGGGGGCTTACATGTCACAGGTGGATTCAAAGATTTTCTGATTGGCTTGAGAGAGCTATGCTATTATCTAAATACTTGGAATCAATAGAAAGTAGTGTCTGTGTTAAGATAAAGGGTTGTGAGACCAAGGTTCTTATTATGTAGATGAAGTCTCATAGGTGGCAGCCCTTAGAGGGAATAAATGACAAGTGTTTTCTATTCAGACCCTTAAAAGGTGCTGGACTCTCAGCCAATCTCTTTAGGATCAGAAGAAGACCTCAAAAGGGAAGGGGATTCTCAATAGAAAGTAAATTTTTCCCACAAGAGAGATATTTGCAGGGCCATATCAGATTATGTCAAATAAATATATTTTGGGGTAAAATATTTGGAATTTTTTCAGGGCCTGCTATCTGTCATGTGATGCTATAATCGAGTCAGGTTGGGATTCGGTATCTTATCGCTACCAAGAGTCTGTTCTGTCTTCAGATTGCCCTTTTAATGTTAATGCTGGTCAGTTGTGCCTGATATGCCAAGGGGAGGAGAGTATAATGAGGCATGTTCAACTCCCTCTTCCCATCATGGCCTGAACTAGTTTTTCAGGTTTCTTTGAAATCCCCTTGACTGAGAGGAGGGGTTCATTCAATTTGGTTGTGGGGCTTAGAATTTTATTTTCGGTTTACAGGGCTAAGCTTTAGCATTGCTTTTAGGTAGTATGGGCAGCATAAGCCATAGATAGGTGGGGTAAAATAATGGTAAAAAGAGGAGAAAGAGAGGACCTTCTAAAGATGAAGAAGGAGGTTAGCTGATGGGAAGAAAAGTACAAATGGCTAGGGAGTGGCCAAGCCCTCCCATCCACACCTCCATTGTCTCTGGGGAATATTGAGAGTGGTGCCTCTTGGAAAGAGGATATCAGGAAGAAGGAGACAGGCCCTCAGCACCTCAGGGAACCCTCCCAGCAGTTCTCAGAGGTAAGTATCATCTGTCTGACCTAAATGCTATTGTCCTATTGCCCCAGGCTGCCTCCGGAACTGACCATCCTCCTGCTGGCCAGCCATCTGCATTTCTCCAGGGCATGTGCGTCCCTCTGGGCCATCTGTGGACACTTCCAGAATGGGGTGTGGGGGACACCTACTTACATTCCAGCTCCTAACCTCTGACCGTGGGACTTTCCTTATGCTCTCTTAGCCTCGGCTTCCTCAGCTGTAAAAACTCTACCTCATAGGGTTCTAGTGAGGATTAAATAAGATAATCCATAGAAAATGCTTAGCACAGTGTCTGGCATGCGGTTGTTAGAAATAAATTTTCGGTACCACCAAAGAAATAGCGCTCGAACATAAATTTAATTTTCTTAGCAAGACAATTTTTACTTCTGTAGAAGGGTGTGACTTGTGGATGGAGCAATGGCGAGAGCATGCTCGAACAAGGGAGGGGAAGGGGTTCTTATTCCTGATGCAGGTAGCCCCTGCTGCTGTGTCGTTCCCCTCTTGGCTAGGGTTGGACCATGGAGTCTAAGCTAATTCTGATTGGCTATTTTAAAGAGAGTAGGTGTACAAATCAGAGTGGAGGGGCGAGTAGCTTCGATGGGAATGATGATTACAGAACAGGTAACTAAAGGTGACTTAGGTCAGAGCAGGTGACCAGGCCGGGCACAGTGGCTCACGCCTGTAATCCCAGCACTTTGGGAGGCTGAGGCAGGCAGATCACGAGGTCAGGAGATCAAGACCATCCTGGCTAACACAGTGAAACACTGTCTCTACTAAAAATACAAAAAATTAGCCGGGCCTAGTGGTGGGCCCCTGTAGTCCCAGCTACTCGGGAGGCTGAGGCAGGAGAATGGCGTGAATCCGGGAGGCGGAGCTTCCAGTGAGCCAAGATCGCACCACTGCACTCCAGCCTGGGCGACAGAGCGAGACTCCGTCTCAAAAAACAAACAAACAAAAAAAAAACAGGTGACCAGTATGAGTCAGGATGGAGCAGGTGACCAGAGGAACAGATGTGAACTACTGATTAAAACTGGTGGAAAAGGTTGTTTACTGAAACTATGAGGAAGTTAAACTTTAAAATGAAGGACAAAGAACAGGGGAGCTGAACATACTGATACATTGGCTCCTCGGAGAGGATCTCAGAACTCATTGTACTTAGCAATCTACAGGCTAAAACCTTTGAAGAGGAATTTATTATATCCTACATAGTTAACATGCAGTGAATGTTTGCCATTGTTATTATCATTGTTAGTAGTAGCCTTAATATTACTAATATAGTCATGCACCACATAAAGGATGTTTTGGTCCACAACAGACCACATGCATAACGGGAGTCCCAAAAGATTATAATGGAGCTGAAAAATTCCTGTCACCTACTGATGTCTTAATGATTCTGACCCTGTGTAGGCCCAGCTAATGTGTGTTTCTGTCTTAGTTTTTAACAAAAAAGTTTAAAAAGTAAAAAATAATTTTCAAAATAGAAAAAAGCTTTCTTATAGGATATAAGGAAAATATTTTTTTTTTCGTTTTGTTTTGTTTTGTTTTGTTTGAGACAGTCTCGCTCTGTCGCCCAGGCTGGAGTGCAGTGGCGCGATCTCAGCTCACTGCAAGCTCCGCCGCCCGGGATCACACCATTCTCCTGCCTCAGCCTCCCAAGTAGCTGGGACTACAGGCACCTGCCACCGCGCCCGGCTAGTTTTTTGTATTTTTTAGTACACACGGTGTTTCACCATGTTGGTCTCTTAGCCAGGATGGTCTCGATTTCCTGACCTCATGATCCACCTGCCTTGGCTTCCGACAGTGCTGGGATTACAGGCGTGAGCCACTGCACCCAGCTGAAAGAAAATATTTTTGTATAACTGGACAACGTGTGTTTTAAGCTAAGTGTTATTACAAAAGAGTCAAAAAGGTAAAAAAATTAAAAAGCTTAGAAAGTAGAAAAGTTAAAGTAAGCTAAGGTTAACTTATTGAAGAAAGAAATGTTTGAAAATAAATTTAGTGTAGTGTAAGTGTACTGTATAAAGTCTACAGTAGTGCACAGCAATGTCCTAGGTCTTCATAGTCGCTCACCACGCACTCACCGACTCACCCAGAGCAACTTCCAGTCTTGTAAGCTCCATTCACGGTAAGTGCCCTATGCAAGTATACCATTTTTATTTTTGATACCGTATTTTTTTGCTGTACCTTTTCAATGTTTAGGTATGTTTAGATTCACAACATGTTCCAATTGCCTACAGTACTCAGTACAGTCACATGCTGTACAGGTTTGTAGCCTGGGAGCAACAGGCTGTGCCACATAGCCTAGGTGTGTAGTAGGCTGTGCCATTGAGGCTTGTATAAATATGCTCTATGATATTCCCACAACAACAAAATTGCCTAACAACCCCTTTCTCAGAATGCATTATCATCAGTAAGCAACGCATGACTGTATTATTAGGCATGGTGCTCTGGGCCACATGGAAAAGCTGTATAATGCTGTGGCCATCCTCACCCTCAGGTTCCTCAGTGTTGGTTTTAAGGGGAGTTCTTATCTAAAGGAAAGGCAGCCCAGGCTGGATGAAAAAGCCACTGGTATGGGCCAGGCACCCAGTAGCTTTACAACAGCTATCGGATGCCTTCCCTGACTTAGAATTATACAACCAAGTCAATGACCTTCCCATTTTCAAACCTTAAGGATGATGCTTAAACTCTCACCTCGGAGATATTGTGCCCCAGGAAAGAATTTTCCATTTTGAATCTCTGATGACTGCACAGGAAGGCCTCTGTTTCCTTACAAAACATGCCTCTCAAAATGTTGGGACAACTGAACGGTTCTCATAAAGCTAAAAATATGATAAAATCCTCAATGACAACCGTCCTTTCCAATAGTCCTTGACAGTACTTTGTTGCCTTTTGAACTTAATTTTGTTCTTTACTTTGCAATGAAACACATGAATGACTGGCTGAAGTCCCATGAATGGACGGATAGAGATTAGAATGCCTGCTTGCCTCCTCCTAATGGTTTCTATCTGTGTCTAGATCGGATTAACTTTATAGATTTTTTTCTTAATCACTGGTATCAGATCATCCAGTTTTCCATTTTCTACTCATTTTTATAAAGTAATGAGGCAAAGCATGCACTTTTTATAAACATATAATATTGACCAGATACATAGAAGGTTGCTGCCAAAACTGACCTGTAGGCTAGCAGGAGGCACCCCCATGTCAAAGCTGATGGTTGGGTTTAGAGTATGAAAGGCAATTTGAGGTATGGTGTATGAAAGAGCTGGTTGTGTGTGTGAAACAAGTGAAGTAGAGACTTGTTAAATATGACAAGATAGATACCAACTCCTCCTGGATGATTAGTGTGGCCTTCAAAAGACACGCTGGCCTCTACCCAGGGTTAATCCGTTGAGAGTGTTGGTGCCAAGATCGAAGAACCAGGTGTCTTGTTGCTCACAGTTGCCAACCTCAGATCTGCCCCTGGCACCTGGCAGTGATGGCTGACAGTGGAGATCCAGTCCTGCATTTCGGTGCCAGGAAGGGCCTCCCTTGCAGGCCACAGCTGAACTGTGTTAGGCCCAGGTACCTTCTTCCTCTAAGACTCCATTGGGATTGGACACCCTGGACCACTCAATGTTGTTTCATCACCCAAAGTACAAGCAATGACTTTTAATAAACTTCTGAGTTCCTTTTTTTTTTTTTCTGAGATGAACTTTCCCTCTTGTCACCCAGGCTGGAGTGCAATGGCACGATCTCGGCTCACTGCAACCTTTGCCTCCTGGGTTCAAGCGATTCTCCTGCCTCAGCTTCCCAAGTAGCTGGGATTACAGGCATGTGCCACCACACCCGGCGGCTAATTTTTGTATTTTTGGTAGAGACAGGGTTTCACCATGTTGGTCAGGCTGGTCTTGAACTCCTGACCTCAGGTGATCCACCTGCCTCGGCCTCCCAAAGTGCTGGAATTACAGGCATGAGCCACTGTGCCTGGCAGCACATTCTTTGATGTATTTTTTGCTTGAAATAGTCCCTCCAGGTTCTTGCCTTAACCTGAGCTATTCTCTGAGCACCGCCTCCCTTGTGACCTCTGAAGGGCACACTGTTTTCTCATGTCCTATATTCCTCTGATAGGGAGGTGGTGTTGGTGTCTTCCTTGTTCCCACACTGCTTCCAGTTCAGTCCTTCCCTTCCCGCTTGTGAGCTCCGCTGAGGCTCTCACCATTGAAGTTTTCCACTTCACCTCCTCATAGAAACGATTTCCTGCTCATTATCAAACCCCCCCCCCCCCCTTTTTTTTTCTTTCCAGATAGAGTCTCACTTGTCTCCTGGGCTAGAGTGCAGTGGTGCGATCTCAGCTCACTGCAACCTCTGCCTCCAGAATTCAAGCGATTCTCCTGCCTCAGCCTCATGAGTAGCTGGGATGACAGGCATGCGCCATCACCCCCAGCTAGTTTTGTATTTTTTGGTAGACACGGGGTTTTGCCATATTGGCCAGGCTGGTCTTGAACTCCTGACCTCAAGTGATCTGCTCACCTTGGCCTCCCAAAGTGCTGGCATTACGGGCGTGAGCCACCGCACCCAGCCAACCTCCTCTCTCTCGTTCCTGGGTGGACTTAATCTCTATGCCAACTCCTGCCATCATTCATTCTCTTGAGGGAAACGTCAACATCCCTACGGATGGCCCTTCCATTCCTCTGGCCTCTTACCTCCCTGGCCTCCTCACCAGGCCTAATTCTAACTTTTGCATCACAAGTGCAAATTGACTCATTTGTATGTCTAAATATTTAAATGTTATACATACAGCTAACAAACTGCTAAGTAACACACTTCCTATCTTCCTTCCTTGACAAACATACCTTCAGATGATACCAAAATAAAAAATGCATGTAAAGTTATGGTAAAATAACAAGGATGACTGAATGGAACTATTATTGTGTATCTCTGGGTGTTCTTTTGATGGACTGGCAACATGTGGATGAGTAATAAAAAAATCATACATAATTCATAAATTATATGTATTTTGTGAAAGTTAATTTTCTTGCCATCTTTTAAGTAAATTACCAATTAAGTTGTTATAATCAAGACTTTTATGTAATTTGTGTTCTATTGAGAGTAATGACAAATTAAGCAACCTTTCTGGGGATATTATGGTTCTTAGGGTGTTTTTCATTAATTTGAAAATGCAGAAACTATGTTCTGCTGAGGTCAGAGCAACTGGAATTATCAATTAAGTTCTTAAAGCCATACTTAGATGGGAAATGAACTATAAATTTAATATATCATGCTCAAACATTTTAATGGGGTTAGGCTGTATATAATCAATTACTGTCACAGAAAATAGTACAAAATATTTTAATTTCATTATATAAATTTCTTTCTTTTCTTTCTTTTTTTTTTTTTTTTTTTGAGATGGAGTCTCACTCTGTCCCCCAGGTTGGAGTGCATTGGCATGATCTTGGCTCACTGCAAGCTCCGCCTCCCGGGTTCACGCCATTCTCCTGCCTCAGCCTCCTGAGTAGCTGGGACTACAGGTGCTGGCCACCACGCCTGACTAATTTTTTATATTTTTAGTAAAGACAGGGTTTCACCATATTAGCCAGGATGGTCTCGATCTCCTGACCTCGTGATCCACCTGCCTCGGCCTCCCAAAGTACTGGGATTACAGGTGTGAGCCACCGTGCCTGGCCTCATTATGTAAATTTCTATCACTAATATGAGTTTCACTGTCTCCAAGCAACATCAAGATCAATACAGTACTTTTAAGTATTTTCCTTTCAAATTCTTTAATGCTGGGATGTAATAAGAAAATTGACAACAGCAGCATGTTATTCAATTTATTAAAATCTTTTTCCAGATTGTATCATGATCTAAAATGGCCAAAAATATTCTCCAAAGAAATTAAAGGAAATTTTTGGAAAATCATACATTAATTTTCTTCATGGTCATACAAACATGTTTATTTCCTTTTAAATGTTCTTTAAAAATTAAAAAAAAAAATATTCAAGAAGTAAATTCAAGAAGTAAAATAGACAACTCTAGTTTTTTCTTGTAAGTGACAGTTCACACCAACTGTGGTTGTGCAACTGTGGATAGTGCAAATACAAAAGTAATTTCATTTTCCACTAAAGACCACAATTCACTCATATTTGAACATCATTTATTGTTTCACTGAACTCTTCCAGTGTGTCTCATCTATCTTGTCTAACTTAAATTGCTTTAATGCAGTGAGTAGCTCCAGGACCCTGCATGAGAACACAAAAATGGTCACTTATACAACTGAGAAATGAGATTTTGCTTTGCAAGAATCTACTGCATCAATGCCAACTGAAAAGGATTTGAAAAGTTAGTTTTCTCTCTCAGTTAAGTGCTTCTGTTGTTCAGATCCTCTCTGCACTCTGAAGCAGTTTCTTTCATTCATATGACACCATCCAGAAACCTTCATGGCCTCCAGATGTGGTTGCTTTCTGATTTGAGGACCAAGAGTGCAGAGAAGCACTTAATAGGAACTGCGTGGTGTGAGGCATGAGAGTGAATGTGTGGGGTATGGTTATGCTGCACCAGCTCTGAGCACTGAATACCAATGCTTGTATGCCCTTGGTAAATTTACTGTGTGTAGCATACAAAGGGCACATACAGAGCTCTTTAAAATGTGGGGCCCATGGCAGCGGCCTCTTTTGAGGTGAGGTCTCCTCCCACCCAGGGACTTTTGCTTCCACTCCATCTTGGCCAACCACTCCCATGGTCCCACTATACCTGTCTGTGTTTCTGGTTGCAAACAACAGAAACCAATGCCAGTTAACTAAAGTAGAAGAGGAATTTATTGGAAGGACATTGAGTTTGAGGAAACTGGCCTAGAACACAGACAGAAAGCAAGGAAAGCTGGGCAGTTGAGAATACAGCTGAGGTCATGCCAGAGGGGCAGCTTGGTTAACACATGGCCTCTAGTCGCACCCTTACTGTGAAACCTGAACTCTGCAGATGTCATGAATCATTTCCAGTGATTCCCATGGTTCTGTATTACTCTCTTCAGACTCAGATACCTTGGCAGAGGGATCTGGTTGGCTGAGCACAGCATGTGTGCCCTTGCTCTTGATGGTAGCGTATGGGGAGAGGGAATGACTGGTACCCTTTGGCTTCCTGCACCACAGTAGGGGGGACTTGCCTAAGCAAACAAATGTGAATGTGTACAAATAGGAAGGAAATCAGGCACTTGACAAACAAAAACAAAAGTCAATGTCTGCTATTCCCACAGTAGGTCTTGTCACCAGCAGCAACTGCAATACCTTTGAAATCATGAATTCAGCCTAACTTTGGGTTATGACCCAACCTGCTAGTTTCTTGCTTAAGGACAGATGTCCCTTGCAATAGCTCTTCAACCTCACGGACACCTCTCATCCATGAAAAACTCTACCTTCTCTCTACCCATCTGCTCCATCTATCTTCACTTTCTTATTCAGCTTGGAGTCCATGGCTGATTCATCATTTCCATTGCTCACTGAACTTTCCTTCCGTTGCATGCATCTGATAAATTCCCACTTTGAATAGAATGTGATGCTCTATCCCAGTGTATACCAGAACGAGCCATCCTTGAAACCTTTCCCTGGCCCTCAATGTTGAATCCACCATCAAAAACTGTCCATTCTAATGTCAAAATCTGTAGCCTCCTGGTTCTCTCTATATCCACCGCCATCCTTCTAGTCCAAGCCACCATCATCTCTTGCCTGAAGTATTGCCACAATTCCCCAGTTAGTCTCTGTTTTCACTCTTTCCTTTCCTACAGGCCATTCCCCTCAAGGCAGTTAGATGTCCTTATCAAATGTAGATCACTTCCTATGCCACTTCTCTACCTCTTTTCCATTCAAACAGAAACACTAAATCCTCTACAGGCCTTAGGAGGACCTGCATGACCCAGCCATGTCCTTTCTGCCTACGCAATTCCCATCCACTCCCCTTCATGCTACTGCAGTCTCATTGCCTTTCTTTCAGTTCAGAGATGATGTCAAACATCTTCCTTGTGTTCCCCCTTCTGCCTGGAATGTTCTCTTCCTAACTCATTGTCTGGCTGTCTTCTACCCATCCTTTCATCTTAGCAGAAATATTCTTTTTCAGAGAGGTTCTCCTTGATCCTCCAAAGTAAAAGAATTCTCTCTGTAATGCCCAGTCATGGCATTCTTTCGTAGTGCTTGTCATGCCTTGGCTCATATGGTTGTTTAGTGCTTGATACCCCCATGGAATGGAAACTCCATGAGCAGAAGAAGTGCTTTTTGTCTGTTTACTTTTTTTTTTTTTTTTTTTGAGACAGGTCTCACTCTGTCACCCAGGCTGGAGTGCAGTGGTGTGATCTTGGCTCACTGCAGCCTCCGCCTCTGAGCTCAAGCGATCCTCCTACCTCAGCCTCCTGAGTAGCTGGGACTACAGGAGCACTCCACCATGCCCAGGTAATTTTTGTATTTTTCATAGAGACAGGGTTTCACCATGTTGCCCAAGCTGGTCTTGAACTCCTTCCTGGGCTCAAGTGATCCTCCTGCCTCGGGCTCTCAAAGCGTTGGGTTTACAGGCGTAAGCCATGCACCCAGCAATCCATTTACTCTTAGAGGCCCCGCACAGTATCTGAACACAGAAATATTGGTGAATGACTGAGTGAAAGGGATAGGCCTGCAGTGAGGTGTCGACATAACGCCCCGTCCCCTGCCTGCTTCTTTTCCCCCGACCTCCTTCAGCCTCAAGTAATTTCCGTCAGCTCCTAAACTCATCAGGTTTATGAGAGAATCTGCATCGTTTTCTCTGTTTCCCTGCTAGGATGGAATTTAGAATTCAGATGTTAAGACGTAAAAGGAAGGAATAAAATTGAACATGGAAAGAAATACTGAATACAGAATACTCCCCCGAGTGGCTACACGTCCTCACTGTAATCTGTAATCTCAGTGTGCAACTGTTGAGGCTTGAGTTATTTACACGGCTCTAATCCTCTTGCCTTCTAATCAAGATCATTCCGATAGCTTTGCAGTTAGACTTCCAACTGCATTATGCATTCACAAATTATTTCTTTGTCAATGCTGTATTGGTACAATTCTAATCTCCTAGGGATTAAACACAAGTATTCATTCTTCTTTATCCTAATATAGTTTATCTCCATCAAGGTTGAGTTTTTCAGTTTTCCATGCTAATTCCTTTGTGTAATTAATAGTCAATTTAAAATGAATAGCAATTAAGAGAAATCATCTATATGTCTGTATGTTGTCTACTACAGTCTTTTCTGATTCAATGAGTTCTTGACTGCTTAGAAGAGGCATGTATAATTTTTGGATTTTTTGCATATATTTTTTCTTCTCTTCTTTCCTCTTATTCACTTCTGAGCAATTTCATCTTTCACTAACAATGCCACAAATGCCAGGTTGGAAGGACAGATGAAAATAAATAAAAATTGCAATAATACTTTCTCTTAGGGACAAATGTATCACATAGTACATGCTGTGCTGTCAGAGTTGACTAAAGGACAGAAGTCTTTTCAGCCAGGCACCATGGGCCACACCTATAATCCCAGCATTTTCAGAGGACAAGGTGAGCCCAGGAGTTTGATAGCAGCCTGGGCAATGTGATGAAACTTCATCTCTACAAAAATTAACTGGGCCTGGTGGTGCACACCTGTAGTCTCAGCACTTGAGAGGCTGAGGTGGGAGGGCTGCTTGAGCCTGGGGGGTCAAAACTGCAGTGAGCCATGATGATGCAACTGCACTCCAGCCTGGGCAACAGAGCAAGATCTTATCTCAAAAAGAAAAACGTCTTTTGATATAAAATATGATTTCAAGTAGATTTAAGCTAGTCATACACTTATTCATTAAAAAGTATTGAACAATTACAAATACATATTGTGTGGGAAAGTGACAATGTATTTAAAGTCATACAAAGACTAATCCTGAGTGATCAAGTCACTGTAGCACCCCACCCCCATGTTTTAACTATTTTAGACGATTGGCCACATATGCATTTCATAATTAAAGAAACATGGATTATGTCTTTCTTTTTTATTTTTCTTTTTATTTTTTTTAAGATGGAGTCTCACTCTGTCTCCCAGGCTGGAGTGCAGTGGCACGATCTCAGCTCACTGCAACCTCTGTCTCCCAGGTTCGACTGATTCTTCTGCCTCAGCCTTCTGAGTAGCTGGGATTACAGGCATGTGCCACCACGTCCAGCTAATTTTTGTATTTTTAGTAGAGACAGGGTTTCACCATGTTGGCCAGGCTGGTCTTGAACACCTATATCAGGTGATCCACCTGCCTTGGCTTCCCAAAGTGCTGGGATTACAGACATGAGCCACTGTGCCTGGCCGGCTATGTCTTTCTTGATTCTAATCAGTACATACATAATTTTGCATAGATATATTGATTAGGGAGGCATTTATGAAGGGCACGTAGTGGAGAGGCTGGGGTAAGGTTAGGTAATAGAGTTCTAGGAGATTCCATACTTCAGCCTATAATGGACATTGTAGCCTACCCAGCACTTATTTAAACCTTCCAGATTGACTCCAATATTTGTTCTTCTATCCACTCCTTCCCCCACTCAGCCAATGTACTTAGGGAGAAGCTGATCCCATGCTGAGTTCCAGGAATGGGCCTTATTTTCCAGGAATGAATCCGTACCCTTTCTAGTAAAGGGCTCTGGAATCCAGGTCTAAGTGCCATGTGATTGGTTTAGGAATGGACCAATGACACACTGTGAGGAAGTTTGCTGAGGGCTTCTGGGAATTTGCTCATAATAGAAAGCTACCAGAATTTACAGGCCCTTTTCATCTTGACTTTCTTGTACATGGACATGAGGCCAGGGGCTGTGGCAGGCATTTTGTAGGCAGCCTAAAGGTGAAGCCTGCACAAGAGAGAACAGAACAAAGAACACCACAGAGAAGCAGAGCTCAGTAATCGCTGCCTCACCTCTGCCATTCCTAGACCTTCTCAGTCTCTTAGCCAATGAACAACCTTGATTTTAAAGCAATTTTTGTTTGAGTTTTCACTTCTGGAAGCCAAAACAAACATTTTAACCTATGGAATCCTAATTTATACTTCCTTAATGTTTTTGTTTATTTGTTTATCTTTAAGTTGCAGAATTATTTTCTGATTATAAAAATAATACATACTTATTGTAGAGAACCAAGAAAACATTGAAAGATACAAAGAAGATTAAGACCATCCATAATCTCATTATCCCTAGATAACTGTTGAGTTTTGAGTTAGTTTCCTCTTTATGTATCCAAACTGACACAGAAATTTTACACATATATTTATCCTGCTTTAATGAAATTCACACCCTAGTGGGAAATAGAAACAAACAAAAACCAGACTAATAGATAAATGTCTGTGACTATGGAAGGTCATAGTGGCTATTAACCTGTGTTCACTGTTTTTGGGTCAATGTTGCCAATAATGTTATACCCCATCTCCACAGCCCAGAACAAATCAAAGATTTTATGTTAATAACTATTAAAGTATAATATGCTCTTAAGTATAACAATGTCTTACAATGCCACAAAATCAACCAGTTACCAATATGTTCATTTGGTTTCCTTTCAGTAGGATTTCTTATAGAAAATTGTCCCCTGTCAGTGACTGGTTTCGCTCAACTGTTATTACGTCTTGTCACAGTAGTTTAATTACAGCAAAAATGAGTGTCTTATATTGATCATTTTGACAGCACACATACAAAAGGTTTAGTATTCACCAGTGTGCTGGGTAAAAACCCTTGGAGCAGGGCCCTCAAGAGGATAGAAGTTATATTGCTATGATAGTACCAAGCCCATCCGTTCTAAATGTTTTCTAATTTCTATTATGATTTTATGACTCATGAGTTCATTGGAATAGTGGAAATATGGGGCTTACCAGTTATCTTTTGGTTATTGATTTTTAACTTACCTATATAGTGACCAGAAAATGTGGTTACTATGATATAAATCCTTAGATATATAGAGACTTGCTTTATGACACAGTATGTTCAATTTTTGTGAATGTTTAGCATATTCTTGAAAGGACTGTGTATTCTACAGTCATTAAGGCAATATTCTACACATATATATTAGATTAAGCTTGGTAATTGTGTTATTCAATTCTTCCAGTCCCTTGAAGACTTTTTTGGTCCCCTTGATCTATGTATTAGTTTCCTGTAATCAGCTGCTTAACAAATTATCACAACAAGTGGCTTAAAAAAACCGACATCAATTCTCAGTTCTGGAATCTAGAAGTCTGAAATCAAGGTGTTGGCAGGATGACACGCCCTCCAGAGGCTCAAGAGGAGAATTTGTCTCTTCCAGCTTTGGGTGGCTGCCAGCATTCCTTGACTTGTGAGTGCCATCACACCAATCTCTGCTTCTGTGGTTACATTACCTCCTCCTCTTCTTTGCGTCTTCTCCTCTTCTACCTCTCTTTTATAAGGACACTGTCGTTGGATTGATGGCCCACTTGGATAATCCAGGATGATCTTCTCATCTCAAGAACTTTGATGACATCTGCAAATGCCGTTTTCCCAAATAAGGTCATATTCACAAGTTCTAGGGATTAGGATATGGACATACCTTGTGGGAGGCCGTATTCAACTCACTGCAATTAGAGAGGGAGTGAAAAATCACCTACTCTGATGGTAGACTTCTCTCTCTTCTTATACTTGTTCATTTTTGCTTCATATATTTTGTGGCTATATGTTGGCTATGATATAAATCCTTAGATATGTAAAGACTTGCTTTATGACACAGTATGTTAGAGACACTTTTTTGACTCTATCTTCCCTGTATATTGGACTTTTTTTTTTTTTAATGTAAAGACCCTTTATCTCATCGCACGCACCCACCCATCTACCTAGAAAGTGTCTGTTGATGATAAATCATCAGTTGTCTGAAACAGAATTTGCCTTCCTTCTGCCTTTCTTTTGCCACACATGTAATTCTAAGGTTTTATGTTTTCCCCTTCAGCATACCACTTAATTCTCTTTTCCTTTTTTGGAGACAGTCTCACTCTGTCACCCAGGCTGGAGTGCAGTGGCGCGATCTCGGCTCACTGCAGCCTCGACCTCCAGGGCTCAAGTGATCTACCTTAGCCTCAGGAGTGGCTGGGACCACAGGCACACGCCACTATGACCTGCTAATTTTTTTTTAGAGACTGAGTCTTGTTATGTTGGTCTGGCTGGTCTCGAATTCCTGGGCCCAAGGCCTCCCGTCTAGGTCTCCTAAAGTGGTGGAATTACAGGCCTGACCCACTGCGCCCAGCCCGCATTTTTTTTTTTTTTTTGAGTGGAGTCTCGCTCTGTCGCCCCGGCTGGAGTGCAGTGGCACGGTCTCTGCTCACTGCAACCTTTGCCTCCCGGATTCAAGCAATTATCCTGCCTTAGCCTCCCGAGTAGCTGGGACTACAGGCACATGCCACCATGCCCGGCTAATTTTTGTATTTTTAGTAGAAACGGGTTTTCCCCGTGTTAGCCAGGATAGTCTCCATCTCCTGACCTCGTGATCCACCCGCCTCAGCATCCCAAAGTGCTGGGATTACAGGCATGAGCCACCGCGTCCCGCCGTAGCCGGCATTTTTAAAAGTTGGATTGCTGGCCTCAGTGCATACAAGCGTAAAGGAATTTTAAAAACACGCATGAATAACTCAAACGCATTTCCTTTTTGCGCCATCCTGCTACGTGTGATTCGGTTTTTGGTCTCGGTTTTGTGCGTTTGTGGCGCGACCGACCTGGGGACCGACCCAAGGAGCAGTCGGACCACAGGTCGCCCAGGGCGGTCTCATCCGCTTATAACCTGCGACCCCGGGGTCTCTTGTGGCCCCGTATCTCCGTCCCAAGCAAAAGCCGGGGCTCTCAGACACTCAGAGGTGCGAAGGCCCGGTAGATTTGGAGGACTCGAGAAAAACACCTCAGGTAAGTCTGGCCAGTCCACAGCTACTGCCAAGATCGCTCCGCGCGTCCTCAGGAGCCGGCCGGCTCCTCGTAGTCATGGTAACCAGATTGCGACCGCGCGTGCGCAGGAGAAACACCTTTGTCACGTGAGGCCGGGCCGGGGGCGGGGCCGGCGAATGCCCGTCCGGACCCGTCGCACCTCCCTTGTCAGTTCCCTGCCAGCCGAGGCGGGGTGAACCTCTGCCCTGTTGCGTGGGAGTGACTCACAGCTCCCGCCCCTTTTGGCTCCGCTTTCTTGCGGCCAGTCCCTCGCACCACGTGCCCTCCTGGCCGCGCCCCCAGCTGCCCTTTCCTACTGCCTGTTGGAAACCGCTGTAAAATGTCGTGAGGAGCGCCGCTGCTTTACGGCTGCCTCTCCCAGACTAGAGCCCCGGAGCGCCCACCGCCGTCAGCCGCGTCTCCAAGCTAGTCGGCCTCGTGGAGAGCGAGAGACCCTGCGCACCGCAGCCCTCTCCGCTGCGCCCATTCCTGCCCCCGGCGATGTGAGCTCGGGGAGGCAGCGGTGCCCGCTGGCCCGGGGTTGAGACGGCTGGCAGGTGCCTGTGAGGCGGGCGGGTGCCGGGGGCCAGCAGGATGGAGGAAAGCATGGAAGAGGAGGAGGGGGGCAGCTACGAGGCGATGATGGACGACCAGAACCACAACAACTGGGAGGCTGCGGTGGACGGCTTCCGGCAGCCCCTGCCACCCCCACCGCCCCCCTCTTCGATCCCGGCCTCTGCCCGAGAGCCTCCAGGGGGGCAGCTGCTGGCGGTGCCCGCGGTCTCCGTGGACAGGAAAGGCCCCAAGGAGGGGCTCCCGATGGGGCCGCCGCCACCGCCTGAGGCTAATGGGGTTATCATGATGTTGAAGAGCTGCGACGCGGCCGCCGCCGTGGCCAAGGCGGCCCCCGCCCCCACCGCCAGCTCCACCATCAACATCAACACCTCCACCTCCAAGTTCTGTGAGTCCAGCCTTTCCCAGCAGCCTTGGCTTTTCTCCACCTCACTCGGACGCCGAATCCACTCCCTCTTGGAGAAAGCCCCGCTTCCTTTGTTTGAGGCCTCGGTCTTTCCTTTTCTCCAGTCCCCCTTCGCCTCCGTGCCTCCCTCCCCCTCACCGTCCCCTCCCCCTCATTTGGTGTCTGCGGCCAGCGCCTGAGCGGCCCTGGCTTCTTGTATTACCTGGTCTAGAGAGGCAGCCTGGTACACACGGAGCCCCAAGTTCTACCAGCGCGATCCCTATCACAACTGGCAGTCTCTCAACATTGGGAACCGCTTTTCGCACCCGTCTTCTCTTGAAGTTTCACCCTCAAAGTGAGGGGAAAATAAGGCTGCCTGAGTCTCGTTAGGGAAAGGCCTTCAGTCTTTTGCAGCCAGAGGAAAAAAAGAAATCTGGCAACTTGTGTTCTTGTGCTTTTGGCTAGGCCATGTTAAACAAGTCAGGACTTTGAAAGTTGACCTGTATCTACACCTCGTTCCTCCTCTTCTGTGTTACACCTTTGCATCCTGCTAGGGTAATGTGTGAGTTACTTTCCTACGCAGTGGCAGCTCCGACATTGTTTTGAAGCTAATAAGGCATAAAATCACTCTTCAGAGCTTACACTCGTAAGAATAAGCCTTTCAGGATGGGTTATGTCTTGTGTCCAAACCCAAGATTGGGTCGCATGTTGAACTTTATGTTAGTGATCTGTCTTAACGCTCAATTGCAAGCAGAAAGATTTAAGACCAAAATCTGTTTTGTAATCCGAAACTGCCTCTGACCAGGATGTATGTATGCTTCCATAGCTAGGAAAAGAATGTGCTTTTACTTTGGGGGGTGTGTGTGTGTGTGGTGGTGGTGATAGGATGTTGAAAATGAGATGTGACCATCACAGCCAGGTTTTTCTCTCTTATTATTAACTACAAGTTTTGAATGGCATCTGGTAAAGCAACTGGAGAGTTCATTTCTAGCTACTAATTTTATCAAGCTGTACTTGTCCAGTTAGCTGTGCAGAGAAAGTATTTGCCTTGATGCAGATAGTCGGACTCTTACACACTGTGTGTGGGAACAGCGTGTAATTTTATTTGCCTCAAGATACTGCCTTAGTCAAAGACATTGATATGTAGGTTTGGTAAAATGTATATACCTTTGTCTCCTTATTTATGATAATCATGTTTGTATTGTATAGTTTGTGTGTTGAAGGCTGTGTTGTGGAACCAGACCTTCTGTAGAGTGGCAGAATGACTTCACCTGAGTCATGAAGGAAGCTTGCCTTAGTAAAGTTCATTTGATTGAAGAGTTCAAAAAAAAAAAAAAAAAAAAAAAAAGCATAAAGTTAGGAACAGAAATCAGTAAAATTGAGAACAAAAGGATTTGTCAGACCTCTGATAAAATGGACAAGAAAAAAAGATGCCAATAAATGAAAAATGGAAAATAACTACAAATATCAGATAAAAAAAGAACGTTATGAACTTAGGCTGATAAATTTGAAAGCCTAAATGACAAATAGAATTCTTAGAAAACTATTAAATGTGAAAATTGGTATCAGAAGAAATATCTTGAACTAATAAACTGAAATGGTAAAGATCTCCCTTTTTAGAAGCTCTGGATCCAGATACTCTGATGAGTTCCATCAGACTTTAACACTTAATTCTTTTTGCAAGTTGTCCTGGAAAATAGTGAGAAAAAATACCAAGTTCATTTTATGAGGCTTGTGAAATCTTGATTCTAAAACAGATAAGGACGTGTAAGAAGAGAAAATTATAGGTCTGTTTTACTTAGATAGAAATGAAAATACTGCAAAAAAATACTAGCTCATCAAATCCAATAGTGTGTTAACAGTCATGATCCATAGAGTTAATCCTAGAGATGTAAGCATGGTTTAACGTCTACTTTGTCGCTCTGGAAGTAGAACTATTCCACTGAAATCAGGGAACCCCTTTTAATGGCAGTATTGCCCATCTTTAACCCAGAATTACAAGGGACAACCACCACAGCATTTTTTTCAGTAATTATATTTAATTATTTATATATTTCTCAGTTGGTGAAGGACCTTCTCAGAGCACAGTTTAGGGAGTAAGAGTGGGTTAGAACATGACACATTCATATTCCTTTCTTCATGTGTCTGGACTCATTTCTCTACCTACTAAGGCATTTCTATTCTGACCACCTCTTCCTGACTCTTCTTCCTTTTCCTCTCCTCTTTTTCCTCTGTGTCCATTTTCTTCCTCCACACCTCTTCTCCTTCTCTTCCGTTCAATAGAGCATACCCATTTTAGGTGTGCAGTTTGATGCATTTTAACCTGTGTTACTATCTGGCGTGGAGTTTGATTTTACCCTACTAATAGCTAAAAGGTAACCTATTACAATTAAAGGTTGACTATCCCTCATTCGAAATGCTTGGGACCACAAGTGTTTGGGATTTCAGATTTTTTTTGGATTTTGGAATATTTGCATTATACTAAATGAGCATCCCAAATTGAAAATCCAAAATTTTCTGATGGACCTTTCCTTTAAGCGTCATGTTGGTGCTCAAAAAGTTTCAGATTTTGGATTTTTGGATTTAGAATTCTCAACTTGTATTACTGGATGCAGACATAAGCTGGGGGACTCCTGGGTGAGAGATGAAAGAATTTATTTTTCTTATCATAGCACACAGCATGAGAATTGCTATATTTGCATAGGTTCTCCCTTGCCCCAAGTCCCAAGAGGGTGACATGCTATGGCCAAGATGGATGCTCTCTCAGTGGTTTTGTATTGCAGCTGAAGAACATCAAACTTGGGGAATCTACCACTTTTATAGAAAGCAGTAGCAAGCCTGCTCTTTGTCTAGGGGGAGATGTTATCTCGTCTTTCAAGGTTACCAGGTACAGAATGGCCCAGGTTCAAGAGTGACTGGTCATGGCCTTGCATTCCTGGCATACTCAGTAAGACATGTGGGAGTGCATGTGGCCCACGGAGGACTGTCCAGCGGTAACCACCACAACAACCAAGATAACAGTTATGTCACCCTGAAATACTTCCCTATCTCTCTCTCTCTCTCTCTCTCTTTTTTTTCTTTTGAGACAGCATATCACTCTGTCGCCCAGGATGGAGTGCTGTGGCACAATCTCGGCTCACTGCAATCTCCGGCTCCCGGGTTCAAGTGATTCTCCCACCTCAGCCTCCTGAGCAGCTGGGATTACAGGCACACACCACCACGCCTAGCTAGTTTTTGTGTTTTTAGTAGGGATGCAGTTTCACCATATTGACCAGGCTAGTCTCGAACTCCTGGCCTCAAGTGATCCACCTGACTCGGACTCCCAGAGTGCTGGGATTACAGTTGTAAACTACCATGCTCCGCCTTCGCTGTGTCTCTTTGCAGTTAACCCTGCCTGCTTCCCCCAGCCCCAAGCATTCCTACTGATCTGCTTTGTGTCACTGTAGGATTTCATATAAATGAAATCGTACAGTGTGTATTGTTTTGTGCTTGACTTGCTCCTTATTCTGTTCTTGAGATTTTTCCATGTTCTCACATATGTCAGTAACTTACTCTTTTTTCTGGCTGAGGAGGAGTAGTTTTTTTTTTTTTGGATATCCCAAAGTAGGTTTTTTTTTTTTTTTTTGATTTACCAAAAAATCATTAATTTGTTGGTCATTAGTTTGATCATTTAGGTGGTCTCTGGTTTTGGCTGTTATGAACACAGCTGCTGTAAACAACCATGTATAAGGTTTGATGTGGGTAAAGGTTTCATACAAGTGGAATTCCTTGCTTATATGTTACTGACGTTAACTTTATGAGAAACTGCCAAACAATTCTTTAGGGTGGTAGCACCATTTTACACTCCCATCAGCTGTATATGACAGCTCCAGTTGCTCCACTTATTAATTGGCACTTGTACTGGTTAGGTTCTGCATTCTTGGTATTGTCAGTCTTTTAAAGTTTAGCCTTTCTAGAGCATTGGTCCCCACCAGGGACCAGTTTTGTGGAAGAGACGATTTTTCTGTGGACTGGGGGATGGTTTTGGGATGAAACTGTTCCACCTCGGATCATCATATCTTAGAGTCTCATAAGGAGCGTGCAACCTAGATCCCTTGCGTTATAGGGTTGGCGCTCCTTTGAGAATTTAATTCCTGCACTGATCTGACAGGAGGCGGAGCCCAGGTGGTAATGCTCAGCAGCCCACAGCTCACCTCCTGCTGTGTGGCCTGGTTCCTTATAGGTCACCAACCGGTTCCCACAACCTGGGGTTGGGGACCCCTGTTCTAGAGGATAGGTAGTAGTATCTGTTTGTGTGTTTACTTTGCATTTCTCTTTTACATGTGCCATTGGCTTTTTCATGTGATCATTTGCTTGCCTTATAATTTTGTTTGTGAGCATCGGCTCACATCTTTTGCTCATTTATTTTGTTGTTTGTCTTAATGTGTGTAAAGAATTCACTGTAAGTTTTGGATACACGTTTTGTCAGGCATATATTATTACTGTTTTCTCTCTCTGGCTTGTCTTTTTTTTTCCTTAATGGTGTCCTCTGAAGAGTAGCTGTTTTTTAATTTTGATGATGTCTAAACTGTCAATTTTTTCTTCTCTGGCTGTTGCTTTTTGTATCCTAAGAAATATTTGTCTGCCCCAAAGTCAAGATATTTTCTGTATTTTTTCAAGCAGTTTTATGGTTTTAGCTTTTATGTTTAGGTCTGTGATCTAATTATGAGTTGATATCTTTATAGTGTGAGATAAGGATTGAGGCTCCTTTTTTACATATGGATATCTAATTGTGTTGGCACTATTTGTTGAAAAGACTATCCTTTTCTTACTGAGGCAACTTTGTCAGAAATAACTGATCATGTATGTATGGGCGTCAGTTCTGTTTCATTAATCTTACTTAGTCCATCATATTTAGGATTGTTGCGTATCTTCTTGATGAATTGACTCTTTATCATGATGGAATGTCTGTCTTTATCCTTGTTAATATTCCTTACCCTAAAGACTACTTTTACTTGTAGGCATTCTAGGTTTTTTTTAAAGGATTGTTGTTTGCATAGTGTATTTACCATCATTTTACTTTTATTTGTGTAAAGTACATTTCTTGTAGACAGCATATGGTTGGATCTTGCTTTTTTAAAATCCAGTCTGACAACCTCTGCTACCATTGTGTTTAATGTAGTTACCAATATGGTAGGGTTTAAATCATACTGTCTTGCACTTTTGTTTACTCTTTGTCCATCTGTTATTTAAAAAGTCTTCCTCTTTTCCCTTTTTTTTTTTATTTTTAGAGATGAAGTCTCACTCTGTGGCCAGGCTGGAGTGCAGTGGCACGATCTCGGTTCACTGCAACCTCTGCCTCCCTGGTTCCAGCGATTCTCCTGCCTCAGCCTCCCGAGTAGCTGGGATTACAGCCATGCGCCAACACACCCAGCTAATTTTTGTATTTTTAGTAGAGACGAGGTTTCGCCATGTTGGCCAGGCTGGTCTTGAATTCCTGACCTCAGGTGATCCGCCCACTTTGGCCTCCCAAAGTGCTAGGATTACAGGTGTGAGCCACTGTGCCCAGCCCTTTTCCTGTCTTCTTTTTTGTTATTTTTATGATTCAGTTTTGTCTCCAGTTTGGCTTATTAGGATGGTTGTTTTGCTCTTTGGGGGTTACCCTAGGATTTATGATTATGAAAGTTTTACTTATAACAGTCTACCTTTAAATAGTATTAGACTACTTATAATATAAAAACCTGATAACAGTATACTTCCATTTATTCACTCTTGTCCTTTATGCTGCTATTGTACATTTTACTTTAATATATGTCATAATTCCCCAAATACACTGTCATTAATTTTGCTCAAAACAGTCATTTATCTTTTCTTAAAAGTTGGAATGAGCCAGGTGTGGTGGCTCTTGCCTGTAATCTCAGCACTGTGGGAGGCTGAGGTGGGTGTATCACAAGGTCAGGAGTTCGAGACCAGCCCGGCCAACATGGTGAAACCCCATCTGTACTAAAAATACAAAAATTTGCTGGTTATAGTGGTGCGCGCCTATAATCCCAGCTACTCAGGAGGCTGAGGCAGGAGAATTGCTTGAACACAGGAAGTGATGGTTGCAGTGAGCTGAGATCGCACCATTGCATTCCAGTCTGGGCGACATGACGAGAATCTGTTCCCACCCCGGCCCCTCAAAAAAAGTTGGAATGAAATTTATGTAACACACAATTAATTATTTTAAAGTGAATAATTCAGTGGTATTTAGTACATGCCCAGTGTTGTGCAACTACCTCTGTCTATCTAGTTCCAAAACATTTTCATCAACCCAAAATAACATTCCATGCCCGTTAAGCAATTAGTCCCATTTCCTCACTTCTCCCTGCCCCTGGCATCCACCAATTTGCTTTCTGTCTCTATGGGTTTATCTATTCCAGATCATTGTGTCTGTGTTTTTGTGTTTTTGTTTTTGTTTTGAGACGGAATTTCGCTCTTGTTGCCCAGGATGGAGTGCAGTGGTGTGATCTCGGCTCACCGCAGCCTCCACCTCCCGGGCTCAAGTGATTCTCCTGCCCCAGCCTCCTGAGTAGCTGGGACTATAGGCATGCACCACCATGCCCGGCTAACTTTGTATTTTTAGTAGAGACGGGATTTCTGCCATGTTGGCAAGGCTGGTCTCGAACTCATGACCTCAGGTAATCCGCCCGCCATAGCCTCCCAAAGTGCTAGGATTATAGGCGCGAGCCACCTTGCCCAGCCTCCAGATATTTCATATGAATGGAATCATACTGAGAGTTCTTTGAGATAACAATAAACTGGAATGTAAATCTTTTGTATTTACCCAGCTAGTTGCCATTTCTGTCCCTCTTCTTTCCTTTGTGTAGATGGAAGTTTCCACCTCTTACTTTTCTTCCCTCTTTAGAACTTCCTTTAATATTTCTTATAATTTAGTTCTGTTGGCCTTCAATTTATTCAGCTTTTGTCTGCAGAAATCTTTATTTTATCTTCATTTTCTAAGGATATTTGCTGGATGTAGAATTCTAGTTATACAGCCTTTTTTTTTTCTTCTATAAGCACTTTAAAGATGTCAAGATGTCTTTCCATTGTCTTCTGACCTGCATTGTTTCTTTTTTCTTTTCTTTTCTTTTCTTTTCTTTTCTTTTTTTTTTTTTTTTTTTTTTTTGAGATGGAGTGTAGCTCTTGTTGCCTAGGCTGGAGTGCAGTGGCGCGATCTCAGCTCACTGCAACCTCCACCTCCCGGGTTCAAGCGATTCTCCTTCCTCAGCCTCCTGAGTAGCTGGGACTACAGGCGCCCGCCACCACGCCCAGCTAATTTTTTGTATTTTTAGTAGAGATGGGGTTTCACCGTGTTAGCCAGGATGGTCTCTATCTCCTGACCTCGTAATCCGCCCGCCTCAGCCTCCCAAAGTGCTGGGATTATAGGCGTGAGCCACAGTGCCTGGCCACTATCACGGTTTAAAAAAATTTTTTTATTTTGAGACAGAGACTCACTCTGTCTCCCAGGCTGGAGTGCAGTGGTGTGATCTTGGCTCACTGTAGCCTCTGCCTCCTGGGTTCAAGAAAATCTGGTGCCTCAGCTTCCTGAATAGCTGGGATGACAGTCATGTGCCACCATGCCCGGCTAATGTTTGTAGTTTTAATAGAGACAGGGTTTCACCATGTTAGCCAGGCTGGTCTCAAACTTCTGATCTCAGGTGAGCCACTGCACCCGGCCTTATTGTTTCTTTAATAAATGTCTGTATAGTCTTATCTTTGTTTCTCTCTATTTATGTCCCTTTTTTCTCTGGATACTTTAAAAATTTTTACTTTATCTTAAGTTTTCAGCAATTTTTTATGTTCTTTTTTGGTGTGTAGTTTTTGAATTTGTGGGGTTTTAGAATTTGTCAAGTTTGGAAAATTATTCATTATTTTTTGTCAGAACCCCCCTGCCACTGGTTACACATATGTTATATCACTTGTTATTGTACCATGAGTCACTGAGGTTCTTTCTGTTCATTTTCTTAAAGATTTTTTTTTTTTTTTTTTTTTTACTCTCCGTGCTTTAGTTTGGATAAATTTTAATGCTATGTCTTCACACTAACTAGTGTTCTCTTTTTCAGTATCTAATCTGCTGTTAATCCTGCTGTTAATCAGTGAGAGTTCCAAGTGTTTTTAATGCAGGCTGACAGTCCAGGTTTCAGTTAACCAAGCAAACTGTTAGAACTGTACCCAGCTTCTTGAAGTAGTATAGTGAATAAAGAATCTTTAGTAAGTGCATTCCTTTTAATGACTTGTCTCATCTAAAGTTCTATCTTCATTATTCAGCACCTTCCGAATCCATTCCCACATGTATTCCCAGATTTCTGCTGTATAATGTATTAAAGTCTTATAGTTCTTTTGGAATGTAAGCTGTCTCCTATTTATTTAGGTTTGGTACTTATTCCCTTAGGAAATCTGATTCTAGTTAGAGATCTAGAGACAGTGAGTTCTGCTTAGAGAGAGAATCTTTTTTGTGAGGTTTCAGGTAATATCATGGCAAGGTCTTCAATCAAGTAAAGTTAGTCTCATGTTGGGAAGGAGGGGTGTGTAAGCAGAGTTTCATGAGGTCAGGGTTTCACCAAACTGGCCCCATTTGTGCTGGGATTACAGGAGTGAGCCACTGTTCCCAGCCAAACTTCAGGATCTTATTGGGGATCTTGTCTTGCTATTTTTTGACCTGCATCATATAAAATGACGTTGATGAAACTGTAAGAGAAAGCCATTTTAATGTTTACTTAAGGCCCAGTCCCAAATCTCTAAAGAAATTGAATACTGTTTATTTACTGTAAACTCTGTAAACCGTAGACCATATGTATTCACATTAAGCACTATGTAAAAGTTGATTGTTGATATTCTTTTATGGTATGTCTTGACAGGGCAAACTGGCCTTTCATTTTTCTTCCTGCTTCTGTGGACATTTGGTTATTAACTTCTATAGATAAAGTTGAATAGATCTGTAATATGTAGTTGCAGGTATGCTGATACATCATCTGAATGGCATTTTATTAAGTGTTTATTGTATGCCAAAGTAATATTTTAGCCTCTGGTAATGAAGAGACACAGTTTAATGTGGGAGATGACAGAAAGATAATTATGATACATTATGATTAAATGCTATAAAAGAGTTATGTATTTGGTAGCATTCAGGAAAGAGAGTCTTTATAAAAATGAATAGAAGTTGGCCAGGAGGATGGGGGTGGGGATGGGGAAGCTGGACTGGAAGAGACTTCCTTGCGGAGGGGCAGCCTGTGCCAAAGACCCAGAATTGAAATTATTTTTGGAATACAGAGTATGAGGAGAGAGTGGCACAAATTAAACATGGATAGATAGAAAAGGCTAGATAGTGAAGGACCGTGTTAGAGGAAGGATTTTCTTCTGTAGTAATGGGAAGTTTCAAGGGAGAAATTTGTTTTAATGTGTTAATTTAGAGCGGAGAGAGAATGAAGGCCTAGAGGCTAGTTAGGGGTGTTAGAATTTCTGTAGTCTAGACAAAAGATGAAGACTTGAACGAATAAAATTTTACAAGATGGGGTTTAGGTTTCAATTTGGAGATATTTAGGGACTAGAATCTATAAAATTTGGGGGGTGAGGGAAGGAAGATGAAGATTAAAGATTGCTGGTTTGGATGACGGGTAGCTGTCAGTGCCTTTGACCCAGATGTGAAGGAGTAAAGGTGTGAAGTGAGGGTTTGTGTGTGTGTGTGTGTGTCTGTCTGTCTCTTTTAAGGTGTCTATGGAACAGTCAGAGAGGTCCAGAGGCAGTTGGTAAATTCTGAGTTTTCTCATTTCCTTTGCCTTAGAATATAGGAGATACTATGAAACAAAATTTATCCTGAAACAAAAATTTAATTTCAATAGATTTTGCTTTTTCATTTCTGAGGATTTGAGATTCACCAAACTCTTTGTACTTAAAAAACAAAAACAGTACTTTGCTCTTATTAAAATAATACAGGTTTATAATTTTAAAACTCAAATTATGCAAAAAGACACATAATGAAAATCAGTGGTTCCTTTCCCTACCCCTTCCCATTCCTGGACCTGTTACTCAAAGTCAGTCATTTAATTACGATTCATTTAGCTGTTTCTTCTGGTATTAGCCACACATTTCAATGTGGTGATATTGTTAATGCTTAATTTATCATTTTTATATTATAAAATGATAAAAATTTATCATATTATATAATATAACATATTTATATTAAATAAATATATATATTTATTTATATTTATATATATTTTATATTGACTTCCAGGATTTAATTCTTTTATACCTCTAACATACCTTACCTTTCTAGTTCTTTTACTATCATAGTTTTTTTTGTTTTGTTTTTTGAGATGGAGTCTTGCACTGTCGCCCAGGCTGGAGTGCAGTGGCGTGATCTTGTCTTACTGCAAGCTCTGCCTCCCAGGTTCACCCCATTCTCCTGCCTCAGCCTCCTGAGTAGCTGGGACTACAGGCGCCCGCCACTACACCGAGCTAATTTTTTGTATTTTTAGTAGAGATGGAGTGCAGTGGTGTGATCTCGGCTCACTGTAGCCTCTGCCTCCTGGGTTCAAGAAAATCTGGTGCCTCAGCTTCCTGAGTAGCTGGGATTACAGTCATGTGCCACCATGCCCGGCTAGTTTTTGTTTTTTTTTTTTTTTTTTTTTTTGAGACAGAGTCTCGCTCTGTCACCCAGGCTGGAGTGCTGTGGCCGGATCTCAGCTCACTGCAAGCTCCGCCTCCTGGGTTCACGCCATTCTCCTGCCTCAGCCTCCCGGGTAGCTGGGACTACAGGCGCCGCCACCTCGCCCGGCTAGTTTTTTGTATTTTTTAGTAGAGACGGGGTTTCACCGTGTTAGCCAGGATGGTCTCCATCTCCTGACCTTGTGATCCGCCTGTCTCGGCCTCCCAAAGTGCTGGGATTACAGGCTTGAGCCACCGCGCCCGGCCTAGTTTTTGTATTTTTAGTAGAGATGGGGTTTTGCCATGTTGGCCAGGCTGGTCTTGAACTCCTGGTCTCAAGCCATCTGCCTGCATTGGCTTCCCAAAGTGCTGGAATTACAGATGTGAGCCATTGCACCCAGCCACAGTTTGTGGTTTAATCAGTAAGCCATATTTACATTATAGCTATGTAAATATTTACTGAAGGGCCTAAAGTGTACTCAGTTTACATTTTATTTTGCATAGAATGTTTAGTTGCCTTATTTGTATTGGCATAATTATTGTTGAACTTAGTCTTTTTTTTTTTTTTTTTTTGAGATGGAGTCTTGCTCTGTCACCTAGGCTGGAGTGCAGTGGTGTGATCTAGGATCACTGCAACCTCCGCCTCCCAGGTTCAAGCGATCCTCCCACTTCAGTCTCCTAAGTAGCTAGGATTACAGGTGCACACCACCACACCCAGCTAATTTTTTTGTATTTTTAGTAAAGACGAGGTTTCACCAGGCTGATCTCGAACTCCTGACCTCAGGTGATCCACCTGCCTCAGCTTCCCAAAGCGCTGGGATTATAGGCATGAGCCACCGCACCCAACCGAACTTATTCTTAAAACTTCTCAATAGCTTCGTTTGATTTACCATGTACCTGGCACTGGTGTTTTTGAAATGCTCGAACAAATCAGCTTTTGTTTTTGTCTGTTTGTGAAGCTTAGTCCTCTTGTTTCTGTTTATTGCTTAGGGCCAGTGCATAGTTGCCACTCAGGGACTTCCCAGATACTTGGAATGATTGCTTCTTCGTCTTCATTTTTATTGATGAATTTCCGAGTATGTATATAGAGCATATCTTCTAGTCATTTCCTGAGAGTGTGTGGATAAAGTTTCAGGTCTTGGCATATCTAAAAATGCTGTTTTCACACTTGATTGATAGTTTGGGTATAGAATTCTTAACGGAAAATAACTTTTCCTTGGCATTTTAAAAGTATTGCTTCATTAACTTTAAGCACGCGTATTACAATGGAGAAGTCAGGTGCCACTCGTTTTTTCCCCTTGAGAAAATTTCTGAGATTTTAAAAAATTAATGTGTTAATATTTCTCTCCCTTTACGTTTTCTCTATTCTGTTTTCTCTGGAATTATTGGTAGTCAAATGTTGAATTTCTGTTTTGATCTTCTAAGTCTGTTAACCACATTTTGCTACATCCCCTTTCTCATAAAGCTGTGGGAGATTTCCTTGATGTTGTATTTTTAACACTGACTTTTTTTTTTTTTTGAGACGGGGTCTGGCTCTGTCACCCAAGCTGGAGTGCAGTGGAGCAATCTCCGCTCACTGCAGGCTCCGCCTCCCGGGTTCACGCCATTCTCCTGCCTCAGCCTCCCGAGGAGCTGGGACTACAGGCGCCCGCCACCATACCTGGCTAATTTTTTTTGTATTTTTAGTAGAGATGGGGTTTCACCGAGTTAGCCAGGATGGTCTCGATCTCCTAACCTCGTGATCCGCCCGCCTTGGCCTCCCAAAGTTCTGGGATTACAGGTGTGAGCCACCGCGCTCGGCATTTTTTTTTTTTTTTTTAGAGCACTTGGGGTCGGGCACGGTGGCTCACGCCTCTAATCCCAGCACTTTGGGAGGCCGAGGTGGGTGGATCACAAGGTCAGGAGATGGAGACCATCCTGGCTAACACGGTGAAACCCCGTCTCTACTAAAAATACAAAAAATTAGCCAGGCGTGGTGGCGGGCGCCTGTAGTCCCAGCTACTCGGGAGGCTCAGGCAGGAGAATGGCGTGAACTCGGGAGGCGGAGCTTGCAGTGAGCGGAGATTGCTCCACTGCACTCCAGCTTGGGTGACAGAGCCAGACTCCGTCTCAAAAAAAAAAAAAAAAAAAAAAAAAAAAACGCGCTTGGATGGCTTGTTTTTTATGACACGGTTTTTAATTTTTATCTTACCTTTCTGAATGTAGTAATTATAGTTTTTAAACAAGTTCTATTCTCTGGATTATCTTTGTTTTTAGCTTTTCAAATTTTGTTTTGATCTCTTGTCTGAGACTTTCTACAAATCTTTCCTGATTCTTAGTTGTCTATCCATATTTAAAAGTGAAAAAAGATAATTGCTAGCTCTGTGTTTATAATGGGCCTTGTCAGGTTTAAGTGTTGGGCTTCATGTTAGGCTGATTGAATGCAGAGCTGCTATTTTGTTGAGGAACTGCCAAATATTAGTATGTGAATGTCTTTTCTCTGGGACTGTTTAGTTTCTCTAGAGAAGGATCTTCCACTCTGAGAGAATGGCAGAGTGGATAGGTGGAGGGGGAAGTAAAGCATATTTTTCCTGGCGCATAGCATTCTGGAATGAAAGGAGTGGGGCTAGATGTTTGAGCATTTCTCATGCTGACTTCTGCTTAATCTGCCAGTTCTGTGCTTCTCACTCCCTCACAGTCCTGACCCGCATGTTTCTAGGTCTCAGAGTGCTAACCCTTTGTCTCTCAGTTTCTCCACAGAATAATCCTTCTCTTTTCTTTTTACTGTTTAGTTTGCAGACTTTTCTACTGCATCTCCCACCCATTTCCAAAAATGCCTTTTCATAGTATTCTGTCCTCAAGTCCTGACCTTTTCAGGGGCCTACAGGGCAAGGTTTGTTTATCCACCATTGATATCCACCTCAGCACCTGCCTCAGGCTACTGCTTCAAGGTTCAGACTCTACTGGGCTTTTAATGCCAAAGAGAGATTGGCTTACTTAAATATTGGAAGACACCATTAAATTTTAAAACTGGGGTATACCTGCAATTAGCATAGTTTACACCTATGTAATCTCAGTTGGGCAAATACTTTTCTGTTTTGAATTTTGAGTACTTTGAATTTTATGAGATTTTGGATTAGGTGGAGTTGGAGCCAAATTGGATGTCTTGATAGCTCTTGAACTTTTTGTATATGTATGTATGTTGTAACATGTCCATTTTAGGAACTGTGTCACAGGCTCCTATGTGATGTTGTAATGGTAGAACCAGTGTTGTACAGTAACTATTCTAAAGGAACATAGATCTCAATCTGCTGGTAGGCTACAACAGCTAGGCTTTTTTTTTTTTTTTTTTAAGATAGTAGTGATGAAGGAAGTTTCTAGTATTTTATTACATTTCCTCTAATTGAAAATCGTGTAGATTTCTAAGCAGTAAAACGGTAACCGTGTGTTTGCTCTACAAGTTTTACAGTGTTTTGGGGGACGAGGCACTTCATTTGAAGCAAGGCAAAGAAGGTTTTATACAGCTTGTATGTTGCAAGGCTTATCTGGACCAAAATGTTGTCTTGTTATGGGGTGGGGAGCACAGAACCCTTAAAGAGTATGTTAATGGGAACTTAGATGAAATGAAAATAAGACATCAGTGTCATCTGGCTGTTTACGTGAATGTAACGATACATTGAGGAATGACTAACTCTTGATCACAGTAGACATTTTAAATTGTCCATAGTGTTTAAATTGAATTATATAAACCATAAACCCTAAAGCTGAGAAACTTCCCAAACAAATACCTAAAGCACACAACTTTTAAAAGGCTTTAACTTACTTTAGAAACAATTGCTGCCCTCTTGTACTGGCAAATCAAAATATACCTGAGTAGATGGTACAGGTTTTTCTCCCCTCCTGATAAGGAAAAGGATAAAGTACAGTTATGCTTTGCTTAACAACAGGGATACATTCTGAGAATTGTTTTGTTAGGCGATTTTGCATACTGTGGGAACATCATGGGGTATACTTACACAAACCTAGGTAGTATAGCCCACTACACCTTTAGGCTATATAGGATATAGCCTATCACTTTTAGGCTACAAACCTGTATGATATGTACAGCATGCTACTGTACTGAGTACTGTATGCAACTGTAACATAATGGTATTTGTATATTTAAACATAGAAAAGGTACAGTAAAAGCATGGTATAAAAGATAAAAAAAAGGTACCCTTGTATATGGCACCTATCATGATTGGAGCTTGCAAGACTGGAAGTTGTGTGGGTGAGTGGCATGAGTGAATGTGAAGCCCTTTCTGTATATTGCTCTAGACTTTTAAAAAGCACTGTACGCTTAGGTTTTACTAAATTTATTTAAAAATTGCTCTGGCCAAATGCTATGGCTCAAGTCTGTCATCCTAGCACTTTGGGAGGCCGAGGCAGGCAGATCACTTGAGCCCAGGAGTTTGAGACCACCCTGGGGGAACATGGCAAAACCTCATCTCTACCACAAAAAAAAAAAAAAAAAAAAAAAAAAACAGAAATTAGCTGGGTGTGGTGGCATTTGCCTGTAGTCCCAGCTACTCTGGAGGTTGAGATGGGAGGATCACTTGAGCCCCAGAGGCAGAGGTTGCAGTGAGCTGAGATTGCACCACTGCACTCCAGCCTGGGCGACAGAGTGAGAGACGCTGTCTCAAAAAAAAAAAAAAAAAAAATTAAATAATAAATCAACCTTAGCTTCCTGTAACTTTTTTACTTTATAAACCTTTTAAATTTTAAACTTTTTGGCTCCTCTGTAATAGCACTTAGCTTAAAACATAAACACAGTACAACTATACAAAAATATTTTCTTATCCTGATAAAGTTTTTTCTGTTTAAAAATATTTCTGTTGGCCGGGCGCGGTGGCTCAAGCCTGTAATCCCAGCACTTTGGGAGGCCGAGACGGGTGGATCACAAGGTCAGGAGTTCGAGACCATCCTGGCTAACACGGTGAAACCCCATCTCTACTAAAAATACAAAAAACTAGCCGGGCGAGGTGGCGGGCGCCTGTAGTCACAGCTACTCAGGAGGCTGAGGCAGGAGAATGGCGTAAACCCGGGAGGCGGAGCTTGCAGTGAGCTGAGATCCGGCCACTGCACTCCAGCCTGGGCGACAGAGCGAGACTCCGTCTAAAAAAAAAAAAAAAAAAAAAAAAAAAATATTTCTGTATGATTTTTACTTCTTCCACTTTTTATGACCATTCCTCTCCTTTATCTACAAGGGCTTCCCTTCCATTCCTCAGGTTATGTTCTTGGCCTTCAGCTGCTCTGAGTCCAACACTTGGAAGAGTTCAGTCGTCCCCCTGTGCTGGAGGGAGCAGAACATTTTGCTGGAACATTCAGCCAGATTTATTGGATTGTTTTTGACAGATAAGCGTAATCTAGTGACGGAAAGTCATATTTTTCTTTTAGATAGCATACATTAACTAGCTGGAGTTAAATAGGTAACAAAGGGCTCTTTTCTCCTTGTCCGTTCTGATTATCTAGTTGCAGTTAATTATAATTAATCTAAAAAGTCATTCATAATTTAGCCTTTTAAATTTGGCTTATTTATTTTATAATTGCAATTACTACATTCTTAAAGAGTCTATTCTAAATGAAGGTGACTTTTGGTGGGGAGAAAGGATATGGAAGAGAAGAGTTTTAGTGAATCTTTGGTAGGAAGACAGTTCCTAGCTACCTTTTAAACATTTTGTTTGATATATTCACACCTTTATTTGACTCTTCAAGTTATTAAGAACAGACAAACCATATATTAGCAATTGAGGAAAGACGAACACCTAAGTGAACCCTGGCTGTCCTGAGCTGCTGAAGCATTAGAGTGTTTTTCAGACTTTAACTGGCGTTAAGAATTATCTGGAGGGGCCGGGCGCGGTGGCTCAAGCCTGTAATCCCAGCACTTTGGGAGGCCGAGACGGGTGGATCACGAGGTCAGGAGATCGAGACCATCCTGGTCTACACGGTGAAACCCCGTCTCTACTAAAAATACAAAAAACTAGCCGGGCGAGATGGCGGGCGCCTGTAGTCCCAGCTACTCGGGAGGCTGAGGCAGGAGAATGGCGTGAACCCGGGAGGCGGAGCTTGCAGTGAGCCGAGATGGGGCCACTGCACTCCAGCCTGGGCGACAGAGCGAGACTCCGTCTCAAAAAAAAAAAAAAAAAAAAAAAAAAAAAAAAAAAGAATTATCTGGAGGGCTTGTTAAACAACTTCCTGGGTTCCGCCCACCCCTAGAATTTCTGATTCAGCAGATCTGTGTTGGGGCCTGACCATCTGCATTTGCAGCAAGTTTCCAGGTGATGCTGCTGCTGCTGCTCTGGATCTCACACTTTGGAAGCACTGATAGAAAGTAATGATCAGTCTCTGCAGTAGACCAAGTATGAATTCATAATGCTTACTATAATTTCTGAATTTATTCTTCCCTTATAAAACACACAAACAAAAAAACCTTAACAGGATTGTATAGTAGGGCTAATCTGGTTTGCTTTAGCCTGTGTGAAATCACATGTGATTTAAGCTTTAATTCGAAAACAGCTAATAAGCAGTATATCTTGTACTGTTTTTCTGTTCAGCATTTATTTTGACTCACTAAGTTAATTCGCTTTACAGATGTTATTGAGTACCTACCAGGTGTCATATCCTGTTTAGAGTTAGGGTTCTAGCAGTGAATTCCTTCTCCATGGGGCTTACGCCTAGTTTGAGGGAGATTGACAATAAATAATGTGTCAACTTATTTGGATTAAAAAAGTGTTAAGAGTTGAACATATTTATTCCTGCCTGGTATGAATTATAGACCTCTAATGGTTTCCTGTTATCAGCAACCCGATAATATTTCCTGAATGAAGATTCCAGCTATTCCATGTGTTTTAGACTTTGTTTCATTTTATCTTAGTAAGGGTCAAACTACTTTCTCAGTGGAATTTAGACTGTGTGAGCTTGTTATCTTACAAATATGTGTTTCTAGGTTTAAGCCTTGTGGCATGATGTTTTTACATTTTTTTTAAATAAGTGTTTTAAAATTTCTTGAACTTCAGTGCCTCTAGAGGGCAACACACATTCTGCAGTTCAATAAAATCCTCACCACTTTTGTTACTCTTGCACCAGGCCTGCTTTACTTGTTTATGTTATTAGCATGGCTCTTGTAGGTATTTGTGCCTGTAGTGCCTTCTTTAAATAGCTTAAAAAGTAGTTCATTATTTTCAAGCTGAAAATCTAACCTAGATGAAATTTAGTAATTTAGTGGTAACTTAATTTTGTTTAGGTTTCATACTTTTTTTTTTTTTTTTTTTTTTGAGACAGAGTCTCGCTCTGTCGTGGCCCAGGCTGGAGCACAGTGGCCGGATCTCAGCTCACTGCAAGCTCCGCCTCCTGGGTTTACGCCATTCTCCTGCCTCAGCCTCCCGAGTAGCTGGGACTACAGGCGCCCGCCACCTCGCCCGGCTAGTTTTTTGTATTTTTTTTTAGTAGAGACCAGGTTTCACTGTGTTAGCCAGGAAGGTCTTGATCTCTTGACCTCGTGATCCACCCGTCTCGGCCTCCCAAAGTGCTGGGATTACAGGCTTGAGCCACCGCGCCTGGCCGGTTTCTTACTTCCATTTTGGCTCTTACTTGCTGATAATGCTCATTACATACAGAAAAGGAATTTAGTTAATTATATAAAAAGTAAAATTCAAGGAAATCTTTAGCTCATTAGATGTCTGTATATACTCTTTAGCCACATATAATATACATTGAAAAGACTGGCACAATACACTGGCACAGCCACAATATACTGGTGGCGAGATTATGAGTGATTTTTTATTTCCTCCTTTTGCTTATGTATTTTCTAATACAGGCTTAATACTGAACTATAGAAATCAAGAAATAAAAAGTTGAAAAGTATTGTCTAAATAGGCAGCCCTGCGGATCTCCTAAGATCTCGTCATGCTGCTCTGATCTTAGCATTCCCATTTTAAAGTAGTAAATCAGCCGTCTTCTACACATAGCATGAATTTTGGCTACTCTTTTGTGTTTTGTTTCATTTTTGAGACAGTCTTGCGTTGTTGCCCAGACTGGAGTACAGGGGTGTGAACATGGCTTGCTGCAACCTTGATCTTTGGGCTTGAAAGATCCTCCCACCTCAGCCTCCCGAGTAGCTGAGACCACAGGCATGCGTCACCATGCTCAGCCAATTTTTTTTTAATTAAATTTTTGTAGAGGTGAGGTCTCACCACGTTGCCCAGTGCAGTCTTGAACTTCTGGGCTCAGTCATTGCTCTCTGCTCGGCCTCCCAAACTGCTGGGATTACAAGCATGAGCCAGTGCGCCTGGCCTACTCTTTCTTTTGGTCAGTGTAAACTTTTCTATGGGCAAAGTTGAAAGTGATTACATATCTCTAACATAAGGATCTAGTTTTTAAGTTCAAGATTACACACACACTCTGAGACTGTATGTGTCAGATGTTAAACTGAACAAATAGCTAGGAGTTTTTGTTTTTTAAACCAAGGATTGGGTTGAGATAAGCAAGTAAATAAATATCTTAAAGTTTCCTGGATTGTCATTTTAAGTGTTGACTGCAGATTGTTATGAAGAAGCTTCCTGGGAAGAAATTATGTTAGCTAGCATGTAAGGTCACTGAATTGGCTTTCTATTAGTTATTCAAGTAACATAGATGTATATCGTATATAATAATATGTGTGGAAATAGAAACAGCTTTTTTTTTATGTGTGGAAATAGGGTTTTAGATTCTCTACTATGACACGTGCCTTTTTCAATTTGATTTTAAAGTCTCTTTTCAAAGATATGTAAAAGCATCAGCAGTCACTGTTTCTGTAGTGAGTCCCCATTTTGTACTTAGAACTACAGGACTTTACATTTTGGTTTCTTCCCCCCCCCCCCCCCTTCATATCTTTGACTTGGTGATTCGCGAAAGTGCGAAGCCTCTGCTTGAGAAGTAGGAGTGCTCCCAGCTGGAGCCATAGCATGTGGTTTATTGAACTAAGCATTTTAGGAGCCCAGGAGATTGGTATATTAATTACTGGCATTACTACTTGTAGTTTTCTTTGTGAGCATGTTATCTAAGCTTCAACTCTCAACTTTTGGTATAAAGAGGTATTTCATGTGGTTTAGGTGGTACACTGATAAGGGATTCTCTTAACTCAGAATCACATAGTGAGAATGTAATTTCTTTTTCAGTTTTTTTTGAATCCTAAGGATTACGTAAATACAAAGGGTCATATTCTAGAGCTAGTGTGTAACACTTTTCAGTATCAAGTGCAAGAGGGTGACCCTGGGAAGCAGCTCTAGGGGGATTGGGGAAGTGAGACAGGGAAGGTAAGGAAGCCAGTAAGGTAAAGTCACCACTGCAGGCAGCTGAAGTTTAGTACCAGTGGGGAGCTCTGGGAGTCAGTGTAGCACAGGGGCCTGAGAGTCATCTCACCCAAAAGGAGAGGGAGCTACTGGGGTAATGACACTGAATCCTCAGTAGTCATTGGTTGAAGGCTGCTTTGGGGTTGTTAATTCTCCCACAATTTCTTACCTGCTCCTTCTGCAAGCAGAGCAAGCTCTGGCAGCTGGACAAAACACTGAGAGAAGTAGCCTTAGGGTATGGATGGGGTAAATGGGCGGGTGGGGCACCAACAGTATCTGCTATGCCCCCTAGACAGCTAAGCTTTTTGTGCAGTCTTCCTCATTTTAGTAAACGACAACCCCATCCTTCGGTGCTCAGGCAAAAAGCTTTGGAGGAGCCACTGTTGACCTTACTTTCACATCTCACAGCTAATCTATCAGTGAATCTTGTTGACTCTATTTTTAAAATATCTTCAAAATCTGACCTCTCCTTATTGTCCTCAGTGCCACCCTCTGGCCCAACCCCATATCAGCTCACAGCCTCCAAACTGAATTTACTCTCAGCACAGCTGCTGGAATGATCCATATAAAACCTAAGCCAGATCATGTCACTCCTCTGCTCAAAACCCTCCAGAGAGGCCTCCATCTTAGAGTAAAAGTCAAAGTCTTTACAATGGCCCATAAGGACCTACATGGTCTGGCCTCTTCCTACTGTATGTTTGCGCACATGCATGTGCAATTCTTTTTGTCTTTAGCTTTACATTAGTCAAAACACTCCTTTATTCCCCATTCCCTTCAGTGTGGGTTATGTGATTCATTTGTAATTAGGTTCATTTTGTTGTGTTTTGCATTCCATCTTTACCACTACAGCCTTGTTGGTTTTTTTAAAATTTACATAGTCATTTGATATACAGTTCTGTTGGTGTTGACAAATGCGTGAAGTGGTGTATCCCCCACCACAGTTCCATGCAAAACAGTTAATTGCCATAAAAATTCCTTCATGCTACTACTTTATAGATAATCCTTCTCCCCACCTTCCAGCCGCTGTCGACCACTGATCTGTTTTCCTCCCTGTGGTTTTGCCTTTATTAGTATCATGTAAGTGGGACTCTTAGAATATGTAGCCCTTTGGGTCTGGCTTCTTTGACTTAGCAAAATGCATTTAAGATTATACCATGTTGTTTTGTGAACATTCCTCAGTAGTTTATTCCTCAGATGTCCTGTGAAATAAAATTAAATAACAGAAGTGAATTGATTTAAAGAAAGTATTGAACAAAAGTGATATAGATGGTACCTAGAAAAAAATCTGGAACCTGGATGACGAAGGTGTGGAAATCGATAATGTGATAAAAAGACGCTGGGAAGGCTTTGTTTTACCTGGTGTCTCTGACAGTAATGAGTCTTGTGTTCTTGAGTCACTTAACCACTCTGCTTCCTAGTCTGGTAAACTAGTGAAATACCTGGTCTCGTTGTTGTTACTCCTGAGGTAACTGTGGTTCATGACACAGAATATTGGTAGGTTCTTCTGGTAGCTCTTTTTAAAATATTAACATTTCAGTGCGGTGAAGCAACTGTTACCTGGATTTCAAAGCTGTTAGGATCCACTGTACAAATGCTTTGTGAAACCTGTAGTGTGGGAGTAAGAGCCTGTCTGTAGGAATGAAGTAAGCCTCAGCGCAGGGTGCCAGTTCACTGACTTCTTTTCTGTTGGGCTTATCCAGTTTAAGATAGTAGCAGCCTGAGTTGGAGCTGTAGTAATGATGAAGAGGTGCTGGTGGTATCGTAAATCTCAGCAAGTTTTCCAGCAACCTCTTTGTGACTGCAGCATTTGGACCTTAATCCTCATAGTCCTGTCCTTGGGTACATTTCCTCAAGGATGTCTACAAAGATTGATTGTTGGTGTTCACAGTTTCTTTGAATTTTCCTGTGGTTCATTGATAGGTCATTTTGTCACATAATTGACTGTGTATTTGAGGGTCAGAGCATGTTTGAGACTGCTCCGCTGATGACAGAGGCTTACAGGAAACCCAGAAGGAAACCAGTGATGATTGCTTGTTGGGTTGTTATTTTTAAAGATGGACAGGTTCATACTAACTCCTCTTAAACTTATGATTAATGGCTGCTTAACATCCTTGACCAGGTTGCCTTTTTTGTTTTTAATTGAAATAGGATAGTCAGATGATAGAGTGTCAGTGTAAAATCAGAAAAGTGAGAGGAATTTGAGAGTGCAGAATGGCTGTGATTTGTGTTTGCTGCACATATGGCACGTAGTAATATTTATTTTACTTTTTACTTTTAGTAATGAATGTTATAACTATTGAAGATTATAAGAGCACATACTGGCCAAAATTGGATGGTGCCATAGATCAACTTTTAACTCAGAGTCCTGGTGACTATATCCCCATATCCTATGAACAGATATACAGGTAAGTCAAGATTTAATTTGCTTGGGTTTGAAAGGGTATACCGAGGTTCAGGGCACTTGAATTATTCTGCACACAAATATGTAATGTAGAAAACGAAAGATGAGGCTTTGTAAGTGTTTTATGTTTTCCACACTTACGGATTGGAGGGTTTGGTTTATACTTTTGATTGAAAAGTGGTTTTCAAATTACGACAGAGTAAGTCTGCCACCTCCACCATACATAATGCAGACACTGTGGAAGTCAGCAATAAAAGCAAGAATGACCGAAGTATCTGGCGTAAAATCGTAGTTTTAGTCTCAAAGGGAGACCTTAGTTTAATCTGTTGGTGTTTATTGACACACGGTTCTAACTCTCTTCGGTTATTTTGTTTCCCAGCTCCTGGTAAATGGAAGCAGCAAATTAGGAAGTGGGGTGGGATATGAGATCAGCACAGTGAAAGGAGGAAGTGGCAAGTATGTTGTTCCACACAGCTGATGTACAAAGAGGTTGTATTGCAAACACTTCCGTGAGTTAGAAACCTCTCTTTACTGATTATCAATCACTCTCTCTTCCTTATTTTGACATTCATTTAAAGAGAGAGAGAACCTGGTTTATAAATAGTTATCATATTCAGACCTTAGATTCTCACCTAATATTACATTATCTGGTACTGATTAAATGTGTAATACACGACTTAGAAGAGCATATTTACAGCAGATGGTACTATCTTTTTCCATCCGAACACTGATGGGGCAGGATAAATTTTTTATTTAAAAGTTGTGATTGGTTACTTTTTGAAGGTGCAAATTATTGGATCTGTGGCTGTATATCAAAAGTGGGGTTTAACCTTGGTCTGAGTTAAGTGCTTTATGATTAACTTGGTTTGTGGGGGTTTTTGTTTGTTTTACAGTTGTGTGTATAAATGTGTATGCCAGCAGCACTCGGAACAGATGTATAGTGATCTGATTAAAAAGATAACTAATCACTTAGAGAGAGTCTCGAAGGAGCTGCAGGTAAAGAACTGATTGTATTGATTTTTGCTTCCTTGGGTTTTCCTGACTGGTTGCAGTTAGCTTGTCTAATACACATTTGGAAGCTTGTTAATTTGATTATGATATAAATTTATAAATGTTTTCTAGATGAATGTTGATCAAATCACGTAATTTTTGGAATAGATTATTAATTTGAAAATTTGGTATAAATTGTGGAAATTTTTGGATTAAATACATTTCAGAACTTAACTGATTCCATTGATTACCATGTCAACATTTCTTTTATTTAAAACCTTATTTTTTTCAGTTAATGTCAATATTTGGTGACTTTTATGATACAGAATATGTGTATGTTTTAACTTTTTTTGGAACTCATACTATCATCTTCGAAGAGTGGTTTGCCTACTAATTTATAATGCCTTTCAATATGAACAACTGAAGTAAACACTTTATTGATAAACCTCCTGTAAATAGGCATCATCTCAGCTCTAAAGTCTGGGGCAGGTTGCAGAAAATCTTCTGTTTAAGGGAGCGCTTAGCTTGATCCTCCCCCTCCCCACTTCAGTAAACCTTCAGTGCTAGAAGATCAGGTATTATTAAGTTGGTGCTAAAGTAATTGTGGTTTTTACCATTGAAAATAATGACAGAAACCTCCGTTACTTTTGCACCAACCAAATAATCTTTATACCAGGGCTTGATCCCACTTTGCTTTTGGTATAGAAGTAGAACAATGTCTAGAAAAATCGCTCAGCAATCCCAGCACTTTGGGAGGCCGAGATGGGCGGATCACAAAGTCAGGAGATGGAGACCATCCTGGCCAACATGGTGAAACCCCATGTCTACTAAAATACAAAATATTAGCCGGGCATGGTTGCACACTCCTGTAGTCCCAGTTACTCAGGAGGCTGAGGCAGGGGAATCACTTGAACCCAGGAGGCGGAGGTCGCAGTTAGCCGAGATTGCGTCACTGCACTCCAGCCTGGCGACAGAGTGAGACTCCGTCTCAAAAAAAAAAAAAAAGAAAAGTCACTCAGCAATAGATTACCAGGGTCTACACCACAATTAGGAAGCACCCCAGCAGTTCTGAAATAACCACAGTTTATAGCATATGCTGGGTTGTGCTTTGGGCTTTGGATATTGTTCTTCACAACTTGTGGTCTGAGATAGTTTAGTCTTTTTTGTCTTTTCTCCCCCAAACAGTTGTTGTACTAAGTAGCATTTTGTTTTCTTTTTCAAATGATAGAGCTGTGTTTTGTCATAGTCAGATGTACACTTTTCTTGTTGTTAGTATAAATTTCTTTCTTCATATTTTTGCCGCCAACTATACAATCTTTATTCATTTAACACATATATTTAGTGCCTAGGCATTGTGTATAAATTGTTGATGAAACCCTAGATCTATGCTTTATAGCTTTTGAGTGATTTGCTTTCTAATTCTTCACTCCACCATCTACCTGAATTCCTACCTGAATCCAATTTATGAAATTCTGGTCTCGCTGTGGACTCTGTCCACTTCTGTTCACTTGCCAGTACCCTAGTCAGGTTCATCCTCATTTCTCAAGTGTTTTACTGAAGTAAATGCTTATCTCAACTGCCTTACTTTATTGATATACCTTAATTTAACTAGTTTTTGATTGATGAATATTTAGGTTACTTCCAGTCTTTGGCTATTACTAACAGTGCTAAAGTGAATAGTCAGTCTTGTAAGTAATGTCGTTTACTAAGTCCATATTGTGGTTCACAGAAGTTGTATCAAGTTGCATTCCCATCAGTTCTGTGTATATCACAGTGTCTATTTTCCCTCACCCTACTAATACAGCCTATTATGAAATCAAATAATTTTTAGTTTTATATTTTAATATAGGAATGATTCTTATTAATGATTAAAACATAAGTGAGGGTGATATTTCTTTTGATGTTAGTGTTTTTTTAGTTTTTTTGAGATGGGGTCTCACTCTGTCTCCCGGGCTGGAGTGCAGTGGCACAGTCATGGCTTACTGCAGCTTTGACCTCCCTGGGCTCAGGTGATCAGCTTCCCCCGTAGCTGACAATACAGGTGTGTGCCAGCATGCCTGGCAAATTCTTTGTGTTTCTTGCTTTAGAGATGGGGTTTTGCCATGCTGCTCATGCTGGTCTCAAACTCCGGGACCCAAGCGATCTGCCAACCTCGGCCTCCCAAAGTGCTAGGATTACAGGTGTGAACCACTGTGCCCAGCCTGATGTTAATGTTTTTAAAGGGGTAATATATGATGTAAAACCAGGGAATTTAGTTTGTTTTTAGAATCAATACATGTCCCACTTTGAGTTCAGCAATATGGTCTTATGAAAAGTCTAGCTTCAAAATGATTCCTTTTATAAGATTATAAAGTTTGTAACCATTATTAATTAGCAGTGGGGAGTAGTTTAAAACATGGGGATCCGGGGCTCTGTTTTCAGCTCTGTCACTTAGTATTTGTGTGTTTGCCTCTTTATTAAACATGCTAATATATATTTCATCTTATACATTTTCTTGACACTGAAATGAAGTAGATTTACTAAAATATCTCGTTCCTTCACACTAAGGTGTAAGGTATTTTCTCGACATTAAAAGGAAGTAGATTTACTACAATATCTAGTTATTTACACTAAGGTGTAAGGTACTTTTTTCTTCTGCTTCCTGCCTGGCAAATGCTGCTTCATTCTTTTCTCAGGCTTAAACTCATTTGTGTCCATCTGTGTAAAGCCTTCCTGGAACTCCTGCACTCCTCTTTAAACAGAACAGACTATTGGCATTTCTTCTGTGGATCCATAGCATCTCAGCAATAAGAACTCTATTAGGGCAGTGATTGTGTTATTGTTTCTGCTTCCCTATCTGACTACTTCACAGGCCCTCCCTTGATGGGGAGGGACTCTGTCTTGTTTGTCTTTTTATCCTTAGTGTTTGCCACAATTACAACTCAGCAAATGTGTTTTGGCTGAATGCTGAGTAACTAAATATGAGCTGTGCTAATGGAAAGAGTAGCATAATTAGCTTCAGATGACCGCTACTCCTATGCTCTTTAGATTTGTAGGCATTTTATTTATTTGTTCAGTGTGGTGTGTGTGGACTGATGTAATCTTTATTTTATAGAGACCTTAAGGCAGTTTTCATGGGGGACGGATCAAGAGACTGCGCCAGGCTTTATGAGCCAGAAACATTTTATTTGGATGGAGCATTTTGTTTGCAGCTCTGGTTTTCATAATGAAATATTGTTGTTATGAGCCAAAACAAGTGTGTGGGAGGAGTTGCATTTGACAGATAATCAGAAATTTAGTGCTGGAGTTGATAAATCAATGATTTGGACCTAGAGGGTGTCAGCCTCAGTCAAGGGCATCTTAAAATAGCTGTGGGTTTGTATAGTTTATATGTCAGAGGGATTTATTTATTTTTATCCCAAGGCATATCCTGTTGGGGAGATTGAAGATTATATAAAATAATGTTCCCATATTCTCCAGTTATTTTTAGTGATGACTTAAAAACTAGAGAACATGGTTTTTAGAGATTTTAGAATAATTTGTTGAATGTAAATTTACGTGACAGCATAATCTAACTTGCTGCCTCTTTTTTTTTTTTTTTTTTAAACACATTTCTTTCATTTTGGAAATAATAACATTTCTACTTCAGGCACTTTAAAAAGTTTTTTTGTTGTTGTTGTTGCTGTTAAACTAATAAATAGCTAAGTCCCCTTAGTATTCTCCTTACTATTATATTTCACTGTGTGTATATCTATACATTTTAACTTACTGCTGGATTATTTGAAATTGTGACAGTATATTTTGCCTTAATGTTTTTAAACCATGCTCTTCTCTTGTCCTTACTAACTCCCCTCTTCTTATTTATTTAATTATGAGACAGTGTCTCAGTCTGTTACCTAGACTGGAGTGCAGTGGTGTGATCCTGACTCACTGCAGCCCCTTGACCTCCTGGGCTCAAATGATCCTCTGGCCTCAGCACTCCCAAGTAGCTGGAACTACAGGCGTGCACCTCCATGCCTGGCTAATTTTTGTGTTTCTTGTAGAGGTGGGGTTTTACCATGTTGCCCAGGCTGGTGTTGAACTTCTGGACTCAAGTGATCATCCTGTCTTGGCCTCCCAAAGTGCTGTGATTACAGGCATGGGCCACCACTCCCGGCTGTTCTTTCTTTAAATGTGATAATGAAATTTTATTTTTGTTTTTATTTTTCTGTATCTCCAGAATGTCAAAATGTAAATTTCCAATTCTGGTATTTTCCTGTATCAATGAATGGAAATAGGTGACTATAGAGAGTAAATTGGTTTACCAATTCAGTAAACAATATTCTGAATAGTTTTGGAAAATTGTATAGAAACGTTTAGAAATTACCATATTTTTGGTGAGAGACCCGGACCAGGACCCTCAGACTAGGACCTACACTTGCCTGTTGGATTTGAATTTCATGTTATAGATACCTCATACTGAGGTCCAAATCTAAATTCCTCTTCATTCAAATTAGTTTCTTTCTGAGACTTGATATTTCGTATTCCTCTTAGCGTTTTCTCTCGTGTTTCTGGGTGCTTAAGGTGGGTGGAGTACTGTAATATCTCTTGCTCTGTCCTCTCTCATTCCCGTTGCTGTCTTCCTCTTCCACGTCATCATTGGCTCATGCCCACACTAGTGGAGTATTCTTTTAATTGATTGTCTTCCTGCAGTCTCTTCTTTTGGCTGAACAATCTAAAAACCCTAATTGGATGGACATACTTTCTTGTTCAAAAATCTAAAATACTATTTACTACTTTCCTTAATTAAGTAAGCACAGCTGATTTTTTGGTCAGTGTAAAAAAGCTGAGTGGTTTTATTGGTTGCAGGGGTTCCTAGTGGTAACCCTAGTGTATCGTATTTAAGTATGACTCTATTGGGTCCGGTAGTGGACATAAAATTGCTAAGACTAGATGGTGTGGACCGTCCCCCCGCTGAGAGCAATTACAAAAATGAGACCACAGAACTAACAAAAAAAGTGAATTATAGCGCCAGGATCTGAGAGAAGGAAACTCAGAGAGAGGAACCTAACATTTGAGCCATTTATCTACTGGGGTCACCTATTTATTCTGGAAAAGGAGGCTAATGAGCTGAGAAATTTAATAGAGCTTTGACTCACTTGTGGGGGTTGGGTAATAAATTGGAGTGTAAGGCCCATTAAACCTGAAGTACCACATCCCAGGAGTGGCAAGAATAAAAAAAAAAAGACTAGCCTTCTTAATCTCTAAAGCCTGATTCCTGATTGGATTAAGATGGTCTTGATTTGTCCAGGCACGGTGGCTCATGCCTGTAATCCTAGCACTTTGGGAGGCCAAGGAGGGTGGGTCACAAGGTCAGGAGTTCAAGACCAACCTGGCCAAGATGGTGAAACCCCCGTCTCTACTAAAAATACAAAAAAATTAGCTGGTCATGGTGGTGGGTGCCTGTAATCCCAGCTACTCAGGAGGCTGAGACAGAGAATTGCTTGAACCCGGGAGGCGGAGGTTGCAGTGAGCTGAGATCACGCCACTGCACTCCAGCCTGGGCGACAGAGCGAGACTCCATCTCCAATAAAAAAAAGAAAAAAAGATGGTCTTGATTTGTTAGAGCCTCGATTAAGCTTACTAGTAGCAAAAGTAAATTCTGGAGAGAGACCATTATCCTGGGCATCAAATTGTTTCTATAGTTTTTCATAAGCAGAATCTGGCACTTAATCTGAAATAACTAGTCACAGTAGGAGATGAGGCGATCATCAAATCAGGCGAAATTGTGAAGTACATTTTTAGGCAAGAATTGGGAGAATTCATCACCAGTAGTTTCTTAAAGAAATAAAAGTGTTTTTCAGGTAGAAAGAAAATGTTTCCAGATGAAAACTTGAAGATTCATGTAGGAATGAAGAAGGGAAAACATAAATATGCAAGTGTAGATCAATAATAATGTCTTCTAGGGTATAAGAATATATATATATAAAAAATCAAAACTCATGACAATAATGTGTAAGGTTGAAGGGGGAAGTGAAGGTTTAAAATGTTCTGAAACCCTTGCATTGTCTGGGAAATGGTAAAACACTACTTTCTTTTAGACTATGATAAGGCAAGGATGCAGTCTGTAGTAAAAAAAACAGTTAACAAGACATAGAGGAGAAAAAAACGGAATAATTTTAAAATAAATCAAGAAAGGATTTTTTAAAAGTACAGAGAACATATGAGATAAATAGAAAAATAGTAGGATAATAAAACTTCAACATGTCTATTATATGAAATGTTAAAGACTAAATGCTGCATTAAAAAGAGGAAGACAGTTTCAGACTGGTACTGTTCCTTGTGGAGCAGGGATACCCCGTGGACAGTGTGTCTAGAGTAGCAGCTCAGAGGCAATTCTGCACTCATACCCACTTTTAACTATTGCAAAATAAGGGCAGTATGTAGAAATTTCTAAAACGAAGGGGAGGGTGGTAACTTCTGGGTTGGGTTGTTGCCATGGAAAGGGGTGGTAACTTCTGGGTGTTGCCATGGCAGTGTTCAACTGACATGGCACACTGGTGGGCATGTCTTATGGGGAGGTGCTTCTGCCCTGACCTGTTTTTAGCTTGTCCTCCGTTTGGTCCTGATATCCAAGCCCTACCTCTGGAGTAGAGTTCTTCCTCCTATTGTGAAGTTGAGAACTTTCACCTTTTCATTTAAAGGAAGCACTTACGGCTTCTCTTTGGCATATCTGAATTGCCAACATCATTTCTTTTGCTCTTTGGAGTCATTATTAAGTAAAGTAAGGGTTGTTTGAGCATGTGCTGTGATAATCGTGACAGTTGAACTAATAACTGAGGTGGCTAAGGGACTGACAGATGGATAGTGTCAACAGTGTGGATATGCTGGACAAAGTGCTGATAGATAGTTCAGGTGGGATGGAGCTGGATGGTGTAAGATTTCATCACGTTACTCAGAAGACCATGCAGTTTAAAACTTAAGAATTGTGGCTAGGTGCAGTGGCTCACACCTGTAATCCCAACACTTTGGGAGGCCAAGGCGGGCAGATTACCTGAGGTCGGGAGATCGAGACCAGGCTGAGGAACATGGAGAAACCCCATCTCTACTAAAAAAAAATACAAAATTAGCTGGGTGTGGTGGCAGGCGCCTGTAGTCCCAGCTACTTAGGAGGCTGAGACAGGAGAATCGCTTGAACCTGGGAGGCGGAGGTTGCACGGAGCCGAGATCACAACCATTGCACTCTAGCCTGGGCGACAAGAGCGAAACTCTGCCTCAAGGAAAAAAAAAAGAATTGTTTGTTTTTGGAGTTTTCTGTTTAATATTTTCAGACTGTGGTTGACTAGGTAACTTAAATCTCAGAAAGGGAAACTGGATAAGGTGGGGGACTACTGTAATGGATAGATGGATATATAATCTTTTAAAACTGTCTTAAATGACACTTCCTCATTTCATTTTTTTCTATGTGTATTTCTGAATCCAGAATCCATTGAAACAATTGTGAGGCATTTTCTCCCCAATTAATGTCGATACATTTATTGTATATGCTAATGTGTTATCATATTTTCACCAAATAAAAATATTCTGACATTTTGATACAGTACTTTTGTAGTCAGTGACCCATTAACAGTTCTTTTGTCAGTGCTTTGGAACTCACACCGTACATTAGCCCCAGTAAACAGTGTTGACACAGAGATTTGGTTCCTAGGCCAGGATGGTAACATTCAAATGGGAGGATTAGTGCAGATATTACTAACCTGCATTCAGGGTCCTGTTGAGGAGAGACCACAGGTGCTGGGAAATGTAGTTTTTTTTTATTATTATTATTTTTTATTTTTTTGAGACGGAGTCTCGCTCTGTCGCCCGGGCTGGAGTGCAGTGGCCGGATCTCAGCTCACTGCAAGCTCCGCCTCCCGGGTTCACGCCATTCTCCTGCTTCAGCCTCCCGAGTAGCTGGGACTACAGGTGCCCGCCACCTCGCCTGGCTAGTTTTTTGTATTTTTTTTTTAGTAGAGTTTTTATCTCAAATAAGGTTGAATTTATAGTAGTTTAAATATTTAACTTTTAATTAAAAGTAAGTTAACTGATTACATTTAAACCATTTTAATGAAATTAGAGTAATATTGATGTCTTTAACTATATCTTGGTTTTAAGCAAAATAAGTTGACTGTCAAATAAATTAATAATGGAAATTAATAGAAACTAAACCGTAATCAGCCAACAGTACTTAACTTTGATTCACTATTTATAGACTCCAATTTGCATATAAAATCTTTACTGCCAGATTGCCAATAAGCTGCCAGATTACCAATAAATCCCTTAGTGGTTAAAATGAGAGCAACGATTGCTTTGCTATTTATTTTTTGTCCAGTGGGTGGCAGCATAACTCAACTGGTTATCTTGTGTATGGTCTTTTGAAATTTTTTATGCATTTTAAAGGTTTTAATTTCTAAATCTCTTGTACTACAAAGTGCATTCTAAGAAAACTTTCCTCCCCCACATACTCTATTTGTTCCTTGCTAAAGTAAGTAAGATTTTAGATAATAAGAAAATTGGTATCTTTTCTTCATAGGTTTCAAATAAAATAAATATCATTGCAACTGGTAAGTAGCCCTTTACACGTGTGTTCTACTGAAAATGTTTCTAAATTATGTGGAAATTTGTTTTTTTCATCTCTGCTAGAACTTAAAGCAGTTGTTGTGGCAAACCCAAGAATTTGCCAGGGAGACGCCCTAACCCTCGATCATTTGAGACTCTCATTCGGACCATGATTCTAATAAGTTTACTGTCTTCCTTTGAAAGCAAGGATTTTGTTTGCATTTTCATGTGCCTTCATAGGACTTAACATAATACCAGGCCCAAAATAGAGATCCAGTAAAAAGTACTTGGTATAAGTTGGTTACAAAAACATATGCTGGCTTTACCACTGACATTACTAGAGGCAGGTATTTGTTCCAGGTGGAACATCATCCGGAACTTGGAAAATGAGCAGGAGAGTAAAATCACATAAATAATAGCTATTTGCATTTGTTTATCATCATGGTGTACAGAGTACAATTATGAATTGTATTCTTTTTAAAATATACTGTCTTTGAGACTGAACTGTGTAACTTAAGTTAGAAAAGATAAGGAAAAAGGTTTCCTTTCCAAAATAATAGTGAATAGGTGTAAGTAGTGTAAGTAAGTTAGTGTTTGCTAAGTGTTACATAGAGATAAAGTGTGTGGGGAAGGGAGAAGTGAGCCTAGCCTTATCTGGCTTCTTTGAATATTTCTCCATTTAGTATTACTTGAACCTTTTATAGCTGCTCAGTGTCACCTAGCTAGTTACTTTAAAAGCTAGGATTAGAATACAGATTGTTTCACGTAGATAAGCTAAATGAACCCAGGATCACAGAAGCCAGATTTAATTCAGTTTATTAAGTCCAAATAGTATTTGGAAAATGAAGGAAGTCTTATTTTAGAAATAAATCATGAAAAAAATTTCATATAATGATAGTAGCAGTTATCTTTTGAGAAGTAAAAGATCTAAGTGAAAAGAGAAATATCTTCTTAGACTCAGTTGACCTTATTGTAGCTTTCAATTGATAACCATGCTTACAGTTTATATGAGAAGTGTCTGATATGTAATAGCTCTTAAATAGCTCCTGCAGATCATTACCTTCTATATCACTATTTTTTGGATATTATTCTAATATGGAAATATCTGCACAGCAAGAATGAGAATGGAGTGTCAGATGTATTTGTATATTTGGAAAGAAATTCCTTTTTTTTTTTTTGAGACGGAGTTTCGCTCTTGTTGCCCAGGCTGGAGTGCAGTGGTGCCATCTTGGCTCACCGCAACCTCCGCCTCCCAGATTCAAGCGATTCTCCTGCCTCGGCCCCCCGAGTAGCTGGTATTACAGGCTTCTAAAATTATTAATATACATCAGATTAGGGTGACTGACCAACCAACCTTTCTTGTTTAGCTTTGAAAATTAACGATGACAAGCTTTCTTTCCCCTTCCCTTCTGTGAAGATGTGGTATGTATATCAAATCTGTCTTTTCCTTTCTTGCTGTAAGGCATTTTTCACCTTAGGACCATGTATGTATATGTATATATTTTTAGTGGTATTTCACAGTGGTATTTGACTATTTAAACTAGACACTGAAATTATTTTTTATATACTTATGCATAAGACTATTATCTAGTTCTACCTTTTTTAATTTAAAAGTTGTTTTGAAATTATTGTCTGTAACATCTATATGAAGTTACTCAGTGCAACAGTGTGGTAACAAAGGATTAGCACCAAGCTATCAGTATGATACCTGATTAAATAAATAGTACATTCAAGCATCTTACAGAAATAGATATTCTTAGTGTGTGTGTTTTGAGGCCCTCGGAGGGTCCCCAAAAGCCTTTCAGAGGGGTCTATGAATAATGATGGATAGATGCTGGTGCCTTAGCATGAAATCTTCATTTCCACATGCTTGTGGGGGGGAGGAAGCCGTTTTCATTAAGAATGTCCCAGATGAAACAGAGAAAATTATTAATTTTATTAAATTGTGACTTTATACTTTAAAAAATATTTTATGTAAAGAAATGGGACACTACATACCAGAGTACAATGGCGGTTTTGAGAAAAAGTGCTTATGTGATTGTATGAATTTTGAACTAACCCTGCCTTTCCCCATAGAACACTATTTTCACTTGAAAAATGGCTGACAGACTATGGTTAGACTTTGGCATTTGACAGACATTTTCTCAGAAATTAGTGAACTAAGATTGTCACTTCAAGGAAAATGACTGATAGTATTTGTTGCCAATAATGAAATTTGAGCTTTGAAGTGAAAATTAAAATTTTGGAAAATTTGTATCTACCACTGTGACCTTGATAGCTTCCCAATACTTAAAAAGACTTCTGATGAGATAAGTGTTCATACTGTCTCATCAGAGATGTATTTTTTTGATATTGTCTAATGAAATCAACATTGGGAAGATCTACATAACTCAGAGAATCAGTATTTTCCAAATGACCAATGTGTGATGTTGTAAAGTTTATATGGAAAAGATCCATTCAAAGTAGAAGATAGACCAGTGGCTATTAATGGAATAAAGTAAAACAAATTCATTGATTGTTTCAGAAAATAACACATCACAACTGATTCCATCGCAGAAGCAGATATGAGAATCCAGCTGTCTTCTATTAAGCTAGGCTCTAAAGAGACTTGCAAAAATGTAAAAACAGTGACACTCCTCTTACTAAATTTTGTTTTGGTAAATAGTTATTTTTCATAAAAATAAGATGGTGATGAGTTTGTTATTGTCATTTTAGAATGAATTAATAGGTATTTTTAGAACCTAGTTTTAATTTTTATTATGGTAAATATTCATAGATACAACCTGCATATAAACAAAAAGCTTTTTGGAATCTTGAGTTGTTTTTAGGAGTGTAAAGGTTTCCAGAGACCAAAATGTTAGCGAGAACTACTGGAATAAAACTGACTACAAGATCCATTGTTAGGGAAAGTACAGATGTGTGTGATTATACCTTAGCATTTGTGTATAAAGAGCTATAAATGGGACATTTATTTTCTAGTATAGGCATAAAGTTCTTCTGGAAGGATATAAAAAGTATTGGTTGGTTCAGGGAGGAAGGAATGAAAGGAAAACTTACTCTAAACCCATTTGAACTCATTTGAATTTTCAACCAGATGAATGCATTACTCATTGTTTTAAAAATATTCTCACACAGCTATATTACAAAACTCAGGGAATCTAGATCTGTTACGAAAAATTGGAGCAAGTTTGGAGTAATAGTGATGGCAGTGGTGGCCTATGTGGAGTGGCTACTGCCATCACGCCGCTGTAGTAGGGAGGTGGCACGGGTGGGGCTGCATGCTCCATGGAGCCGGCAGGAGCCAGGGACAAGCAGGAGCCTTGCCTCTTCTGAGTTGGGTGGGAGCCACTGGGTGCTGCTGCAGCCACCCAATTCACAGCTGTGGACTCAGACATCCCTGCATTCTTGGGGGTCCAGGAAGGACCGACCCCCTGCCCTCGAACGCTCAGAAGAGTCTGCTCCCACTGCCTGGCTTCTCCCTGCTGTTGGCACCCACTCTGATCTTGGAGCAAAGTTGGGGGTGAGCCCAGGTGCTGTCGCAGCCTGGCCAGGTGTGCACATGCTCAGGGCAGTGCAAACACACTAGCCCCCTGCTGCCTCAGTCCCCTTCGGACTTTGGGCACTGACAAGTATAGAAAGGAAGCCGAGGGGTGCCGAGCTCTGCTTGGCGCTGGCCTGCAGGTGCCCCTTGGCACCTACAGCGTGGGCTCCATGAACAGCAGCAGTAGGCAGACAGGTTCCTGGGTGGAAGAGGGCAGGTCCCCAGTGAGGCCCCCACCTTCAAGCTAAGGAGGGCCTGAAGGCTGGGGCCAGGCTGCCAGTCTCACAGACTGGAGTGGGAACTTGTGGTGCCTTTTCCAGGCCTGCCTGTGGCTGGCCATGGACCAGTGGGCACGTACTTCCTCCCTTCTGGGCCCATAAAAGCCCTGGGCTTACCCAGAGCTGAACAGTTGTTGAGATGACCAGCTGCAGAGAGGAGCCACTCACTTTAGGGCCTGTTTTCTGCGGAGAGCTGAGCAGACAGTGAGACGACCAGCTGCAGTGGGGAGCTACCCTTTCTGCTAGGAGCTGAACGCTTGTCAGACACCCAGGCTATGGAAAGGAGCTGCTCCCTGCAGGTTTCCTCTGAGCTGTTCTGTTGCTCAGTGAAGCTCCTCTTTGTCTTGCTCCTCCACTTGTCTGCAGATCTTTTCTTCTGGTCGCAGGACAGGAACTCGGGGCCCACTGAATGGTGAAGCTGAAGAGCTGTAACACAAACAGGGCTGAGACATGCCCCTTGCTCGCCACATTGTGGGCGAAGAGAAGGAAAGAAGAGTTGTGACCCTTCGGGAAGCCCAGACCTGGGAGCTCCCTGAGCCAGGGCTGTCAGTCACTCCCTCTTTGGGGCCCTTTGGTTCTTGGAGTTTTCAAGCTTCCAGGCACCACCATATTTCCCAGTGCCTGGTCCGGCCACAGTCTCTCAGAGAGCCTGCACCTGTGCCAGCACCTGGAGCTGCTTGCCCTGCTGCAGCAGCCAGCATGTCTGACTGTGTGCAGTGGCCGGACCCCATGCTCACTCACACACCCCTTGCCATTCCACACCTGACTTGCCTTTGGCAGACGTGGGACCCAGGCCAGTAGCGTGAGCCGAGCGCAGCCTGCCAGGTCGAGTGGGCAAAATGAGCCCAGTGGGTCTCAGCAAAACTCAGGTAAAGACAGGGGTTTCTGGCCAGAAAAACGACACCCCAAAGATCCTGTAACAATGGTTATTATTTTTCTGGCCATTTTTTCTTGTTTTCTTTGGGGAAAAAGCAAAGCTTGCTTGTGTAGGGGTAAGAACTTGAATGTCCAAGCCAAATACTGTCATGTTGAAATAAGGTAAATCAAATAGGTAACAGTTTCCCCATTGGGGCCTAGAGTGTAGGATAAAGTGATCTTTTGTAAAAAGAGAACATTATTTTAATGCAACAGCTTTTAAGATTTTTTTTCACATAATACTTCTAAAATGTATTTCTTTGCCGAAATAATCATTTTTAGAGTTCTTCGAAGCAGTTTAGAGGAAGATGTTATGTATGATTCTGTTCACGAGTTATAGGTAAAAGTTCGCTTATAACATGGATCCATTTTCCCCAAGTTCTTTAGTTAACAAAGAATGCTTTTAAAAATGTTATTAGGCCAGGTGCGGTGGCTCATGGCTGTAATCTCAGCACTTCGGGAGGCCGAAGTGGGCGGATCACTTGAGGTCAGGAGTTCGAGACCAGCCTGGCCAACATGGTGAAACCCCCATCTCTCCTAAAAATACAAAAATTAGCTGGGTATGGTTGCCCACACCTGTAATCCCAGCTGCTCAGGAGGCTGAGATAGAGGAATCACTTGAACCCGGGGGACGGAGGTTGCAGTGAGCCGAGATGACGCCATTGCACTCCAGCCTGGGTGACAGAGCAAGACTCCATCTCAAAAACAAAAATGTTTTTGGATTTTTTTTTGAAGCATTAGACAAATGGGTAGTTAATTCAGAAAGGAGTTTGCTTCTTAGTTGCATATACATGTGTAATACTTGACATTTTCAAAACACCCACTATTTTATTTGATTTTCATCACATCTCGGAAGTACCACAGCTAGTATTTTTCCTATTTTGAATGTATAGATATAGATATTGAGGGCAAAATGAATTTCTTAATGTCCTACAGCCTTGTTAAGTAGGAATTTAGAGTTAAATAATGCTAAATTAGATTGAGAGTCAAAGTTGAGATTTAAACAAGACTCTTTCCTTGCAAAACAATGCATTCTGTATCTACTATGTTCCACGCACTGTGGTCAGCACTGGAGATACACAGATAAGACACAAATATTGCCCTCCAGGGGCTTGAAGGTAGTGACAGAGACTACCCAGTGAGGGAAGTGAGTGTAGTGGTGCCCCACGGAAGGGCCGTGTGGTCAGATATTTTTGAAGGAATGACTAGGGGAAGTTAGCCAGCTTAGTGGGTGTGGGTAGAGATGGTCAGGTAGAAAGAACAGTCAGGGAGGCCTTATGTCTTTTGGGGAGTGCTAGTATTCCCATTGTCAGTCCTGTTCTTTGCTGTGCAACCAGAGGTAGACAGTTGTGCCCTATATTGAGAAGTTTGTAAAAAGGTTTCAGGGTGCCGAAAGAGAATTTAAGTAGATGTAGAAGACCTTGGATTAATCATGGTTTGACTTGTAGTTCTTGGGTTTATTCACTGTAGCATTATAGACAGGTGACTATTTCTGAGCCCCAGTCACCTCATCTGTAAAATGGAAATAACATTCAATTTTTAGGCAGTTAGAAGGACTAAGAGAAAGAAATGGGCTGGGTGTGGTGGCTCACACCTGTAATCCCAGCCCTTTGGGAGGCTGAGGCTTGAGCCCAGGAATTTAGGACCAGTCTGGGCGATATAGCAAGACCCCATCTCTACCAAAACAAACAAACAGACAAACAAACAAATTAGGCGGGCCTAGTGCTGCATACCTGTAGTCCCAGCTATTTGGGAGGTGGCTGAGGTGGGAGGATCGATCAATTGAGCCTGGGAGGTGGAGGCGGCAGTGAGCTGCACTCCAGCCTGGAAGACAGAGCAAGACCTGTGTCAAAATGTACAAAAAAAAAAAAAAAAAATTAAAAAAGGAAATGTAAATAGAAACACCTAGCATGCACCAAACCTGTAAGTACTCAGTAATGGAAGATGAATTAGGAGAAGTAAAGACAATTCTTTACATGTATATAAGCTTCTAAGTAGAACTGAAATATGAGTTGAATCTTCTTTGAAAATAGTTTCAAAATATTTGAACATTTCTGAAACAGCTTAGCTGAAGTGGTCTTATAATTTCATGTTTTAAAATGTAATATTTAGGAATCCTTCCATATGGCATTTCTTAATATCCTTATTTGAAAGCAAGACTTTTTGTGTAAGATGTGATTGATAGGCTGTGGGACTGCCACAAGTTAGTTCTTGTGTAGAATCAGTTTTGTTTGCATTCTGTTTTGTACCATGCTCATCCCCCAACACTCTGACCCAGAAATGAATTCTTAATTGGAAGACCTGGATCTATCGTTTGCTGATGGTCTAATCTTAGACAAATTAGTGGCCATTTAGGTGTTTCTTTAGTGTTAAAATGGGACCTAATTAACTTAGCTTTACAGAATAGAATGAAATCATGCATGGATGCACTTTTATAAAACAGTGTCTTCGACTGGGCTGCCACAACAAAATACAGTTGACCCTTGAACAACACGGGTTTGACCCGCGTAGGTCCACTTATCCATGGATTTTCTCCCACCCCTGTGACACAGCAAGGCCAACCCTTTTCCCACTGTGGAGATGAGGATGAAAATCTTTATGATGATATACTTCCACTTAATGAATAGATACATTTTTTCTTCTTGATGATTTTAATATTTTTTCTCCAGCTTACTTTATTGTAAGACTACAGTATAAATGATACATATAATATACAAAATATGTGTTAATTGACGGTTTATGTTACCAATGAGACTTCTGGTCAACAGTAGTCTGGTAGTTAAATTTGGGGGGTGGGTGTGAAAAGTAATACACAGATTTTTGACTGTGTTTGGGTGTTGGCTCCCCTAACTCTCCGGAGAGAGTTTTCAAGGGTCAGCTGTACTATGAACTGGGTGGCTTAAACAAAGAAATTTGTTTCTCATGGTTCTGGAGGCTAGGAAGTCCAAGACAAAGGTGCTTCCTATTTGGTTCCGGGTGAGGGCCCTCTTCCTGGCTTGTAAATGGCTGCCTTCTCACTGCAGTCCTCACATGGCCTTTTTTTCTGAGCCCTGTGGGAGGAGTGAGAACCTGAGTGTTCTAGTGTTTCTTCATCTAAGGACACTAATCCTGTAGGATCAGGGCTCTACCCTCATGACTTCATGTAGCCTTAATTACTTCCTTATTCCTAGTATGGCAGTACTAGGGGTTTAGGGCTTCAACATAGGAATTTTAGAGGAACACAGTCTATATTCTACTCAGTTTATAACATATAAAAAAGTTGGAAGTGTTCTCTTTTGATGGTTTTATGATTTGGTATTTTGTAAAAGTGAGTTAATAGAGAAATATATTGTATTTTACTACTCTACAGAGCTGAAAATGTTGTTGTATGTGTCATTTGTGTCCATGCTTTCTAACTAATATTTATAATTAGCTACAGAAGTGGTTTACAACCAAGTTAGCATAGAAATCAGAATATTTCTGTGCTTAAGGTAATTGTAAATTTCATTAGCCATTCTAATAGTACATGAAGCCTATGCCACTTAGTTGAATATCCTCCCAACTTATTCCAGGTTCAAATATAGTTTGGTTTCTATATAGAATATCCATGTAATTCAATAATAGTTTTAAAAAATCATGTTATTTATCTTTGAGTGCATTTTTTTTTTTTTTTTTGAGACAAAGTTTTGCTCTGTCACCCAGGCTGGAGTGCAGTGGTGTGATCTCAGCTCACTGCAACCTCCGCCTCCAGGTTCAAGTGATTCTCCTGCCTGAGCCTCCCAAGTGGCTGGGATTACAGGCACCTGCCACCCCACCTGGCTAATTTTTGTAGTTTTAGTAGAGACGGGGTATCACTATGTTGGCCAGGCTGGTCTTGAATTCCTGACCTCAAGTGATCTACGCACCTTGGCCTCACAAAATGCTGGGATTACAGGTGTGAGTCACCACGCCTGGCCTGAGTGCACCTTTTTATTCAGTAAAAGAAGAAGCCTTTAATTAACATGTTGAGGTTACACAGCTTTTAAAGATGGCTAAACCTGTTTTACATAGATTTTGGAACAAAGGTAGAAGTCTTACCTTCAGAGTGTACGTGTCTTCCTCTTTTTTTTTTTTTTTTTTTTTTTTTTGGTGAATCTCTATGAATTTTGAATTCCTTCTATTTGTATTTCAGATTGTGGTGGAAGGTCTTTCCCAGGTTTCCCAGATTGATTACACTTCTGTTCTTTCTCACAGGCCAGCCCTCCAGATCTCTATATTGAAAGATTTAATATAGCTCTTGGACAATATATGGGAGCATTGCAGAGCATTGTGCCTCTTTTCATATATATGGTAAGTTAGAGCTCCTTCCTCCTTCCCAGATACCTAGGTGTATTGGTCAGAGCACAAATAGATGCAAAAAGTTAAGCATGTTCTGTTTTTCTTTTAGTTACATTTGTGTTAGAAATGGAAATTTAATTATTTTAGTTATGTTTGATAGTTGTTGACATAGAAGAACTTTTTTTTCTGCTTTGAAATTCCATAAGTAACAATTGCTGAATAGACAAGTAGGCATTAAGATAAGCAGTCACCCACATGAGTACTTATTTTATTTCTGCTATGTGGAAGGCACTGTGTTTGGTTCTAGAAATATAAAGATATGTAAGATTTCTTGTCCTCAGAAAGTAAAATGCCAAGTAAGTTCTTCCATAAAAAATAGAACAGCAAGCCTGTAATCCCAGCACTTTGGGAGGCCGAGACGGGCGGATCACGAGGTCAGGAGATCGAGACCATCCTGGCGAACACGGTGAAACCCCGTCTCTACTAAAAAATACAAAAAACTAGCCAGGCGAGGTGGCGGGCGCCTGTAGTCCGAGCTACTCGGGAGGCTGAGGCAGGAGAATGGCGTAAACCCGGGAGGCAGAGCTTGCAGTGAGCTGAGATCTGGCCACTGTACTCCAGCCTGGGCGACAGAGCGAGAAAAGGCCGGGCGCAGTGGCTCAAGCCTCTGATCCCAGCACTTTGGGAGGCCGAGACGGGCAGATCACGAGGTCAGGACATCGAGACTATCCTGGCTGAGATGGTGAAACCCCATCTCTACTAAAAAATACAAAAAACTAGCCGGGCGAGGTGGCGGGCGCCTGTAGTCCCAGCTACACGGGAGGCTGAGGCAGGAGAATGGCGTGAACCCAGGAGGTGGAGCTTGCAGTGAGCTGAGATCCGGCCACCGCACTCCAACCCGGGCGACAGACCGAGACTCCGTCTCAAAAAAAAAAAAAAAAAAACAGTAAAACATTGCTGCCATTCTGATGATCTGTTTTATTTGGAGAGTTATACTAGCTATAAACTGTGACTTTGTTGATCAGCTTCCTCCCTGTTTTAAATATCCAGAGTCATAGAGTCTTAATGTTAGTGCTCCTGTTGAATGGAGGAGCCCTTAGAAACCATGATCCCCATTCTTTATTAGACTAGGGAATGAGATTTTCAGGTTGATCCTACTTTTTGTAGCATGTAGGTTGCTGTATGTGGATGGCAGTCTTACGAATGACTTACTCTCCATAAAATGCACTTAACAAAAACAAAACAAAAGTACCCCTACCTCTAATTTAGAAGGCACTTCCCAAAAGACGATGTAGTACTTCATGATTTTCATTTACACTTATTTCTTGGTTACTGACAACAATTTTAATAGTACTAGTTTTCAAGTCAATATAATGCCAAAGAAACTGGTTTTTGCCTTTTACCAAGAAAGAAATGTATAAAAAGGCTTTTCTTTTGGTTTAAGTGCCAGAACTCCTTTATGAATCATGAAACTAAGGAAAAATATTATTGATGACACTAGGAATAAGTGCCTCTAGGTTAGCAGAATTAACTTATTGGGAAGAGTGTAAGCCTGGGAGGTAGCTACATTGTATCGTTTTGGTGAAATCCTATCATGGGCTATTCATCAGGAGTCTGTTAGGTAAATGTCCTGTACTGACAGAGCAAGCATTTTATTTCTGTGCCAGCCGACTCCTTTTTCTTGCTGTTTTAAAGTTTTCAGTGGAGACCAGGTATGGAAGCGGAGCTGAAAGACTATTTGTGGATAAAGGAGTTAAGGGTGGGTGAATAGATTTCTTGACTTGCATGTCTGCCATTTTAATGACATTTACCAGTAAGCATGTTGGCTAGGTAGCATTAGTAATAAACACAAAAGTCTAACTTATAATTTTGAATCAAAAGGTAAATAGCTAGTTTATTAAAAGAATAGGTTAAGAAAGGTGATTTACGCTTTTCTGTATTGTCATTGTTGCTTTCTTAAACTTTATGGTGGGATCCTGGGGTTTAAGAAGTCTTGTGTCAATTGAGAGTAAATGAACTTCAAACTTACTCTTTCAGCTAGCAAAATTCAAATAAGGGATCCTAGATTGTAAAGCTTAACTACAACTTTTCTTATAGATTAAGAACTTGAATTTGCTTTGTAGTTACTTTTGAAAATTTGTTATTTAAATTGTTTTTATTGTCCAGAAGATAGAAATTATTTGAACTTTGGTACTGCTTTGTTAGAAAAGTATATTAAAGAAAATAGTTTGAAATGTTAACCTACTAGTGCCATAATAAGCAAAGTTTCTTTTGTGACACAGAAACAAATTTTTTAAAACATTTGTCAAAATTAATGTCTTTGTTAGAAGTCTGTCTATATGAATATCAAGAAATTGTCATTACACTAGAAGATTAACTGTAACTAAGGTCTTGTTGAAAGGCACAGAGATCAAATAAAGACATTTATTTTTGCTTACGATTTTGAAATTTAACATTATTGTACCTGAGACAAAGTTAAAAAGAGGTGGACTAATTGGAGTTTCTAAGTTTTCATACTATTTATTTTTAATGGTTTCTAGTTACGTACAAAGAGTAGAAAGGGTACATTAAAATGCTGTGCATTCAGATCTTAAATGTCAATAGGACAATATAGCAGGAGAGAAAAGCATTATGAACATGTTACAGTGCTGCAGAGATTTTGTTTATGGCCAGTCTTGGGAGCCAGTTTATGGCCAGATTTTGGGGGGCTTGCTCCCAACAGATTGTCATTGGTGGCAGGGATAGACAGATCAAGGGAACAGAGCCCAGAAATAAGCTGAAGTAAATGTAGAAGTTTAATAAGAAAGGTGACATTTCAGATCAGTAAGGAAGGAGTAGATTTTTCCATACCTAATGTTAGGAATTTTTTTTTTTTTCCTGTAGAGATGGGATCTTAGTATGTTATCCAGGCTGGTCTCTAACATCCGTCCACATATAAGAATTACACAGGTTTTAAAAATAGCAGAACATTGAGGAACATTCGTATTGTCATCAGTAGGGACTATTATTTAAATAATTTATGGAAGACAGAAAAATATGCAATTATAAGTAACACAACTCTTTTTTTAAGAGAAAAATCTTCCAATATATAACATTAAATGAAAAATGAAAAAGCAAGATACAATGCAGTGTTTTAATATTTTCTCACTAGTATTTTTTTTTTTTAGGGGGAAAAAAGCATATCCACGTATATGCAAGGAACATCCTAGAAAGAATATACAGAAGTTTTCCCAGTGTAGAATGAATGGGACCTTTTGGGAATGGGTCAGAAGGTCTGCATTGAGAGACTTTTTATTGCATACTGTTTTGCATGCTTTCTATTTTTTAACCATGTGCATCTTATTTTTATATATTTTTTAAAAAGACGGAAAAAAACTTGTGTAAGAATTAAATGGCTAGACGTAGTGGCTCACATCTGTGATCCCAGCTACTCAGGTGGCTGAAGTGGGAGGCCAGGCATTTGAGACCAGCCTGGGCAATAGAGTGAAACCCTATCTCCAAAAAAAAAAAACTTTTTAAATTAAATTGAGAGAATCAGTGAGCAACTTAACATTCCTCTATGTGTTTTCTACTCTTCTGCATTAACACTTACATATGAAAAACTTTTTTTGCTGGGCGTGGTAGCTCACGCCTGGAATCCCAGCACTTTGGGAGGCAGAGGTGGGCGGATCACCTGAGGTCAGGAGTTTGAGACCAGCCTGACCAATATGATTGCATTCCAGCTTGGGCAACAAGAGCAAAACTCTGTCTCAATAAAAAACAAAAAACAAACAAACAAAAAAAACAACTTTTTTTGGACTTGCCAGTAATTCTAGTCAAGATTTCAGCTGCAAGAAACAGAAAACATGATTCAAAGTGATTTAAATAATGAAGAGTATTATCTCTTGTAATAAAACTCCAGAAATAAGGCTGTGTCCAAGGTTGGTTGAATCTGTGGTTCAACAGTATTACTAAGGACTTGGTTTTTGGTCTCTCTGCTGTCCATAACATCTGTTTTATCCTCTTCCCTGTCATGGGTGTCTGTGTGAAGAGACCACCAAAAGGCTTTTGTGTGAGCAATAAAGCTTTTTAATCACCTGGGTGCAGGTGGGCTGAGTCAGCAAAGGGAGATAGGGGTGGGGCAGTTTTATAGGATTTGTGTAGGTAGTGGAAAATTACAGTCAAAGAGGTTGTTTTCTGGTGGGCAGGGGTCACAAGGTGCTCAGACCCGGAGCCGGGAGGGAGCTTCTGAGACTCATTGTCCAGGAGAAGGAATTTCACAAGATAATGTCCTCAGTTAAGGCAGGAACTGGCCATTTTCACTTCTTCTGTGATTCTTCAGTTGCTTCAGGCCATCTGGATGTATAGGTGCAGGCTTGGGCTCAGAGGCCTGACATTCCCCTCATGGTTATAAGACGACTGCAAGAGGTTTTTCCCTCATGCCAAGGTTTCTCTAAGGCTGCTTGGGCTGCCTTGAGTGTCTACCTCTGAATCAAAGGTGGTCCCCAGGGAATAACAGAAGCTGAATGACTGTCATCAGTGAAATTGAGTGTGTGCTGGGGAGTCAACCAGTGCACGTCCACAGCCTGCTTTCAACCCAGATCAGTGATAAATGGAGTACTTTTCATTAGTGTTTCTCCATGTTGTCTTTTGATGATGTATTTTTAAAGGGTGTTCCACACAGTGTGGTTCTACAATGTTTGTGCATCCCTGTCTAGTTAATGTTGGATATCTCCCAGTGTTCTTTCGGAGATGTATGGTTCAAAACTTTTTTTCATGTTTTCAACCCGTGCCAGAAAGACAAGTAACTAACAGCTGCAGGGCTTTTGTTGTTGGATGTTGAGTTTTTCTGTTTTAATTGATGCCTTTATGCATTGTGTTCTAAAATATGTAGTGCTCCAGTTCATTAGACTAACCATTTCCCCAATTAATACACAAAAAAGATTTCATTTTATTTTTCAGAATAAGTTTTACATCGAAACCAAGCTTAACAGAGACTTAAAAGATGACCTTATAAAGCTGTTTACGGAACATGTTGCAGAAAAGCACATTTACAGCCTAATGCGTAAGTAATTCAGCTTATAGGGATGAGATAACACTAGCAATGATCTTTCCTTTTCCTTTTTGGTCTGGGAGCACTGTCATGTCATAAATCCCAATGTTAACATCTGAACCAGATAGGAAGTGTTGAAGCCCACCTGAGACACTGCGGAATTAAAAATGGGACTTGAAGGTCACCCGGTGAGCTGTGAGCACCTTTACCAGGTCATTGGACAGTGCCCTTGTGTCTGCCCTGATAACTTGTTGCCCGCCCTTATTTTTCCTTGACAGTGGGGAAAGTATTATTAGGAAGTTCACTTCTAACTTTACTACCAGTAACTCTATAAGGAATACAGTGTTGTGTCTCTGAAATGGTAGTACAGAATCCTCTGATTTTTACTCTTTAGTGCAGAAACCCTTCTCTAGTCTGGTTCTGTCATTTATTCTCTTTTTTAGGCAAACTTCTTTGCCTCTTGTGGCCCTGAGTTTTCTCTCCTGTGAATTAGGATTTGTAAAATATTTCATGTGCCTGTGTAGATTATTAAGAATATTAAGCTCAGTTAGTTTCTCCTCTCCCCATTCTTGAGTCCTCTTTCCCTCACAGTGGGTAGCATCTCATCCTACCTTTCCTGAAAGAATATACTTCTCCAGGTGGAGTTAGGAAGTCCCTGTAACCTAATGTCTCAGCATCCTTTTAAAGCTCATATCTTATGTGATACATCAAGTCATTTTTTCGAATGTGGCACATATTTGGGTTGGCAGGATGTATTTTTGCTTTCCTGTGAACCATAATTAGTGTCTACCACAATGAACTTTTACTAGAATTTACAAAAGAATTGTTCCAAGCTTGACCATAAACTTTTTTTCCCCCCGTTTTTAATGTTAAGTGAAAGAATTATCGAGCATGGGGCTAGTTTAGAAAGGTAGGGTTTTTTCAAAGAATAGTGTAGTTGAAGATAATATACATTTCATTATTATGTTCCCAAGAGATTCCAGAATCAGAAAAGAAGCCGAGAGTCTTGGGAATATGACATGCATTTTTTTTTTTCTTTGTAAGGCTGGGAGATGTTTATAAATATCTTTAGCCAGGCGCGGTGGCTCAAGCCTGTAATCCCAGCACTTTGGGAGGCTGAGACGGGTGGATCACGAGGTCAGGAGATCGAGACCATCCTGGCTAACATGGTGAAACCCCGTCTCTACTAAAAAATACAAAAAACTAGCCGGGCGAGGTGGCGGCGCCTGTAGTCCCAGCTACCCGGGAGGCTGAGGCAGGAGAATGGCGTGAACCCGGGAGGCGGAGCTTGCAGTGAGCTGAGATCCGGCCACTGCACTCCAGCCTGGGTGACAGAGTGAGACTCCGTCTCAAAAAAATAAAAAATAAAAAATAAATAAATAAACATCTTTAAACATTGTCTCATCAGGTATTATAACCACTTAAGTATTTCCTGATACATTGTCTTTTTGCTTTCATGATAAGATAGAGCATTTTGAAATCTTGTTAAAATTCTGTAGAGAAATGCTACTATTTGGTAGAAAAAGCCTGTCTACTTTGTAAATATATTTTTATATTTGCCAGTAATTTGGAAACTAATTTTATTGGATGTATGCAAAGAGAATATTCAAGAAAGAATATAGTAGTCCAGATCTGGTGAGAGAAAACATGATCATACTGTCTGGTTTTCAATAAAAATTACACTTAAAGGTGGATATATCTTTTTATTTCCCAGTAAACAGAAAAGTCCTTAAGCTTTTGTAAATTGGACAAAACTGAGTTTGTCAGATATTTATTGCGCAGTTATGAGGCATTGTACTTAGAGAAATGACTGGCCTCATTGGTTTGAGCTTCAGAACAACGTTTAACTGTATTATGTGGCTGATCATCAAAGGTTTTTAAACACACACAGGCACTGCTCGTATTTGGTGGGACCTATACTTTAAAAATAATTCTCCTAACCCTATAGGATAGGTGTAATCATTACCCTCATTTTAGAAATGGAGAAACGGAAACAAAGAGAGGTTAAAGTTTCAACCAGAAAAGCACAGCTATTAATGTCATTTCCACTTATACATTTTTATATTACCCCTTTACTGCAGCAGAACAAATAACTACATTCAATTTCTGTAACTTTCTACAATCTGATCAATAATTTCTTTCCCGTGGCTTCAGATGGTAGTGTTCACATTTATTATTGTTGTGTAACAAATCATCCAAAAACACAGTGGCTTGAAACACCAACAGTCTTTTATTTTGCTCTGCAATTTGGGAGGGCTTGGTGGGGTAGCTTATGTCTGCTCTGCTCAGCATTGTCTGTTGTGGCTTAACTGGGTGCTGGGGCTTTCAGTGTGACTCATTCACATGGCTGGTAAGTTGGTGCTAGCTTTTGGTTCCTCTGTTTCCTTCATGAGTGTATCTCAAGATACAGGAAATGGAAACTGCTGGTTTCTTAGGTCCTGGGCTCAGAAGCTGGCACAGTGCCACTTTTGCTGTATTCTGCTGGGCAAGTGGTCACAGAGCCGAAATTCCAGGAGAGAGAAATGTATCCCACCTCTTGATAAAAGGCATGTCAGAAGAATTTGAGAGCCATGTCTTAAAACCAATACAAAAATGTAAAACGAATACTGTCTGTTAATAAAGAATCGGTTATAATGATTCTTTATATTACTATAAGAATGGTTATAATGAATGCCCATATCATTCATTATTGGTATGTTTCATGAATGAAAACAGTAACTTCTTACTGGGGATAAAACTAGTTTTCTTTCGGCTCCATGGTATAATCATTTTTATACATATTTGCTTGTAAAATAAAGTGGCTTCTATTTTTGGCTGATAGTAAAATTGTTTTCCTTTGAAATTATTCGAATTAAACTCTGAAAGCTGCAGAACTACTTGGATCTATTGTTAATCAAGGTTATTTACATAGTGTGTTAGTGATTCTGAGCAAATGTAACAATAAATGTGTAGCATGGGGTTAATGGTAGAAATTTCGTGGGAAAATATAGTATGTTGACTTTACAGCAGAAGATTTCTAGTTCAGTTTGCATAGTGTTCTAAATAGTTACGTTTTAGTTAATTTTCTTAGTAGGCAATTCTGCCTTTTAGTTCAAACCATTGTAGTTTGAAAGTTTTTTGAAGCCAAGAGTATTTTCAGTTTTGATTTTAAGAATTGCTTTTCAAATTAATAAAGGAGAGAATCTCCTGAGCAAGTGTGTAGCACTGAGGAATACTTGAAAGAGCAGAGGAGCTTCGTTCTGGTCCCAATTCAGGTATCAAAAGGTGTGTGTCCTTCTCAGCAAGGCACTTACCTGTCTAGACTTTCGGATTAGAACTTTTATCCATTCTAGTGTTTAAACTATATGGCTTATTGATGTGTGTGATGATTGTTGCATATAAGCAGGCATTTCGGTGTTGGTATGGTGAGGTAGAGTACAGAATTTAGAGTGAAACACAAGTTCTTGAACCTCTTTTGCCTCTAGCTAACTCTGTGACTTCAGATGAACTATTCAGTGAGGGGTTTTTGTTTTGGCCTTAGTTTTCTTACCTGTTAAAAATAAAAAGGTAGATGATCGAACTTGTGAGAATTAAATAAATATAAAGTACCTAGCACTTGCCAAATACTCAGTACTCTTTCCTCTCTCAAGTTACCACCCCCAAACTCCCATTTCTTTTTCCTTAAAAGCGGAGATTAACTAGAAAATCTTTTAAACACTTTTCCTAAAAAGAGTTTAAGTGGAGATTTGAGTGAAATATTACACCTTCTCAACTCTAATAATCTTTTGTTATTAAATGTAATCATTTTAAAATTTATTTCAAATTTATGTACATTTTATGTGTGTATCTTTGTATTTATCATGTCTTCATAGCTATCAAATTTGACATAGGTGATTACAGTTATGGTAGGAATGGTTTGCAAATGTATATACTTGACCACATAATCAATATGTTGTTGAATATGAAGAGTTAGTAGGATCATGCCTAATTGGAGGCCAAAATGGTGAAAAGGTTAGGAAGGTGGATTAATAAAAAGAGAGAGCGCTTGGATTTTGGATACATGTTGAAATTAGCATCTTATGAGTAGAAAAACTCTGAAAACCTAACACTTAGAATTTAAATTTTTAAACATTGCATTTTAAAGCAACATGATTTTCTGAAATGCTTAGCATTTATTTGCCTATGCCAAGCTTGTCCAGCCCATGGCCTGCGGGCCCTACGTGGCCCAGTAAGGCTTTGAATGCTGCCCAACACAAATTTGTAAACCTTTTTTTTTTTTTGAGATGGCATCTTGCTCTATCACCCAGGACGGAGTGCAGTGGCGTGATCTCGGCTCACTGCAGCCCCCGCCTCCCGGGTTCAAGCAGTTCTCTGCCTCAGCCTCCTGAGTAGCTGGGATACAGGCGCCCACTGCCATGCCTGGCTAATTTTTTTGTATTTTTAGTAGAGCTGGGGTTTCGCCAGCCTGGTTTTGAACTCCTGACCTCGTGATCCACCCTCCTCAGCCTCCCAAAGTGTAAGGGATTACAGGCGTGAGCCACCACACCCAGCCCGTAAATTTTCTTAAAATGAGTTTTTTTGCAATTTTTTTTTAAAGCTCATCAGCTGTTGTTAGTGTATTTTATGTGTGGCCCAAGACAGTTCTTCCATTGTGGGCCAGGGGAGCCAAAAGATTGGACACCCCTGGTGGTCTATGCCATTCAAACTTGTAGCTGTCTACTGATGATAAAATCGGAAGGATAAACTTAACAGTCCATCTCTGATGGCCTTCATCATATATATTCAAACGTAACTCAAATTGTATGTTTGAGACTATAAAATCCTCATTGGCCTAGTAAGATTGCATTTCTCCTTTTAGAAAGGCATGAACAGAACAAAATCAGTTTATATGTGATGTTACAAGCCTGGCTTAGGGTAAAATCATACCAAGTTTGTTGTTATTAGCAAATGTAGGTCTTTGAGATAAATTAAAAATGAATCATTTTAGGTCAGTAGTATCTATTGTGTTCACTAATCAATGGAATTTGTATTTGTTAGTGATCTAATCTAGAGGAATTGTTAGTTGTATTTGTTAGTGATCTAATCTAGAGGAATTATTCCTCCTCTTTAAAAACTTTTTAAAAATGTTTGTGTGGCAGTAGATAACCTAAAAGAAAACTGTCTCTGTTGTCATGTTCAGAGTCAGGGTCACCAAAGACATGAAAATGAGAAAGATGAGCCATCATCATCCCTTGCCCTTAGCTCTTGTAAGAAAATAGTAGATGTAGCATTTGGGGAAATGAATTTCTGTCTCTGATCACAGTTACCAAATAATTACTAATGGTGATTTGGGGGAAGGAGAAATGATTGAGGGAGGTTATTGTATGATACTTTATTCTCCAAAAGTAATGGAAGCATTTTCAACTCAGCTCAGTTATAATGTATCATTCATGATAGGTTATACTAGTGCTTTTAGAAAGCTTTTACTTTTCAGAACCTCCATGAATTGATTCATTTCCATTAGTGTGTCAGCAGACCTTCATGTATTTTAGCTACTGCACTGGATTGAAAAAATCCTTAGTATATAAACGTTTGATTGGTTTATTTGACTGTTGGTTTCTTACAATTGTTTATGTTTTGGGAGTCTTTGGGAGAACAGTAATAGAGAAATCTTGACAATCAATACGTGTTACATTCTTTTTAACCTGTTTTCTCTTATTTCAGCTTTACTTTTAGAAGCCCAGTCAACACCATTTCAGGTCACACCTTCAACTATGGCAAATATTGTGAAAGGCCTGTATACCCTCAGACCAGGTAAACATTTCTCATTTCTGTTGTAGTTGGAACTGTTCGTTACAGCCTTTTCCAAGAGGGCAGTGGTTCTGTATGTGTTTTGTGAGGCCTAATGGTACTTGCATTTGCTGGAGCAAAAAAATTGAATAGATACTCATCATTGTAAAATGTAAACTCAGAGCTCAGTTGGAATGTTCTCTGCTAGTGGAAACCAATTAGTTTGTTTTTTTTGCAGAACCTATTAGGGAAATACAAGAAATAAATTGTAGAATACAATTTATTTTATGGATAAAATTGAATCTCATATTTGGTCTTAATTTCTCCTTTACTTCCTACCTCACGCTGCACATACTCACAGACATCCACATTCACAAGTCCATCTTCTTAGGCCTGTTAAGTAGCTTGCAAAGAATCTATAAGTGTTGGTAAAGTTACAGTCATTTTGTAAAGATGTTCTGGGGAGAGAAATAGAAATAATCACAAGAACTAAAGGAAATACCAAAGATAACTATAGTCAAAAGCATGGTTTTTAAATTATCTTAATGTGTCTGTCTTAGAATAAAACACTATAAATTTAAAGGAATCCCAAGGAGCTTTTGTATGTATCTTTCTATAAGCGAGAAGCTCAAACTTGTCATAGAGTTGTCTAGCAACTTATAAATGTCCATGGGAGAGAGATTACAGAAGTTATCAAGACAGAACATTGTTCTACAATCTATAAACACAAGGGATGCTTTTTAGACAGTAATTACCTTTTTGTGAAATTCTTTTGTTTGAGGATTAAATGAAATAAAACATGATATAAAGAGCTTAACGCACAGTACCTGATAACGTAATAAGCATGCAAACATTCACTGCTGTTATTACTATCCATTTGAGTTTAATGGTTATTTTAGTTAATTGATGGCTTGTTTGCTTCATTAATTTAAACGACCTGTCAGAATTTAGCAAGCTAAAATGGAAACCAAGTGAAAACTAGTACTGGTAGACTGATTTTAGAAATACCTTCTTAGGCCGAGTACGGTGGCTCACACCTGTAATCCCAGCACTTTGGGAGACTGAGGCGGGCAGATCACGAGGTCAGGAGATCCAGACCATCATGGCTAACATGGTGAAACCCTGTCTCTACTAAAAATACAAAAAAATTAACCTGGCATAGTAGTGGGCGCGTTTAGTCCCAGCTACTCGGAAGGCAGGAAAATGGTGTGAACCCAGGAGGTGAAACTTGCAGTGAGCCGATCGCACCACTGCACTCCAGACTGGGCAATAGAGCGAGTCCCTGTCTTTAAAAAAAAACAAAAAAAAACCAAAAAAAAAAAAAACCACCTTCTTAGGCTACTTTAAATGATTAATGACTTCTAGAGTATTCAAATTTATTGTTAAATTTGGATCTAGGTTTTGAGCTCTACTCTCTGATTTTTGACAGAAATTACTTGTATAAAGTAGTAAAGATATTTTATTGCATGTGTCCAATAAACTGATATTTTTCTGTATCTAGTTTCTCAGAATTTTACAGCAGTGTGATGAAGATGGCTCCTGAAATAGTGTATGTGTGTACTAGGTTATGAATGATTTTTTTTCTTTTCAAAGCATCTAAGTGCAGTATGACAAATTCTGCCTCCCAGGTAGGCAGCTTTATAAGCCCTGGCTTTTATAAGTAACAAAATTGCAAAATAAAGTTAATCACTAAAGGTAGAAAAGTATTGTGGGTACATATTTATCTAAATGCTATTTTATCCAGGTTCAAACTCTTGTAATAGGGTTTATACTACTTGTAAGGAGAATTCTATATTTGAGAATTGTCCTTTTGAAAAGGTGAATTTTATCACATACTAACCTTTTGCTGCCCTGCACATTTTCTGAGATACTTGAAAACATATTTTGACATTTACATGTTTTGCCAGTACCCATTATGTTGCTGCTTTATTAAAGCCATTTTATTCACCTGACAGATTAAGATTAGAATATTTTAAAAGTTGAATTTTGAAAGGAAAAGTTTATTCCACTGCAGTAGTTCTTAAGTGCTGGTCTTTGTATGAGTGCATCTGAGTCTCTTATGAAGGCTTTTTAAAGTCTAGATTCCTGGGCTGTAATCCTTGGAGATTCTGATGACTTAACCATTTTTGGCATCCAGTCTTTAGAAATAGTCACAACAATCCTATTCTGCCCTTTTTCAGTTAATACACACACTTTGTTTCTTCATCTTTATTTTGTAGCAGATGGGTTTGACTTTGCCAGCTCTGATTAGTGGTTCCCCGTAGCACTGTACTGAGACTCTTAGTGAAGCCATATTTGAGCTGGACTGGAAGGAGGGAAACATTTTGCCACGAGTTTCTCCCAAGGGGTGACTGAATGAATTGGTCCTTGTATCATTTGCAGTGTTTATTTGCCAATTTTAATTAGCTATTCAACAAGACATTTTGTTAACTTCCACTTTTTTACTTAATGCAGACCAAATGTTCCACAGCATCAAACGTGGCTTTTTCTAATTTATAATCATTTACTCAGATTATTGTTTTTAAAATGGGTTTACTGGATTCAAGATATTGATATTTTTATAGTTTTTGAGATGTATAGCCAAAATGTTTTCCAAGAGGAAAAATGTGAACAGGCTAGATTAAAACAATTCAAAATGAATAATAGCGTTAATTGAGGACCACCACTCAAGGAAGGGAAATAATGGTTTCCCCATGCCCTTGATACAGGTGGGTGTTAATTCTCTTTAATGTTCACTGAATAAAAGGGAGAGAGTATGTTTATTTTAGCTTGAATTTTTTTTTTTTTAATATTAACAGGGCTATTTATTCTGTTTATATTACTCTTATAGGTTCTTTTACTCATTTACCTGGTCTTACTGATTTGTACATATTCGTTAAAATAAAGATACTAATTCATCTTTGTCATATCTGGTACAGGTGTTTTCCTGTAACTTCTTTGCCTTATCTTCTATAGTCTCCTGATCTTTTAAAAAATGATTTGATAACCACTTTTTTTTTTTTTTTTTGTACTGTTGTTTATATATATTTGCTGTAATTTAACAGGGGTCAAAAAATATTTTCAGAGTACTAACCAGTTACCTCCAACCCACTTTAAACGTTCAGTCCCCCCTACCTTTTGAGCTGCCTCTTTTTAAAAATATGTCTACTTATTATTTGTACTGTTCTATTCTTGGGCTATATATTATATATTGTTTTAATTAATGGCTAATAAGGCTGATATTTCCACCAAGCCCCCTCCCTCGAAGTCCCCTCCCACTCAGAATTGTGTGGTAATCACATTCATATTTTCTTCCATACTTAAGATTTGTTCAAAAATTCCCTAGGGATTTTCACTAAATTCTGTTAAATCAGTAAAATATAAAAATGGCTTTCTTCATACTGTAAAATTCTTTTTTTTTTTTTTTTTTGAGACGGAGTCTTGCTCTGTGGGCCAGGCTGGAGTACAGTGGTGCCACCTCCGCTCACTGCAAGCTCCCGGATTCACGCCATTCTCCTGCCTCAGCCTCCCGAGTAGCTGGGACCACAAGTGCCGCCCACCACGCCCGGCTAAGTTTTTGTACTTTTAGTAGAGACGGGGTTTCACCATATTAGCCAGGATAGTCTCGATCTCCTGACCTTGTGATCCGCTTGCCTTGGCCTCCCAAATTGCTGGGATTACAGGCCTGAGCCACCGCGCCCAGCCTGTAAAATTCCTTTTAGAAGGGAAATTTTACCGTTATATGTTTTTTTTACCAGAATGGGATTGCACTAATTTTTTTCCCCTGCTTTAAATTTGGCTTACTATGTATTTTAAAAGAAAACTTGACCTTTTCCATTTAATTTGATGTGTTTATATGCTTTCCTTAATGAATTGTTTCCTTTCCTTACAGAGTGGGTTCAGATGGCTCCAACTCTATTTTCTAAATTTATTCCAAACATTCTCCCTCCGGCGGTGGAATCTGAACTTTCTGAATATGCTGCTCAAGATCAGAAATTTCAAAGAGAACTTATACAGAATGGCTTTACAAGGCAAGTTGTTTTTTTTTCTTTAGTGGTCAAATATGTCCATTTCCCTAGGCCAGTTTGGCTTGACATGGGATAAATGGTAAGGTTCTGAGAATGGGAGGTAACTGGCCAAGAGTCTTGCTGCTGCAAGAAGACATTAATTAGTTCCTTGTCTGTAGAAATGCTGAAGCAGGGTTTTGATTTTGTGGAAGCTGCTCTTCATTACGTACATTTTTTTTGTTTTGTTTTTGAGATGGAGTCTTGCTCTGTTGTCCAGGCTGGAGTGCAGTGGCACAGTCTCGGCTTGCTGCAACTCCACTCCTGGGTTCAAGCAGTTCTCCTGCCTCAGCCTCTCAAGTAGCTGGGATTACAGGCGTGTGCCACCACGCCTGGCTAATTGTTTTGTATTTTTAGTAGAGATGGGGTTTCACCATGTTGGCCAGGCTGGTTTCGAACTCCTGACCTCAAGTGATCTGCCCACCTTGGCCTCTCAAAGTGCTGGGATCATAGGCATGAGCCGCCAGGCCCAGCCCATACCTTTTGAAGAAGGGATTTCTCACTGGGTGAGCAGTTAGGTGGGCAAGCTCCAAGAGCTCTTTTAACTTTGATTCTCTTGTATTAGTCCTGTGCATATGGAAAAACATTATAGAACTTTTATGATCTGTTATAATGTACTTTTATGGCTAACCTAGCAAAGAGGCTTTAAATTCTGTATTTCATACTTCCCCTTTTGCCCTAAATTCTAGTGGTTTCTTCTTAAAAAGTAGGGCATCTCTTTATTTGCCTGTCTTGGTTTTGATAATTTTCCTAAAGTTTTTGCACTTCATTATCGTGGTCATATCCCAGAAAATCTTGCAGAGTGCATTTTTCAACTAAAGTACATTATTATAAAATTTTTGTGATTCCCTGTGAGAAAATAGCCTATATCAGCAAGTCATTGAAGGGCACAGTCATATCTTGCATTTTTATAATCCTTACTCTTAGCACTGCTATGTGTCTTCTCTCATCTGGCTTCCTGATAGGAAGAAAGTTGTGGAAAGGAACACGCTTGAGGTATCTTAGGCATAGTCATGTCTACAAATAGTAGGTTGAGTGTTGACTCACTTATCTGGCTAGAGCTGGGGCTGGGCATTTTTTCAGAGGGTCTGAGGCCAAACTGAATTTCAGAAAAACAAGCCTTGACTAGGGTCACTGTTATGAAGTCTCAGATTAGGGACAAAAGCAGGTAATTTGTTGGTCCCTGGACTGGTATTTCCTTTTTCTGTCCTGGTGACATCTGTACTGGTGTGGTAGTGGGGGCAGTGAGTAATCCACTGATCATTTACCCCATCACTGACAGCTTAACACGGGAAGGGATCAGTGAAGTTGTGGAGATGGGCCTGGGAGACCTGGGGCTTTCTGTGGCTAGGGGAAGGAAGGGCCAGTGGGAAATGCTGGAATGTAAAGAGTTTTTCTCTTTAGGTATTTCCTAAATACCTAAGGGTATTAGGTATTTCCTCACATTAATAAGTTCCAGCAGAAAGAGAGCGGTATTATTTTCGTACACAGAATGAGGCCTTTGGTAAAAAGTACACATTGAGAAGTTTTGCTCCCACCTGTCTCCCTGTGCATCCCACCCCATCAAGTCACCATTTTTATGTTTGTGATTCCTTCATTTTTTAAAATATAAATACAAGCAAACACAATATAATACAAGCAAACACAATATATGCTCATATTTCTGTTTCTTACACATTCCATCATATGTATAGACTGAAACTTAACCAGTCCCCAGTAGATGGCCACATGAGTTATTTCTAGTCTTTTGTTATAATGGACAGTGCTGCAGTGAATCACCTTGTATATGTATTATTTTGTACTTGTTACAGGTATATCTGGAGGGTGAATTCTCAGAAGTGGGATGGCTGGGTTAATGATAAATGCAGTTGTAATTTTGATTAATATTGCCAGATTGCCCTCCACAGGGGATTTATGCCATTTTGCATATCCACCAGCAAAGGTGGAAAGTCCCTATTCTTTATGGCCTTGTGTGTATAGTATGTTGTTACACGTTTGTATTTTTGCCAACCTAGTAGGTGAAAAATAATTACTCAGAAGTGGTTTAATTTGCATTTCTTATATGAGTAAGGTTGACCATATTTTCATATGTTTGCATTTGTTTTTCTGCAAACTACCTGTTTAAAGTTCTTTGCTTGTTTTTCTCTTTCTTAGTCTTGATTTCTAGGAAATCTCTATAGTGAAGACATTGATTCTCTGTCCAAGATATGACATACTATTCTCAATTTGTTTTTGCTTATGGTGGTTTTGTTGTTTTGCTTTGCAGAAGTCATGCAGAAGTATCTGATTTTCAGGTTTTTTTGGCCATATCTGTATTTTGAATTATAGTTAATAGTTTTTCCATAAATTTTTTTGAGTAGCTAGCCCTACAGGCACTCCACCCTCCTTGGCTAACTTTTAATTTTTTGTAGAGACAGGGTCTTCCTATGTTGCCCAGGCTGATCTTGAATTCCTGGGCTCAAGGGTTCCTCTCGCCTCAGCCTCCGAAAGCACGGAGGTTACAGGCATGAGCCACCGTGCCCGGCCAATTTTTTTTTTTAGTTTGTTTTGAGGTGTAGTCTCACTCTGTTGTCCAGGCTGGAGTGCAGTGGCGTGATCTCGGCTCACTGCAACATCTGCTTCCTGGGTTCAAGTGATTCTCCTGCCTCAGCCTCCCGAGTAGCTGGGATTACAGGTTTGCACCACCACACCCAGCTAATTTTTGTATTTTTAGGAGATGGGGTTTCACCATATTGGCCAGGCTAGTCTCAAACTCCTGACCTCAAGTGATACACTTGGCCTCCCAAAGTGCTGGGATTACAGGTATGAGCCACTGCACCCAGCCCAACATTCTTAAATAAATGCAAAATAATCTGAGTATGATGTTTAGGGTTTTTTCTAGGCTTACCATAATTTTGAAGTCTTTATACTTTCATACGTTCATGTTTTATTTAAACATTTGCTCTTAATTTAGGATGTTTCTACCTTTAAAAAAAAGACAGCCTTCTGAAAACTTTTTGGTGAAGCAGTATAGGAATATAACTCTGGTGAATTTTGAGCTTATTGAGTTTGCCTTCCAGAGCAATGTGTGGAATTGCTTAAACATGCCCATTTTTCTCATCCTAATTTTGGTACTGGATTAAGAGAACAGGGTGCAGGACTGCTTGGTTTATGGTAGCTCTTATGTCAGATTTGCTTGGGATGAGATGAGTAACTCCTCTGTAAATAACCTCAGGCTGCATTGCCTCTGCACATGAAGGACTAACGTGGCACTATTCAGCCAATGGCCAGTTTGGTTTTATTCAGGGAAATGTCTTGGATTTTTGGTATAAATAGGAATTTTTGTTTCTCAGTAGAATTATTTTATAAAACTTCTGGCTGGACTTAAGTATTAGGTGATATACCAAGGGGTGACAAAATGTTTTTACAAACTTAATGGGACCATTTTTATAATTAACACTTTATTATACATGTACTATGAGGATTAAACTCTGCCTCATAAATTATTCTGACAGGTGCTTTGCACAGAGTAAGCCTGCCAAAGTGGACATTCTTGTATCTCATTCCGAGCTTACTCATGCTGGCCAGGAAGGACGTGCACATGCCACCTTTGGCAGGTCTGATGGAGAGCCTGCCTCTGCTCTTGTGCATGGACCTTCATGCCTTCTTTGATTAGGAATAATATTTTGGAAGAAGTGGTGTACGCTGATGCCCCCCAAAAAGGAGAATATAGTACAGCCTGTCTTAAGAATTCTGTTTCTGCCTCTTCTTATCTGAGAAGTCATTTTATGGTTTATGCCTAACCAACCACGATTCCTGTTCAGTGTTGTGGGTACTTTTTCATGTAAGATGAACTTAAGTGATGTAGTGATCCTGAGTAGGTAACAAACAGCTTTAATGTGGATAGCACAGAGTAAGTCTTTGAATAAGTTTTAAAATAATGTGAATGTTGTCAAATACATCCTTTTTTGCAGTTAGTGAACAGATTCTCATTTGAGCTGGAATTTTTGTGAATTGTAATCGTTAAGGTGCATGGAAATATAGAGTAGGCTAGAATTAACATATAAGCTAAAAGCAACAGCTTTTTATCTCTTACCTACATAATTGAATTGATTGGTGAGGGGTGGAAGTTTGGTATCTGTTGTCAGAGGTAACACTACAGAAGGTAACTACTAGATCTAAGTAACCAAGGTAAGAACATAGGTCTTTTAGCTGAGCAGTTGATGCTGAAATTAGGGCTTTTTCGTTTTGTAGTAAGGGTCTGGTTTATGAGAGAGCATTCTGTACTTAATCTCTTCAGCAGCCTCTTGCATAAATCACATTGATATTCCTTTTCCTGCCTCCAGTTGTTTTCACATCTGTATTTTTCTCCTGGTATATTTACATGTTCAGTTATTTAACCTTTGAGGAATGGAAATGAAGGTTGTGTCTGAAAGTCAAGGTTCCAGATACAAAATTCTGTCTTCCTTTTTGATCATAAACTTGTTTCAGAATATTTGGTGAATGCAACGGTGATGATATTAGTGTAAACAACAATGGAAGACACTCACTTGGCTTTGGCTAGGTGTAGTGTTAACAACAGGTGTTTAAAAAGTGGCCTGAGGGCCGGCCTGTTAGAGCTCTTTTGGCTGTGGAAGCTAGTTGGTGCTGAATGTGGTGCCTAGAGAAAAACCCTTCAGAGGTCATATGGTGTGTTCTCTTTCTGCCAGTCAGTTGAGGCTCCTTACCCAGCTTAGCAAGAGGTTTCTGCCCTGTTCCTAAACATAACCAGAGAAAGTAAATGGGAAACTTTATCTGGAAGATTATTCAAAAGCAGGAAATAAATCACCTTGGTTAGCATTTTAATAATTTGAGACTATAAGTTACTCACTTATTGATAAAGATCAATTCAACAAATATTTATTGTCTATACTCTTCTAAGCAGTGGGGTGAACAAGACAGGCTAAGTTCCTGTTTTCATGGAACTTACGTTCCGATGTTGTGAGGCAAATAACAAACATGTAAAAAAAATAAATAATATTGAGTAATAAGTCCTATGAGTGGACAGTAAGTAGTAAAGTGCTGATGTGCAAGGGACAGCCAGTGAGCCAGGATGGCTGATGTGTAGTGAACTGAGGCCGAGAGCGGAGGAAAGTGAGGTTGGAGAGTAGGCTGGAGAGTGAGTTGGAATTAATTTTTGACTGTAGTGGGAAGCCACTGAAGGGCTTTCATGAGAGGCGTGAACTAATCTGTCTTCTACATGAGATCACTGGCTCTTGTCTGGGTTGATAAATAAGGCTCGTGTACTTGTGTAGGGAGGAGAAGACTGTGGCTTGGCTTGGGATCATAGCAGTGGAGTTGATGAGGAATGATTGGTTTTTGGGACAGAATGCCCCAGAGTGAGGGAAAGAGAGGATGCCAAGGATTTTGGGCTGAGTGATTGAGCTGGAAGATTGAGGGAGGAATGGAGATGGATTGGAGTCAGCATTGTATTCTGGTCATGGTAAACTTGCCAGTGTATGTAAATCATCCAAATGGACATGGTGATGAGGCAGTTGGACCTGCAGATCTCAAGGGTAGAGAGGAAGGCAGAGCTGGAGATGTAGATATGGGAGCCTCTGGCCTGTGGAGAGAGTGTATGATCACTATCCTAGACTAAGAAGAATGCGCGTGGAGAAGAAAAGATGACCAGTGACAGAGCGCTGGGTAGAGCCAGCAAAGGAGACCTGAAAAGGATGGCAGAACAGGGTGAAATAAGGTCAGGAACGTGTGCTGTGGCGTTACTGAAGCCTAAAAAGAAAAAATTCGTGTTTCAGGAAGAAATCAACTTAAAATGCTGAGAAAGAAAGGCTAGTAGTGATTATTATTACTCATTACCTAAGCATTTGAGTCATTTCTGTTATTGTCTGAGAAGCTGTAGAGACAAAAAATAGGTTTTGTAGGTAGCTTAGGGCCTAGTCAGAACCTCTATTTTCTTAACTCGAAAGTGGAACTAGAACTTCCATAGGTGTTTGAGGATGAGCTGGTTAATACAGGTAAAGGTTCATATTCTTCCATCTGCAGAAAGCATAGTGAGGTACGTCAGGATTCTAAGATGTTTAATATATATTTTTAAATAGGTTATTTGGTTAGAACTGAAATGTCTGCTATACTTTTATTATCAAACATGTTGATCCATTCTTCCTGTTTTGATGTGAAGTCAGTTTTGTGGAGAACCTCTATTTACTTAACTCCAAAGTGAAACTAGAACTTCCATAGGTGTTCGACAATGAGCTGGTTGATACAGGTAAAGGCTCATGTTCTTCCATCTCCAGAAAGCATAGTGAGGTACATCAAGATTCTAAGATGTTTAATATGTATTTTTAAATAGGTTGTTTGGTTAGAACTGAAATGTCTGCTGTACTTTTATTTTCAAATATGTTGATCCATTCCTCTTGTTTTGATGTGAAGTCAGTTTTGTTGACTGCCTCTTCTTTTCTTATCCCCAGAGGTGACCAGTCCCGGAAGAGAGCTGGGGATGAGTTGGCTTATAGTAAGTAATGATATTCCTTCCCATCTTGATGGTTTTGTGATGTAAAGCAGCCATATTAATGCACTGTGATAACAGTGCATTGAATTTGATGATACCCATGTTGTTCTCATAAAGCACTGCTTGTAATCAGGGTGCTTTGCATGCTGTGGCAGCTCCAGCTGGTAGTGATGGTTCTCAGGGAGTTGGCAAGAGGCCACCAAGTTCTTTAGTTTCTACTGGGATGACATTGTAGCCCAGTCTCAGTGCCTTAGGATCTCAGTCCCCTTTTACTTCCCTCCACACCACATGGTTTTGAGGATTTTTTTTTTTAAAGCCTTTTTTGGGGAGTTGGGAGAGGAGTGAGAAATGTGTTGAATAAACAGATTCCTGCCACTATCAAATGCTGTCTGCTCTTCATACTTTTTCCTGTTCTGATGTTTTTTCAGACAGTTCGTCAGCGTGTGCAGGTTCCAGGGGGTACAGATAGTGAATGTGCTTTCCTTCCTGAAAAGAGGACACACTGGAGCTGCAGAGACTGTATTCAGAGCACAGTGGGGGGCTGCAGACACTCAGGAGCTCTGTCACAAAGCTGTTCGTGGAAGAGGATGTTGGACTTCTTACTTGGTTTGTAATTTTAAAACAAAAACTAAAAAACAAAAAAAGTTGCTGCTAGACTTGGGGGTGATTTTGAAATGGGACAATCTTTTAATTAAGAGTTTATCTACAGATTCTGTGAGGAAAAAGCATCTCAGAAAGTGACCATTTCTAAGTGAAATTTGACAGCCAAAATCAGCAGCTTCCTCCAAAAATAGAAGAGCAGAAGAATTTTTTTTTTTTAAGCACTTGTTTTGTTCATTTGTGGACTTGGCATTTTGGTGTATTGGTTTCACATGTCAGGATCTCTTTTGCTTTAAAACTAAGCAGATCATTACAATACAGTATTTTTCACCCATAACCAAAACAACCCCTTTTAAAAGAGTTGGTCTTTGTTTAGCATTAGAAAGTCTTAGTAAAGGAAAATGCTAACTCTGCTTTTGCTAGAACTTTCCCCCATCAGTTCACAACTTTTTTCTACTCTGTGCCTTGAGCTTTGTGCACTTTGCAACTGTGTGACCATGTTGTCAAACTCCTCCTGGAGAAGTGTATGGTATCTAAACTCACCCACCAAGATGGCAGGTGTGGCCCTGTAGCAGGATGCTAATTAAGTGGGAAAATAGACACCTGTTGCACATTGGTCAGATTTTCCCCTGGTTCACCAGAGCATATTCATGTTAATGTTGGGGACCAACTCTCACAGAGCATTTCCATTCCCTGTGCCACTTAACACGATGTCACCAGCTGCTGTAGTATTGGCAGTACTCTAGTTTAGGGATGGGCAGTACTTTAGCTCTGAAGTTCCCCTTAGTATTATTGAGAGCTACTTCCTGTAATGCTCTAGGAAGCAGATAGTTATTAAGTCCAAATACACCCAGTGGTGTGGGGTTCCCGATCACTTCATTTTAAATGAGTGAGATAATTACTTAAAACAAGTCTGTTAGTTGAACATTATATTTGAGTGTGATAGGGAAGAAGTACCACTGCTGTCTTAAGGCTCCCTTCTAGCTGTGGCAAAGCTATATTTCTGTTTCTCTGCATCCACAGTGCTTTTTAGTCCTTCATAAAAGGCTGTTGTTGTAAGCCCAAGAAAATAGATGCAGCAAGAGAAAAATACTTTTCTTCTCAATTTTGCTTGAATCTTAATTGGGCATAGGCTTCTCTACTAGGCAACATCAGACTAAGAGTATTTACCTCTTCAGAGAACTTGAGAGGAAAAGAAACATCCCAGGGATACTGTTGCAGCTTTATGAAAAACCTGCAGAGCAGACATGCCTCTGTCAATTCAGTTTGTTGTTTTTCGGGGGGAGTGGTGTGGATGGGAGAGTTAGAAGTGGGATATTGGGAGCAAGTAAGTCACCCAATAATAGAAGTCCTTGATTTGCAAAACTGTTATGCAGAGAAGTAAAGATAAAGGTTGTCAGATTTATTTTTTAAAGTACTTAACCAGAGTTGGTGGATTTTGTGGACTTTAATTTGACTCAGTTCACTCTGTGAGCATCCTGGATTGCATCGATGAACACTGAATTACTGTAAGAACGTAGACAGGCTCTCGCTATGACCTGGACAGTGTAAGTTGCTACACCGGTAACATTCTAGTATCAAGGAGAATTCCATTCATCATGACATTCACATTTTACTTTTCTCAGTGGAATGCTTGCTGCAGGCTTACAATTCACACCTAGAACTGAAGTCTGAGTGGTGGTAATTTTTCTGAAAGGAATAAAATTGGAATGTTTCTTTAAATGTGGACAATTTCTTCAGTATCCTAATAATATACCCAAATGCTTTTTCTGGGAGAGAGCATTCTTTTACAAAAGAACTTTCCCTATAAAAGCATCACAGTATAATGTGAATTGGCATTAAAATCTTTGGATGCTTTTGCATTATTAAGTTCATGGAGAAATATTTTATATTTTACTATGTATGTATTAATAAAAAGTGGGCAAAGTCAAGTCTGCAAAATTTAGTTTCTCTAAATTTTTGCTCAGTGACTGCAGCTGGCTTAGTACAACAAAACCTTGCCTTAGTACAACAAACCTTGCAGCTGGCTTAGTACAACAAAACCTTGCCTGGAAGGCACTCTAGAAAGGTTGTACATAGTCTCCCAGTCTGCATGTCCTGGCTGTTAATCATCTTGGCCCCTTGAGGCACATCGCAGTATGAAGGACCTGTTTAAGTTGAAATAGACTTTGCTTATTTATTGGGATTCTTAAAAATTCTGAGTTTGCAATATGAGAGGAAGTAAGATTTCCTACCCCTTCCCCTCATTTTATATTGACTCTTTGCCAGAAAGTATTTTCTTCTGTTTTCTTGTATTTTGCTTTTGAGATGGAGTCTCACTCTGCCACCTAGGCTGGAGTGCAGTGGTGTGATCTTGGCTCACTGCAGCCTCTGCCTCCTGGGTTCAAGTGATTCTCCTACCTCGGCCTCCTGAGTAGCTGGGATTACAGGCACGTGCCACCACGCCCAGCTACTTTTTGTATTTTGATTTCAGTAGAGACGGGGTTTCACCATGTTAGTCAGGCTGGTCTCGACCTCCTGACCTCAAGTGATCCACCCGCCTTGGCCTCCCAAAGGGCTGGGGTTACAGGTGTGAGCCACGTGCCTGGCCTTTTGTTTTGTATTCTTGCCAGTATAGTATATGGTTTTTCTACCCCAGTTACATACTGGCTTTTGTACCAACATCACCAAAGGCCCAAATCATTGAAGATAGAAAACCGTACATGCAGGCTGATTGTGTGGTTAGTCAGTGGCCGATTTGCTTAAACTGTCTATTATGTTTGTGCAGCCTGAAACTAGCTCCTTGAAAGGGAAGCCAGGTCAGTCATCTTGAAAAAATGACATGTAAAAGTAAATAGATAATTGTTTTGAGAGACGGTACATATTTTAAACGTTGGCCTTAAGCTTCAGTAACATTGTCATTTTGTGACCTTTTGTTGTCACAGCTGTACCCTAACCTGACAGGAATTACTAGTGTTTTCTTGTGGGGCAGAAAGCAAAACCTGGTGTTGTGACTATTATCCTAATAGTTCTTAGGCAAAGTTAGTAAGAAGCAACACAAACCCAGATGCATGCATTGTGCATTATTTTGTAGACAAGTTACTTTCCTTCTGTCCCTTTAACAAATTTGTAGCAACTACCCTCCCTTTCTTTGGGGTCTAGAGTGAAAGCTAATTTGTGGGTAGATGAGATTGCAGAAGAATGGATGTCCATGGCTGTGAACACTGCACATCCATCTCCAGTGCTCACACCTGTGCAGCTACCACTCCCTGGCTGCATGCCATACTGTCGGGTTGCAGATTTGCACACATAAATTCCTCAGGAAGAGTTTGCATGAGCATCACCTCGCAATATTCTGTACTGACCAAACAAGGGATTTGAACGTTTTTCAGCACAAAAGGATAACTTCCGAGTGGTGGTCTGTACACATACTAGCAAAGGTAATGGTGATCTAGCAAACAAAATTGGTTTCTGCAGTTGGAAGTGAGCAGGAGCACTTGTATTATAGTATTTAAATAATCCTGGTTAATCTCTTTTTAAGCAGAGTAACCCTTCCAGATTTTGTCTTTTTATTATTGAGGCTGGCTTTATTTTCTTCTTTTTCCCCCTGTTTTATAGCAGTTAATTCTTTTTGTGATTATTATGCAGGAAGGATTGCCCTTGAGTTACAATGTTATTGTTTCATAAGCAGCTATTAAAATAACTGAGCATTGTTTTATGAAATACACTAATCTGAGATACTGAAAAGCTTTGCAACTAAAAAGCAAAACAACCTACATTAGTCATCTAGCTATTGTTTGGATGTTTTGAGTTGATTTTTTTGTGGTGCCTCTTTTAGCTTGGAATATTATGTTTACTTTAATCCAAGTCTAGGCCTTTTAAAGGGTCCTTAAAATTAAAGTTTGGAATGTCAATCCCTTTGACACCTATTACAGGTTTATAGCACCTTTTTGGTTGTGATTACTGTTTTCAATACAATTGTGTAAATGAAGTTCACTTTTGTCAGAAGTTAAAATGGAGGTCATAGGAGTTCGTGGAGAAATAGCTCTCCTATTTCTTTCATTACCCCCATTGAAATTCACCCCAGTTTCTGGCCACAAGAATATGAGAAAGGAACCCTGTTCTTTTCCAAGGGAAATTATCCTTCTCTGTCCCCACTGTTGAAGTCCCAGACACCTTCCTTCCTCCACTGGCCAAGACCCACCTTGAACCTCTTTTCAGAGCCCAGTGGCATGAATACGTGTACTGTTTCTGCTTCTGTTGACGGAGTGGCTATGGGAGTATTAAAGGAAATGCTAATTCGAGCTTCATTCTTAGGGGAACCTACTATATATTGCATCCCTGCTGGTTGGAAATTATCTTCATCTCTGGACTGCGTTGTTTAGAAAAATGTTAATGGCTTACGATTCTGAGAACTTTATAGTGTGGCTCTGGGGTTAAGAATTCTGTGGTTTGAAAAAAATAAATATTTTGTATTAATTCTTACATGTCATTTCAATGTTGTGACTATGTACTAAATGCAGTAAGACTGTGGGTGTTCTCTTAGAAGAGTGTGTTTTGTTAAACAGATGGCAGTTCACCCTCATTAGTCCTGTTTGTCAATATTTCAGCCACACACTTCAGGATAACTTATTCAAATGTGAAGTCATGGGAAGCTATGGCTAGTAACAGGAATGCTTAAGACAAATTTGGATGGCAAGCACAGGCAAGAGGCTTTTGCCACTCACTAGCACAGCCAGAGCAAGGATAAAGCAAAGAAGTCTTGTGCCTAGTGGTGCTTGTTTGTCAGAAGCCATAGTGAGCTCAGCACAGGGCGTTCTGTACATCATCTCATTAATCCAAGAAAAACAAAATGGCGGAGGAAACTCCTACTGACCTGGGATACAAAGCCACTGACTTTGGCTCTTGATCTTTTGGTGGGTTCTGAATCACTCCTTCTGTATTAGGGCGTATACTATCACTCTAAAACATTGTGGTGAATGAAATAAATCTTGTACAGATGTCCGTGGCCTTGTTATGTTATGTTATAAATCCTGTACAGATGTCCTTGGCCTTAATACCTGGTTCACTGGAAGTTTGTTATAATATAGAACATTTGATTTTGCTTATAGCATATTAATATTGCCTCCTAAGTGACAGCCACACTGAGCACGCGTCTTGTTACCACGGTTACTTAGCCTGCAGGGTGAGTGTTGATCTTGACCTCTGTAACCAGTGCTAAAAAACAGTGTGTAACAAAATACATATGGTCATATCTATTCTATATTCATATATAGTATGGATACGGATATCAGTATATTTGTAGTTTTTGTTTTTTAAACCCTAGTTTCTTCTGTGGCCCTCTAATCAACTTTTGGACTTAGGTTGTTTTTTTGTTTGCATTTATTGGTACTATGCTTTTTTATAACCCTTTGTGTTTTCTTGCTGTGAAATTAGTGTCATCCCCTAGGTTGTTTGTAACCTTATCTACCGTTTGGTTATCACATATGGCAGAATTCAGCGACTCTGACAATTTCCATTTTCACTCCCCTGCCCCACAGTTAAGTAGGGTGCCATTTAACCTCCCTCCCCTTTAGCAGGTTTGTTTTTTACTAAGTACAAACCTTTTCTGTTAGAACCAGCTGTGTGTGTGTGTGTGTGTGTGTGTGTGTGTGTGTGTGTGTGAATTTTATTTCTTCTTTTGGTCTGTCAGTAATCCAAAATTCTAAAATACCTTGAATATCAAAAAGCATGATAGTAGAATGAATATCACACATAATAGAACCTGAGAGCAACTAGCTTAACTGGTTGTAATTTTTTTTTTTTTAATCTATTTTCCTTTATTAAGCCTTCTCCCTCCCTAAATTGTTAAGCCAGAAGGGCATAATAATTCAAAACTTTCTAGTAATGTACCTACATGTCTAATAGTGTACCTCAATATATATAAAGAAAAAGTGGCTCACACCTGTAATCCCATCACTGTGAGAGGCTGAGGTGGGAAGATTGCTTGAAGCCAGGATTTGAGACCAGCCTGGGCAACAAAGACCCCATCTCTAAAAAAGAATTTTTTAAATTAGGGCCAGACATGGTGGCTCATTCCCGTAATTCCAGCACTTTAGGAGGCTGAGGTGGGCATATCATTTGAGGTCGGGAGTTCAAGACCAGCCCAGCCAACATGGTGAAACTCCATCTCTACTGAAAACACAAAAATTAGTGGGGCGTGGTGGTGCACGCCTGTAATCACAGCTACTTGGGAGGCTGAGGCAGGAAGATCGCCTGAACCCGGGAGGCAGAGGTTTCAGTGAGCCGAGATCGCGCCACTGCACTCCAGCCTGAGCAACAAGAGTGAAACTATCTGAAGCAAAAATAAATAAATAAATAAAGTTGGGCCTGACACAGTGGCCCTCGCCCGTAATCTCAATTCTTTGGGAGGCTGAGGCAGGTGGATCACTTGAGGCCAGGAGCTCGAGACCAGCCTGGCTAACATGGAGAAACTCTGTCTCTACTAAAAATAAGAAATATAAAATAAACTAGCTGGGCATGGTGGCACACACCAGTAATCCCAGCTGCTTGGGTGACTGAGGCACGAGAATCACTTGAACCCAGGAGGTGAAGGTTGCAGTGGGCTAAGATTGCACCACTGGACTCCAGCCTGGGCAACAGAGTGAGACGGTCTCAAAAAAAAAAAAAAAAAAAAAATGTTGGGCATGGTGGTACCTGTTTTTAGTCCTAGCTACTTAGGAGGCTAAGGCGTGAGGCAGGAGGATTGCTTGAGCCCAGGAGTTTGAGGCTGCATTGAGCTATGATGATACCACTGCATTTCAGCTAGGATAAGAGTGAGAACCTGTCTAGAAAAAACTGTAAAAAGTTAAAAGAAAAAAAGACTACAAAAAGGAAAAATGAATACAACTACAAGGAGAAATAGATCAATCTACCAGCATAAGGGACATTTTCAACAGACCCCTCTCAGTAATTAATAGATCTTGCAAAGACCAAATCAGGAAGACTATTAAGGACATACAAGATTTAAGTAGTACAGCTAATGAGTTTGATCTGACAGATAAATACACACACATGTGTAAAACACGTTGTACCTTTCAGTAGGAAAATAAACATTTTTTGCAAACCAAATCTAACAGTGTATTCAAAATGTAACAAATGATGACTGAAATGGATTGGTCTCAGCGATACAAGGTTGGCTTTTTAATGTACTTAAGAAATGCTGTTTATAATAGGAACAAAAAAAGTACCTAAGAAATTTTAAAATGAGAAAATGATGAAAAAAACTTAATGGACCTAAATAAATGTAGAGAATGTAAGGGATATCACTCAATATTATCTAAATCTCAACTTTCTCTCCAAATTGCAATTCCAAAAAAGTTCCCAGTGGTTTTCACTGTGGAACCTGACAAGTTGGTTCTTCGATATAAATGGAAGAGCAAAGGGCCAAGGATATCCAAGACCTTTCTGAATGGATTGTGAGGGGAACGAGCACTACAAGATTCTAACACTTACTGCCAAAGAAGGTGATTAAAACAATGACTTTGGAGTAGGGAAGAATTTCATCAAGATAGAAAATGCAAACTGTCAATTAAAAGATAAGTACTTTGGCTACATTGATCATACATACTTAATACCAAACATGCTGTAGAGTGAAAAGAGAAGCCAAATCTGGAATAAGATATAAATATTCATAATATATACATAACTGCTAAAGAGCACCTGAATGCAAATCAGCAATGAAAACAACTCAAGAGAGACAGACCCCAAACACTAGCAGGCATTTCACAGAAGAAACAGAAATGGCCCATAAATGTAAAAAGATGTTCAGCCTCATTAGACATCAGTAAATGCACATTCAAACCACAGATACCATTTCCTTGCTGACAACTTGGCAGAAATCATGAGAAGTCTGAAAATAACAGTCTGAGAGATTATGACAACAAACCATCTGTTGTTGGCGTGTCAATCTGTACTTTGGAGAACAGTATTGTCTAATGAAACTGAACCTAGGCATCTCTTATAGCCCACTATTTATACTTAGAAAAACTCATGTGCATGTGTACCAGGAAACATATACAGGGATGTTTAATAACAGCATTATATGTAATAATTACAAGGAATGAAGGAGGGAGCCAAATGCCCATCTAGCATACAGTGAATAAACGAAGTGTATGCAGTGGAATTCTCTAGAGTAGTCAAGGCATCATACCACTGTGGGCTTCAACATGGATGCATCTCAGAAATCATGTTGAGTGAAGTCAGAATAGAGCCAGCATGGGTACCTTCATGTAAAGTTCAAAATCAGGAAAAACTATATTGTTAGGGACTCATACACAAGTAGTAAAGCTATAAAGGAAAGACAGTTATGAACATTCAGGAACATAGTTTCCTTGGGAGGGTGGTGGAGGGGAATGAGAACGGAGGGGAGAACGGGGGCTTGTAAGCACTCGATAATACGAACGTTTGGACCATTCTAAACATGCCAGTTCTCTGAGTTAATGTATATTCAGTGCAAAGTCAATTCAGATAACCAACGGTATTTATTTATGTAATCTAAAAAACTCATGGAAGTATAAACAGATAAAAATAGGAAAATCCCCACTGAACGTGAAAAAAATGGAAGGAACTTGCTGTACCAAAAAATACATCCCATTCTAAGTGCAATTAAGTTAAAACAGTTGTGCCAGTGTCAACAAGTCAATGGAAGAGTAGTTTAGAAAACAGAAAAGAACTCAAATTTAGAATTTAGAGTACACTAAAGGCGGCTTTTTGAAATCATGCCGTCTGTGGTCAATTATTTAATGAAAGGTGCTGGTATAATTAGAGGACATTAAACTGATTCCTGTCATACCATTCACCAAGAGAAATTCCAGATTGTGAACTAAAAAAAAATGTAAAAACTAACATTTTTTTCTTGGGATTGGAGAAGTATTTTCTTTTTTCTTTTTTTTTTGAGACGGAGTCTCGCTGTGTCGCCCAGGCTGGAGTGCAGTGGCCGGATCTCAGCTCACTGCAAGCTCCGCCTCCCGGGTTTACGCCATTCTCCTGCCTCAGCCTCCCGAGTAGCTGTGACTACAGGCACCCGCCACCTCGCCCGGCTAGTTTTTTGTATTTTTTAGTAGAGACAGGGTTTCACCGTGTTAGCCAGGATGGTCTCGTGATCTCGGCCTCCCAAAGTGCTGGGATTACAGGCTTGAGCCACCACGCCTGGCCTGGATTGGAGAAGTTTTTTCTAAGGATACAAGCAATGAAACAGAAAACCCTATGTAAACTCACTCACCTGCCTTTAATGCCGTAGTGTGCACACCCCAGCGTGTGTGTGTGTGTGTGTGTGTATACAGAGACATACATATTTTAAAATGTTTCAATTTGAACATGTTACTAATACATATAAAACAAAAGTAGAAAATTAAAAAGATGAGGTAAAAATGTTTTGAAATATTGTTTCTGGTATTTGTGGTTAATAAACCTTTACTCTTTCTAAAAAAAAAATTTCTTTTAGGGAGAGTCATGATTAAAAATGCTTGTCATTTTTGAAACTCCTAGTTTTAACACTTTATAAAAATGACAATGTTCTTAAGGTAAGTTTATTTTGATGCTTGGTTTTAATGACTGTTGTAGCTGAATAAGTCACTTCATTAATTAAGATCTGTGGATCCAAATATGGCTGTGCTTACTGAAAATATTTTTGAGTTCCATCCACCAATTTTGCAAAAGCGTTTGTTGAAATTTTTATAATAAATTTTCATCTTTTCCAATGTCAGTAACTTGTTTATGCTGAATTAGGAGCGCTGCATTTTTATTTTTGCTAAAAATGGTTTCAAAACCTGCAACTTATTTTTGAATTTCATTTCCCAAGTTTAAGTGTACACTTTGGAGAGTTTTTATAGGTGACAATTTTTGGCAACACATTTTCATGAATTCTTGCTTGGTCATCGTTAGTATTATGTTGTCTTTACCTAGAAGGGTCAGGTTAAATCTGTCCATTTAAAAAAATACCTTCTAGATTGCATATTGCTTACAGATGCTTGTCACCACAGGAAAGATTGGCACATTCAAGCCTTTTTATCAATTAAAAAATAGATACCGTATTTAAGAATTTTGCTATGAGATAACCAGCAAATTTGAGGGTTTAATTTCCTCATCTCATTATAAACTGTTGTCAAGATGCTGTTGTGTAGGATAATAAAAATCTAAGTCCAGTTGGCTGATGGTGCACACAGACAACAATATTCTGGAAGAGAGTGGTGCCCCTGTTGCTCCCTCTGCGATATGGAGCTCTCAGCACTTCTTTGAGGATTCCTCACTGACTGGCATGTGCTGCCTGGCCACTACCATGCAGTGTCTGTTATGTATTGGTAAGGCTTCTTTACTCTTAAAAACATAACTTACGTTTTCTTCCTGTACCTCGGTGGATCACCTGGTTCACTTTGGAGATCACCGACTTAAACAATGAGAGAGACTTGTATCACCTACAGAAGTCCCAAGGTTGGGCAGTTCCAGGGCTGATACATACAATTAATTGATATCCAGGACTTGGATTTCTTCCCACTTTCTGCTCTGCCAGCCTCATTATGTTCACTTTGTCTTCAGTGTCGCTTCCTTCAAGATCTTTACTTGACTGCTGCAGTTGTCAGAATGACAACAAACAGTTGAAGCAGAGAGCCTCTGTTCCCCAGCATGTCTCTTTTAAGAGCAGTGAAACTTCCCTGAAGCACACCAGCCCAGTTCCCTTCAGTTTTCATTGAGGGGAATTGGGATAACTCAGGAGAAGAATGGAACCACCGTGGTAGACTTAGACTAAACAGATCTACCCTCCTGGGGCTGGGGCTGGGACCTGTCTCTAGCTCACATTGGGTTAAGGAGGTGGGACTGTCTGGTTAGAGCCGGGTCTCAGGACGGTGAAGGGGAGGGATGGCTGCTAGTGACTCTTGGTTGCATGAGTCCACTCCATGGGTCTATGACAGCTGCCCATTGGGAGCCTTTGGGAAATAGGAAAACCAAACTCTGACTCCACATCAACTTTGTTTTTACACAACACCAGTCTTTCTATCTGCTCTTCAGGATGAACCGGTGTGCTTTGGTTTGACAGTCATGGTAGATCACTGATCCTAGAATCTATAAACAGCACAGAATCCAGTCACCCTCCTGACTAGAATAGCCAGGGAGCTATGATTAAAGAAGACAAAGAGCTTACGCTGGTATAGGTGAAAGAAAAAGTCCCTGTCTGAAAAGGATAATTTTTTCTTGGGTATGTCCAGATTCACCCGTAACAAAGCTAAGCAGGATGGTGGTCTGTAACAAGGTGTTGGGAACCAAAAATAGGGCCTTGCCTGTCGAGATAGTGTTTGGTGAACAATCTGGTCCCTAAGACAGCTCAGACAGCATTGGGGAAAGGAAATAGATGTCATCTGAGCACATGTGACACAGTGACAGCTGCTCTTCACTGGATACCTGTCTGCATGGGAGGCGCTTCACTTACATCTTAGGAACAATCCAGTGAGGCAGTGACCAGCACCACTCTACACATGTATGGTTAGCAGTTCTGACACGACCCCAGTGACTGCCACTCCCGCATTCACACCCTTGTGTTCACTTTGGAGATCACTTTGGAGTCCCCTCACCTTGAGTGTGGGCTGGACCCAACAACTTGCTTCTAATGAAAAGAATGTGGCCCAAGTGATGGACTGTCACTTCTGTGATTAGGTTACAGAAGACTCGTCACTTTGCTGATGTTCTCTCCTCAGCCTTCACTTGATAGGGCCACTGGGCAAGGAACTGAGGGTGGCATCCAGCCAACAGGTACCAAGGAACTGAGGCCTTCAGTCTAACAGCCCGAGAAGATCTAAATCCTGCTGACAGCCTGAGTGAACTTGGAATAGATGTTGGTCTGGTTGAATCTCGAGATGATTGTGACCCTGGCTGACGCCTTGATCACAGCCTTGCCACAAACCCTGAAACAAGAGAATTTAGCTAAGCTGTGCCCAGATTCCTGACCCAGGGAAACTCAGAAATAATTGTGTGGTGTTTTAAGCTACTAAATTTTGGGGGTAATTTGTTACACAGCAATACAATTATTACAAGATGAGACAGCCCAGATGTCAGACTTAAATTTAACCTGCCCCAAATCACACAATGGAAGATTTGAACCCCCATCTACAAGGTGATTTGTTTTACTGCTCAGTCCTCCCTCCTGGCATCCTCCAGCACAGGTGAACACTGGGCTGTGGGGCCTCTGTTAGACCTAGCAGGGCTGTTCTTAAGACCCTACTAATCATACCTTCCCTGGCAATGGTGGTGAAGCCATTCATGATCATCATAGCCTCAGAGGAGAGAGCCTTTTCAGCCGGGGCTCCGTGAATAAAGCTCTGCAGGAAACGGTGTTTGAATAATTTTTGTTGCTTTTCCCAAGGATGGTAAACAGCTTCTAGATGCACAGGAGTGAAATTACATATAATGGATGCCTTAGGGCACCAGGGCTATTTAACTGGGCAGGCCACCTCAGGCCAGGGTCCAGGAGAGCCCTCCTGGCTAGGAGACATGAAGGTACCTGGAGACTCAGAGGTGAAGGGAACAAGCAAATGGCAGAGCTGGGATATTGATCAGGACTTCGGAGAGGCAGCACAGTGGAGTTGAAAGAACAGATGCTTCAGACCTGATACCTCTGGGGCCAGCTGGTTCCAGGCCCTGTTGAGTTGTGTCTCCCTGAGCAGGTCACTCAGCTCTCTGAGCTTCAGTTCACTCCCCTGTGAAACCATAGTACTCACACTTTCACTGGCGCTCCCAGCCTTCAGATCTCAGAATAACAGCAGCTACCACTACTGTAACTACTCCCACTGAGTAGTTCCCAAGGGCTTACTGTGCGCCTGGCACCGTACAGAGCACTCGATGCCTCTTTTGTCTCAACTCACAACAACCTCATTTTCCACTGAGAAAGCTGGAACTCACAGACATCAACAATCGCTGGTCCTGGACAGTGGCTCACTGTCAGTGGTCGATGTAAAGGCTTCAAGACGTAACCATAGCACACGGCTTGGCACGGAGCATGTACCCAGTGAGTGCCCAATTCCTCCCTATGGCAGCAGATCGCAGTGTGCTGCAATGTGGCTCAGCTGTCTGGATGGCAGAAGAGTCCAAGGGCTGTAATAACTCGGCCTCCTTATGCCCAGTGTCATCCTCAGCACAGCCTCTGGACTGTCTGAGGATCTCTGCTGAGGGTGTCTGTGGGCTGTTAGCAGCATTCTCTGTTGGGCAGGGCTCCCTACGCTCTGAGTAGCCTCTGGGCCTGCGGACAGCCCAGTCTAGTGCCCCAGCATTTGGAAAGTGCAAGGTCAGATTTTTGGGACACATTGTGGGGAGAGGGACCCAACAGGGCTATTAAGAGCATGATCTCTCAGCAGGACCATTGACTCCCTAAGCTAAAATAATGATCCAGAAAACACAGTTGAGTGGTGTATTAGTCTGTTTTCACTGCTGCCTGAGACTGGGCAATTTACAAAAGAAGCTTCGTTGGACTTACAGTTCACATGGATGAGGAAGTCTCACAATCATGGTAGAAGGCAAGGAGGAGCACGTCAACATCTTACAGGCAAAGAGTTTGTGCAGGGAAACTCCCATTTTTAAAACCATCAGATCTCAGGAGACATATTCACTATCAGAAGAACAGCACAGGAAAGACCCACTTCCCTAATTAAATCACCTTCCACTGGGTCCCTCCCACAGCATGGGGAAATTCAAGATTAGATTTGGGTGGGGACACAGCCAGACCATATCAAGTGGCTAATCATCATATGCTGTTCAGAGAGGAGACTCAGGCCAAGGTCAAATATACTAGAGGAGGCTGAATGCTCTTGCAGGGAGAGCTCATCCTGGAATCCCGATCAGACAGAATTTTGGCTCCACCATTATTAAGTCACTGAACTGCTCTGACCTCCAGTCTCATCTATAAAACAAACTGGCCCATGGTAGTGAACACTCTTTTTTTGGCCTGCTCAGCTGCCATTTGCACTTCTTTATATAATTTTCTTGGGTGAACTGCTTCTCTCTGTTCAACATAGTTTTGGGCGGGGGTGGGTGGGGGGGGGCATCTGATGAAGGCGTCCTGCCTTCCTCAGCCAGCAGATGGGAATGTACCTGAGCCAATCGGGCCCCTCTCCTGGAGCTGAAATTATGTATGGGGCAATTTGAAATGCAAAAGGCAGGAGCCGGCCCTTCCCAAGAACAGAGACACCTGGAGCCGGTGCTGGGGCTATCTGATCCTTGCCCTCCCAAAGGCTACAGCGTCTCAGTGGCCTTTCCTTTTCACTGTAAGGGGTGAGGGTCAGTATTTGCCGCTTGCAGCCCACATGCCCTAAGACCCCCAGAGGATCCCGTGTGTGTTCTTGCTTTTCATGTAATCGCTTCCTCGTAAGTGAAGTCTTTGTTAGCTGCTTTGAGCATTTCTAAAACAAAGTGGTAAACAAATACATTTATGAGATGGTGGCTTGCTGGTTTCTTCCCTCTGCATTTTCTCTTTGGAAAAAACGGGGAAGACTATCTAGGCTGATCCCCAATCTAGAGTTCCTGGGGTGGAGTGCTGAGGGACAGTCCCTAAGAGCCTGTGATGGCTAATATTGTCAACTTGATTGGAGTGAAGATTGAAAGTATTGTTCCTGGGGGTGTCTGTGAGGGTGTTGCCAAAGGAGATTAACATTTGAGTTAGTGGACTGGGAGAGGCAGACCCACCCTCAGTCTGGGTGGGCAGCATCTAATCAGCTGACAGCGTGGCTAGAATAAAGCAAGCAGAAAATGTTGGAGGACTAGACTGGCAGAGTCTTCTGGCATTCATCTTTCTCCCATGCTGAATGCTGCCTTCCCTCGAACATCAGACTCCAAGTTCTTCAGTTTTTGGACTCTCGAACTTACACCAGTGGTTTGCCAGGTGCTCTCAGGCCTTCAGCCACTGACTGAAGGCTGCACTGTTGGCTTCCCTACTTGTGAGGTTTTGGAACTCGGACTGGCTTTCTTGCTCCTCAGGTTGCAGATGGCCTATTGTGGGACTGCACCTTGTGATGGTGCTTAATACTCCTTAATAAACTCCATTTCATATATACATTTATCCTTTTAGTCCTGTCTCTCTAGAGAACCCTAACTAATACAGAGTCCTTGATCCCTGATGAGCCACCAGCAGAGAAACCCAAGTGTCCTCTCACACTGACTGGACTCCCGGGAGTCCTTGCCCAGCTCCAAAGTGAGCTGCATGAGCAGGCTCTGGTGAATGAATGCCTCTGCACGGTTGCTGGCACATCTCTCAAAGCCCTGGTCCAAACCTTTTAATGGACTGCAAAACACTGCTGGCCGCGTCTCTCCCCCAGCTGACCATTTGTAAATTGCTTTCGCCCTGATGCCTGATGGGGTGAAAAATGCATTTCCCATATCCAGGCTGCAGCAGGTGGATTTCTGCCACCACTGCAGCAGGAGCTCACAGCGGCAGCCTGGCAGCTTTGGCCCTGACCTCAGCCTGTGAGAGGACTGGTGTCATTCTAGGAGGGGGTGGGCAGGTGACGGGCCCTGTTTGGGGACCCTTGCCCACGCACCATAGGTTCTAATGGCTAGAATGGGCAGGGGCGAGGGTGGTCCTCTGATCACTGGTCACAGGATCTGCTGGAAGGAACCCTCCACTCCTACCCTGCTTCACTGGGTCCTGAGCAGGACACCGAATCTCAGGCCCAAGTTTTAGTTCTCTAAATGAGGCCCCCACTGAGCGGGTCCTTGCTTTGTGCCTGGCATCTTATTTCTCATGTCCCTGGGGGCAGTGCTGCTGCCAGGTTTGTTGCTGTGTCCTACCAGGGCTGTCTGATTCCAGGGGGACGTCGGGTACACTGGTGGCACTGCTAGGCCAGTCTCCCTATTGTCCTCAGGACCATCCCCTCTGACATTGCTGCGCTGCCAGCCTGGGCCCAGCCAGCAGCTGTTGGAGCAGCACCATGGCATCTGCCTTCTTGGAGGGCTGCCGCCTCTCTGTCCCCTTCCTCTGAGTGAGAGGAGTAAGAGCTGAATGTTGTCACGTCATCTTCCCGGGGTTTAGCATGGGTGCTGGTTAGGGGCACAGGCCTCTAAAACTCTGCCTCTGCCTACAGAAGTCTCCATCCCCCACCATAAGCTGGGGATGCCTTCTACTAGAAATGGGTTAGCACTAACATTACAGAGAATGATAGTAGCTACGATTATTTAGATGACTTTTCTCTTTAAAGGAAAACAGTTATCACTTAGTAAGTACTGAAAAAAACAGCAGTAATTATTATCATACTGTCTAGCCAAAGCCTGTTCAAGTTCCCTTTTAACTTTCTCTTCTTTGGGCCAAAATTAGATTTGTGTTTTCTTTTAACTCAATAAACAGTCCCTGAGCAGCCTCCACGTATTAGATTAGATGATCTCCATGGTAATCCGGAGCGCCTGCATCTGATTAAATCTGTACCCAGGCCTCCGTCCAAGGCTGCGATCCCTGAAAGGAAGTCCTTGTGGAAAAACAGTAGCTTTCAATTACCAAGTGTTTCTGTCGTCAGGCTTGCGCTAAGCGCTTTATATACAAATTGGCATTTAATGACCAAAACAGTCCCATGGCGAGGCTACTAACATTTGCAATCCTGTTTTACAAATGGGATAAGTGGAGTTCAGAGAAATCCAGTAATTTATCTAGAGTCCCTCAGGTACCAGGGGACAGAGCTGGGTCCAACGCGGGTCTGACCCCGAGGCTGTGCCTTTTTCTCCTGGGCCACACTGCAGACCCCAGGGAGTGGCACAGTGGGAGTGAAACTGAGCCACCTCTGCATTTTAGCCCGTTAATGGGAAGTGAATATTTACCCCCAAAATGCTGCTCAGACTGGCTCATTTGGCAGCTTCCTCTGATGAGCTGAAATGCTGTTGTTCTGCGGCCACCCTGGGAGTCTCATTCTGGTCTAATGGGCTCTGATGGGCAGTTCAAGATGTGACAGATAAAGCAGAGAATGAGTTAGCACCTAACCACGATAGGGGCAGGCAGCCTCTTCCTAATCAGAGTCTTGTAGGGACTGGGAGCTACGTGATGGAACTGCTCTGTCCCCAGCCTGGGAGGGGTTGGGATGCTTAGGTCAGGGAGCAGAGATGGAGCTAGAGTTCTACCCTCCTCTTCCTCATCTGCTCGGAAACGGAGTAATAAGAACATAAATTCAGCCCCAAGGAGTCAAGAAGGACCTGAGAGGCAAACACCGACAGCTTGTGCCATCTCACGCCCCACCCCACAGCTACCCCAAAAAGTAGGTACTCTGATTATTCTGTTTTCAGACGAGGAGTTGAGGCTCAGAGAGGTACCCGGGGTTACACAGCCAGTAGGTGGCAGAACCAAGATGGCCAGACCCTAATCACAGCCCCACCTGAAACTAGACTTCAGCCCAGGAGCCTTGCTTCCTCCTGAAGACCCCACTGGACTGAGACCCCACCACCTGGTGTGCCTCTGCTGTGCTGGCTAAAAGGGCTGCCTGCTGGAAGTCCAGGTTCCCTGATGGGTAGCTGATCTCCATCTTGCTGCAGAAGTCTAGAGCCTCATGTAAGCCGCCTCCCACAAATCCAGGTCTGGCCAGTGCCCCTCGCCCCCACTCTCAGCAACAGCAGCGTTTCCTAGAGCTGTGCCCCAGGTCCTGACGTTCCCTGGCTGGGGACCCTTGGCCAACAGACTGCCCTTCTGTTTTCTCATTGGCAAGAAGAGGGCATCCCTGAACACCAGCGTGCTGAATTGTTACTAAGGGAGCTAGTTAGTAATGCAGCTTTTACCCTCCCCATCCCTCCCTACCTCCTGAGATTCTGAGTCTGCAGGTCTGGAGCAGGGCCCAGAAACCTGCATTTCAGCCTCATGCTCCAGGGGACTCGGCTGTGCATGGTGGGTCCACCAAACGTGGGGACCTGTTGGCTAGATTAGGTCTTAGGTTCTAATTTCTATATTGTATGAAAGTTGTCAATCAAAATGGAATCTCTTGTGTTAAAAACACGAGAGCTGGGGAAGTTCATGAAGAAAGGGTTCTCACACTTGGATGCCTTGGATACAAAAAGTATCAGAAAAGCCTGCAAACCCTTAACCTTGCACAAAGGCCATTGCAACCTTACACAACAAATACTTCGGCCCAGCAACCTTGGACTGGCGTCACCTGTTACTGATCTTAGTAGCCAAGGATAATTATTTCAAAACAATATATAATCCTTCTCATTTTACCTTTAAAAACCTTTGTCTTCTGGCCGGATGCGGTGGCTCACACCTGTAACCCCAGCACTTTGGGAGGCCAAGGTGGGTGGATCACGAGGTCAGGAGATCGAGACCATCCTGGCTAACACGGTGAAATCTCATTTCTACTAAAAATACAAAAAATTAGTTGGGCATGGTGGCAGATGCCTGTAGTCCCAGCTACAATGGCACAATCTTGGCTCACCACAACCTCCGTCTCCTGGGTTCAAGCGATTCTCCTGCCTCAGCCTCACGAGTAGCTGGGATTACAGGCATGCACCACCACGCCATCTAATTTTGTATTTTTAGTAGAGACAGGGTTTCTCCATGTTGGTCAGGCTGGTCTTGAACTCCCGACCTTAGGTGATCTGCCCGCCTCAGCCTCCCAAAGTGCTGGGATTACAGGCGTGAGCCACTGCACCCGGCCCAAATAACCATTTTCTTTTGGAGAGGCTCTTTTATTTAGGTTGACAGTTGTCTAATTGGGGATAATTCTAAAGTCATCTTTCAACTTGTCTCATCTTAGGGCTAAAATTAAAATTCCAATTTAGTGAGGCCTTGTATTTAATTCTGCCGCTACTCTCTGAGCTCCTGTGATGGCACGGGACCTGGAGTGGGAGCTGCTGGGACACACAGGCAGTGGTCCTCGTCCTCCTGGAGGTTCACACAATAGAGTACTTGGTGGCAGCTCGGAGGAATGGAGCCTTCCGTGTAGGTCCAGAGGTCGGGGACATGGGTCTTTTCTGGAATTCACGCTGCCTTTCCCCATGAGTGCTCTCAGCCTCCTGGACGGATCCTGTCCAGGGCACCCTCCTCTCTGGCCACAGCTCAGACAGGGACGTCACATCTCAGTGGCTGATTAGTCCTGGGAAACCTGCCATCTGCTGGCCCAGTCAGGGTGGAGAGATTACCTGGCTAGCTGGCCATGTGGTGGGGGGCTTTGCAATGGAACCCCTGGAACCCTCTGCAATCACGGTCTCGGATTAATGGACATAAACAAGATCACCGATTTCCTCAAATAAGTGGATTTTGAATGGCTCCTCTGGTAAACAGGCCTGGTCCCATTCATCGTCAAGGGAGGAAGATTCAGCTTGGTGGGGTCAGGGTCCTGCCTGGATATTTTACAATCTGTGAGAACAGGGTGTGGCATGAGGAGGGGTGTCATTTACAGGGCTCCACTGACCCCTTGTATGAGAGCCTAGGCCCTAAGCAGAAGTAAGGTAGATCTGGGGTAGATACGTAGGCTATGAGTGGGCAACGCAGGCCCCTAAGTTCCAGGGCAGTGGGCTGAACAGGAGGGCAGGGCTCATCACCAGCGGACTTGAATGCCAGAAGCAGTGACTCTCAGTCATTTGAGGACAACATGAAGATTGCCCGCAGACCACTGCCCAGAAGTGTCCTGCTAAGGTGGTTTGAGGGCCTGGTGTGGAGGAGGGCCCTGGCTGGAAGTCAGGAGACTTTGGGCGGGGCTCGGGACCTTTCCGGGTGAGTACCCCACGTGCTACCCGATACACAGCCTACTCCTGGGCAAGAATGCTCTTGGGCTTGACAGCCTGTCTCTCATTGTCATCTACCTTTGACATATGGTTCAGTCTCCTGGAGTGTAGGACACTCCAGATGTCAGCTTTATTTTTATTTTTACTTATTTATTTTTTTGAGATGGAGTCTCGCTCTGCTGCCCAGGCTGGAGTGCAGTGGCGCGATCTCAGCTCACTGCAACCTCTGCCTCCGGGGTTCAAGCGATTCTCCTTCCTCAGCCTCCTGAGTGGCTGGAACTACAGGCGCCCACCACCTCGCCTGGCGAATTTTTGTATATTTAGTAGAGACGGGGTTTCAACCATGTTGTTCAGGCTGGTCTTGAACTCCTGACCTCATGATCTGCCCGCCTCGGCCTCCCAACGTGCTGGGATTACAGGCATGAGCCCCCGCGCCCAGCCTATTTTTTTATTTTTTTGAGACGGAGTCTTGCTTTTGTCGCCCAGGCTGGAGTGCAATGGCACGATCTTGGCTCACTGCAACCTTCGCCTCCCAGGTTCAAGCAATTCTCCTGCCTCAGCCTCCCGAGTAGGATTACAGGTGCCCGCCACCATGCCTGGCTACTTTTTAAATTTTTAGTAGAGATGAGGTTTCACTATGTTGGCCAGGCTGGTCTCGAACTCCTGACCTCGTGATCCACCCGCCTTGGCATCCCAAGTATGAGCCACTGCGCCTGGCCAGCTTTATTGCCTCTAGAGCTGTGCTATCAAAATACAGTAGCCACATGTAGCTGTTGACAATTCAAGAAAATTAAATAAAATTTAAAATTCAGTTCCTCAGTTGCATTAACTGCATTTCAAGATAATAGCCGTGTGTGGTCAGTGGCTACCATACTGGACAGTACAGCTCTAGAACATTCCCATTTCCACATCAATTTCTATTAGCACAGCTCTAGAGCCTTGATCCAATGATTCTACTTTTCTGTATTAAGTTTTTCCATATTAGAAGAAAAAGAGCTTTGATCCATTATCAGGCAGAAGGCAGGACAAATGCAGTGAACATAACATCTCCTAAAAATGTCAAAAGGTGCTCAGCCTCCATCAATATTAGAGAAATGCAAATTAACCATCCCAAGATGCTATAGTTCACCTATATGATTGGGAAAAAACAAAGTTTGCTGCACACTCTGTTGGAGGAGCTGTGGGTAGCCCACACCACCAGCTGCTCTGAGGTCTCTCCAGAGACACACCACTGACCTAGTACACAGAATGAGGGCAGACCGATGCCAAAGCAGTCGGGTGGGACAACCAGTCTTCCCGAGTCAAGTGGAATCCTCCTCCTCATCCTCATGACAGCAGCCGCCCTCTCTTGAGCATGATCTGAAGCTCTCTTTGCAGACATGATCTCATTTCACCCTCCCAGTGGCTCTGTGAGGCTCAGCAAGGTTAGGCCCTGGTCTAGTGTCACACAGCCAGCAGCAATGTGTTTAGATGCCAACCCATGTGCTCCCACTCTAGAGCTCACAGCCACTGGGTTAGTTGTTCATGCAACAATTATTTTTTCAGCGTCTGTTTTGTGCCAGGTACCATCCTGGCAACCAGTGGGGGTCTCTAAAGCTTCCGAGTGGAGATCCAGGACGGCTCCAGCATCAGTTGTACCCACCCTTCTCGTGCCAGTCCCCTGGGAGGCTGACAGTGTTGGCAGAGAGGTAAATGTCCCCAACTTCAGCTTGTGGAACACGAGGGATGAACGAACGATCTTCCAAACCCTCCTGTCAGGCCCAGGCATGTGAAATTGCAAGGGAAGAGCTCATCACCACCTGCAGCTGTCCTGCGAGAAAGGCTGCCAGAGTCACGAAAACCAGCAAGGGGGGCGGTGGTCTGGCTCCTGCAGAGAGGGCGTGGTTTCTCAGTCCTGCCTGGTGAGGATTCTAGTTCTCCCTGGCATGATTCAGGCTCTTGCTAGTGGGGCTACCTAGGACTACACAGAAGCCTAATCTGACGCTTCCATCCTCCCCCGCAAACCCCAGAATCTGCTCCCTCTTGCCCAACTCAAACAGAGATGCAGGACACCCGGGAGACCGGTGTTCCCCAGAGCAGGTTTTTCCAACTCAGGCTCCTCCCGTCCCTCCCTTTCCATTGAAGGGTTCTTAGCTGCCATTCAGAACAGAGACTTATCATGAAGTCCGTAGCCACCAGGCACATGGAAATATTTAATTAAAATTACATTTGACTTCATCAACCCCCACCCCATGCTCAGGACAAGTGAGCACAGGCAGTGTCTGGTCATTTCCATTTCCCCATCTCTTTTCCGGGAGACCTGTAGTCCAGAGAACAGGATCTCAAAGTGAGGTCTTTTCACATACTAATGGAGAAACTGAAGCTCAGAGCAGAAAAGTGACTAGCCCAGGATTACATAGCAGCCCAGTAAGAGAATCAGGCTTCCTGATTCCTTGTCTAGAATGATTCTCTGGAACTCAAGGTAGAGATCATCTGGGGTTTGAGTTACTATCTGGACCAGGGAAAATTAGAGGTCTGCTGAGAAGTCTGCAGAACCTTGACATAAGAGAAAGTGGAGGAAATTGATCAATAGCAATCAGTTTCTACTGCTCAGCAATCAAAGGATAAGAGAGATCTTATCAACTGTCAGAAGATAAGCCCCTACCTGCAAATCTGTAGGTAGTTGAACACCGCATCTCCAGTGTGGTTTGCTACATTATTTTTTAATTTAATCTTTTGTACAGAAATTATTCACATAGTTTCAAATTTTAGAAGTATAAAAAAGTATACAGGGAAAATTCTCATCCTACCTGTCTCTCATCCGCCCAGAATCTTACCTTTCTTTTGCCCACAGGTAACCAATCATGTTAAAGTTTCTTGTATCCTTCTAGATTATACTTATGTGAATACAATGTGCAAATACAAATGTAAATTCTAATTTATCCCCCTCTATACTTTCTCTATACCCTTCACTTTGCTTAGACATGTCTTCCCTGCAGTGCAGACAGCATGTCATTCTTTTTCTCAGTTGCATAGTAGTCCATTGCACTGATGTATTCAACTAGTGCCCCATTAATGACCATTTAGGTGGTTTCTAATCTTTGGCCAGTCTAGGTGTCCTGTAATAAAAATTCTGTGTATATGCCATGTGGAACATGAGCCAGTTGATCTCTAGGATTAATTCCCCAAAGTGGAATCAGAGTAAAATAACATATGGATCTAAGATTTGGCTTGTGATTGCCAAATTGCCCTCCTTAGAAGCAATATCAGTCAATTTAGACTCCCACTGCTATGTACAGTCTGCCAAAACCCCACCAAGAGTGTGTGTTATTAAGCTTTCAGGTTGGAGTAAGGTGGGAGGGGGAAATGGCAGATAGGAGGCAGGATTAACTGGCAGCTCCCACCCAGACAGACTGAGCAGTGTGTGGAGACTCACACTATGAACCTTTGCTCCAAGAACTGCCACAGGAACATACCAGGAAAGCTGACAGAATCCACAGTCTGCTTGCTTTCTCAGCTGAGAGGTTTATGGCCTGGGGCAAGTTCCCAGCCCTGCTCATTGGCTTCCTGGAAATACAGTGCTGGTTGGGGGACAGAGTGGGAGTGAGACCAGCCTTTCAGGCTGCGGGCTGCGTGGGAGCTGGATGAGGCATGTGGCTGCTGGCTTTTCCCCGCTTCCCTGGCAACCTGTGTGATGCAGCAGAGGCAGCCATAATCACCTTGGGAACATCATTCCATTGGCCTAGAAACCACACTCCATCCGCCACAGCAGCCACAGCAAGCCCTGCCCAAGGAGGATCTGAGCTCAGACACACCTAACCCTGCCCCAACCTGATGGTCTTTCTCTACCTGCCCTGGTAGCCAAAGATAAAGGACATAAACTCTTGGGAGCTCTGTGGCCTCCTGCCTGAGAAATATGAATACTTATCCAAAGGTGACCCTAGGGCAAGCTTGTATCCTCCCCATAAACCACAGCTGATGAGCTCTTGAATGCACCACCTCCTGGCTGGAGGCCAACCAACATAAAACCAGCACACTAAACAAAAAGAAAGGCAAGGATCTAAACAGAGTCTACTTCACTACCTGGCTACCTCCACTGGAGCAACTGTTGGTGTATCCATGGCCGAGAGACCTGAAAATGGATCACATCACAGGACTCCTTGCAGACACTCCCCAGTACTGGCCTAGAACCCAGTAGCTCTGCTGGGTGGCTAGACCCAGAAGAGAAATAACAATCACTGCAGTTTGGCTCTCAGGAAGCCCTGTCCCTAGGGGAAGGGGGAGAACACCACATCAAGTGAGCACCCTGTGGGACAAAAGAATCTGAACAAGCAGCCCTTGAGTTTCAGATTTTCCCTCTGACATAGTCTTACCCAAATGAGAAGGAACCAGAAAAACAATTCTGGTAATATGAGAAAACAGTGTTCTTTTACACCCCAGAAGATCACACTGGCTCACCAGCAACGGATCCAAACCAAGAAAAAATCTCTGAATTGCCAGAAAAAGAATTCAGAAGGTCGATTATTAAGCTAAACAAGGAGGTACCAGAGAAGGGTGAAGTCCAACTTACATTTTAAAAAAATTATACAGACTATGAATGGAAAAATCTCCAGTGAAATAGATAACGTAAACAAACAATCACAACTTCCGGAAATGAAGGGCACCACTTAAAGAAATGCAAAATGCACTGGAAAGTCTCAGCAATAGAATCCAACAAGTAGAAGAAAGAACTTCAGAGCTCAAAGAAGACTTTCAAATTAACCCAATCAGACAAAAAGAAAAAAGAATAATAATTAAAAAAACGAACAAGGCCTCCAAGAAATTTGGGATTATGTTAAACAGCCAAACCTAAGAATATGTGGTGTTCCTGAGGAAGAAGAGAAATCTGAAAGTTTGGAAATCATATTTGAGGGAATAATTGAGGAAAACTTCCCTGGCCTTGTTAGAGATCTAGACATCCAAATAAAGGAAGCTTAAAGTACACCTAGGAAATTCATTGCAAAAAGATCATTACCTAGGCACACAGTCATCAAGTTGAGACAATGGAAAGAATCTTAAGGCAAAAAGAATCTTAAGGCAAAAGCATCAGGTAGTTTATAAAGGAAAACCTATCAGATTACAGCAGACGTCACAGCAAAAACCCTACAAGCTAGAAGGGATTGGGGTCCTATCTTTAGCCTCCTGAAACAAAACAATTATCAGCCAAGAATTTTGTATCCAGTGAAACTAAGCTTCATAAAGGAAGGAAAGATACAAATGCTGACGGAATTTGCCACCACCAACCCAGCACTACAAGAACTGCTAAAAGGAGCTCTAAATCTTGAAAGAAATCCTCAAAATACACCAAAATAGAATCTCCTTAAAGCATAAATCTTACAGGCCCTATAAAACATAACAACAGGCCGGGCGTGGTGGCTCAAGCCTGTAATCCCAGCACTTTGGGAGGCCGAGACGGGCGGATCACAAGGTCAAGAGATCGAGACCATCCTGGCTAACACGGTGAAACCCCATCTCTACTAAAAATACAAAAAACTAGCCGGTTGAGGTGGTGGGTGCCTGTAGTCCCAGGTACTCGGGAGAATGGCATAAACCTGGGAGGCGGAGCTTGCAGTGAGCTGAGATCCGGCCACTGCATTCCAGCCCGGGTGACAGAGCAAGACTCCGTCTCAAAAAAAAAAAAAAAAAATAACAAAAAATAAAAATCCAAGGTATTCAGGCAACAAATAGCATGATGAATAGAAAAGTACCTCACATCTCAATACTAACATTGAATGTAAATGGTGTAAATGCTCCACTTAAAAGTTACAGAATGGCTGAATGGATGAGAATTCACCAAGTATCTGCTGTCTTCAAGAGACTCGCCTGACACATAAGGACTCACGTAAACTTAAGATAAAGGGGTGGAAAAAGATACTCCATGCAAATGAACACCAAAAGTGAGCATAGCTATTCTTGTATCAGACAAAACAAACTTTAAAGCAACAGCAGTTAAAAAAAAACAACATTATATAATAATAAAAGGACTAGTCCAACAGGAAAATATCGTAGTCCTAAGTATTTATGCACCTAACCCTGGAGCTCCCAAAATTTTAAAACAGTTACTAATAGACCTAAGAAATGACATAGAAAGCAACACAGTAATAGTGGAGAACTTCAGTACCACACTGACAGCACCAGACAGGTCATTAAGACAGAAAGTCAGCAAAGAAATAATGGACTTAAACTATACCCTAGAACAAATGGACTTAACAGATACTTACAGAACATTCTACCCAACAACTGCAGTATATACATTCTCTTCTGCAGCACATGCAACATTCTCCAAGACAGACCATATGATAGGCCACAAAACAAGTCTCAACATGTTTAAGAAAATTGAAATTATATCAAGTACTCTCTCACACCACAGTGGAATTGGGAATCAATTCCAAAAGGAACCCTCAAAACCATGCAAATACATGGAAATTAAATAACCTGCACCTGAATGATCATTGTAGCAACAATGAAATGAAGATGGAAATTTAAAAATTATTTGAACTGAACAGTAATAGTGACAAAATCTATCAAAACTCTGGGATACAGCAAAAGCAGTGCTAAGAGGAAAGTTTATAGCATTAAATGCTCACATCAAAAAGGAAAGTTTATAGCATTAAATGCCCACATCAAAAAGTTTGAAAGAACACAAATAGACAATCTAAGGTCACACTTCAGGGAACTAGAGAAACAAAAACCAAACCCAAACCCAGCAGAAGAAAAGAAATAACTAAGAGCAGAACTAAATGAAATTAAAACAAACAGATTTTGGGATCATGGCAGATGGGAGGCAGGACTAGATTGCAGCTCTGGACAGAGCAGCATGCGGAGGCTCGCACTGCGAATTTTCACTCTAGATTGACTGCAAGAACAAGCCAGCAATCCTGAGAGGACCCACAGACCCTCTGAAGGAAGCAGACTGCTCCTGCAGGACCTATGGAGGCACCCCAAATACTGAGAGTGCCCCAACTGCGTAAGCGGGAAAGGGAGACCCTCCTCTACCAAACAGAACCCCTCCACTGGAGAAGCCAAAGATCTGTTGGCAGGAGAAGTTTCTGACTTTACCTGGAGCTGAATCGAGTTAGAGAACTGAGCCAAGTGAAATACAGGGGTAGAGGAAGCCACAGAAGGGCCCTGGGAGCTTGCTGGGTCCCCAAGCAGCTCATTCCTGCTGGCACCACAGGGATCCATCAGGAGGGTGGCCAGAGGAGCAGGGGTTAAAACTCCACAGGGAGAAGGAATTCTTTGGCTGAACTTTGTAACCATTTCAACAGGGCAAGAAGTCTCCTGGTCAGAAGTCGGGGGAGGGTGTGAATCCTGCTTGCAGACTTCACAGGCAGGGGCAGAACTAAAGTCCTTTTCTTTCTCAGCTGGGAGGCAGAAAGCCTTGGGCAAGTTTTCAAGGGTCTTGCCCTCTGACTCAGGGCTATTGCGGGCGGGGCGGGGTGGGGTGGGGCGGGGAGGCCATGGTGGGAGTGAGATGACCGGCCCTTCAGTTTGCCTGGGAGCTGGGTAAGGCCTGTGACTACTGACTTTCCCCCACTTCCCTGACAACCTACATCACTCAGCAGAGGCAGCCATAATCCTGAGCTACACAGCTCCAGTGACCTGGGAATCTCACTCCCGTCTCCCCCAACAGCTGCATCAAGACCTGCCCAAGGAGAGTCTGAACTTAGACAAGCCTATCCCCACCCCACCTGATGGTCCTTCCCTATCCATCTTGTTAGGGAAAGACAAGGGCGTATAATCTTGGGAGTTCTAAGGCCTCACCCAGTGCCAATCCCTCTCCACACTACAACAGCTGATGCTTTCTGGAAAGCTTCACCTCCTGGCAGGAGGCCAACCAGCCCAAAAATAGAGCATTAAACCACCAAAGCTAAGGACCCTCATGGAGTCCTTTGCACTCTCTGCCACCTCCACCAGAACAGGCACTGGTGGCTGAGAGACCCATAGACAGTTCACATCACAGGACTCTGTGCAGACAACCCCCAGTACCAGCCCAGAGCCCAGTAGACTCACTGGGTGGCTAGACCCAGAAGAGAGACAACAATCACTGCAGTTCAGCTCACAGGAAGCCACATCCACAGGGAAAGGGGGAGAGTCTATAGCAAAGGAACACTCCGTGGTACAAAAAATCCTGAACAGCAGCCTTCAGCCCTAGACCTTCCCTCTGACAGAGCCTACCCAAATAAGAAGGAACCAGAAAAGCAACCCTGATAACTTGACAAAACAAGGCTCGTCAATGCCCCCTAAAAATCACATTAGTTCACCAGCGATGGATCCAAACCAAGAAGAAATCCCTGATTTACCTGAAAAAGAATTCTGGAGGTTAGTTATTAAGCTAATTAGGGAGGGACCAGAGAAAGGTGAAGCCCAATGCAAGGAAATCCAAAAAATGATATAGGAAGTGAAGGGAGAAATATTCAAGGAAATAGATAGCTTAAAGAAAAAACAATAAAAATTAAGGAAACTTTGGACACATTTTTTAGAAATGCAAAACGCTCTGGAAAGTCTCAGCAATAGAATTGAACAAGTAGAAGAAAGAAATTCAGAGCTCAAAGACAAGGTCTTCAAATTAACCCAGTCCAACAAAGACAAAGAAAAAAGAATAAGAAAATATGAACAAAGCCTCCAAGAAGTCTGAAATTATGTTAAATAACCAAACCTAAGAATAATCAACATCCCTGAGGAAAAAGACAATTCTAAAAGCTTGGAAAACATATTTGGGAGAATAATCGAAGAAAACTTCCCTGGCCTTGCTAGACATCTAGACGTGCAATACAAGAAGCACAAAGAACACCTGGGAAATTCATTGCAAAAAGATCTTTGCCTAAGTACATTGTCATCAGGTTATCCAAAGTTAAGACGAAGGAAATAATCTTAAGAGCTGTGAGGCAGAAGCACCAGGTAACCTATAAAGGAAAATCTATCAGATTAACAGCATATTTCTCAGCAGAAACCCAACAAGCTAAAAGGGATTGGGGCCCTATCTTTAGACTCTTCAAACAAAACAATTATCAGTCAAGAATTTTGTATCCAGCGAAACTAACATCATATATGAAGGAAATATACAGTCGTTTTCAGACAAACAAATGCTGAGAGAATTTGCCATTACCAAGCCACCACTACAAGAACTGCTAAAAGGAACTCTAAATCTTGAAGCAAATCCTGGAAACACATCAAAACAGAGCCTCTTTAAAGCATAAATTGCACAGGACCTATAAAACAAAAATACAAATTAAAAAGCAAAAACAAAAAAAACCAAAGTACACAGGCAATAAAGAGCATGATGAATGCAACAGTACGTCACATTTCAATACGAACATTGACTGTAAATGGCCTAAATACAGAACCTCAGAATGGATAAGAACTCACCAACAAACTATCTGCTGCCTTCAGGAGACTCACCTAACACATAAGGACTCACATAAACTTAAAGTAAAGGGGTGGAAAAAGGCAATTCATGCATATAGACAGCAAAAGCGAGCAGGGGTAGCTATTCTTATATCAGACAAAACAAACTTTAAAGCAACAGCAGTTAAAAGAGACAAAGAGGGACATTACGTAATGGTAAAAGGCCTTGTTCAACAGAAAAATTTCACAATCCTAAACATACATGCACCTAACACTGGAGCTCCCAAATTTATAAAACAATTACTAATAGACCTAAGAAATGAGATAGACATCAACACAATAGTAGTGGGGGATTTCAATACTCCACTGACAGCACTAGACAGGTCATCAAGAGAGAAAGTCAATAGAGAAAAAATGGATTTAAAGTATACCTTGGAACAAATGAACTTAACAGATATATCCAGAACATTTCACCCAACAACTGCAGAATGCACATTCTATTCAACAACACATGAAACTTTCTCCAAGATAGATCATATGATAGGCCATAAAATGAGCTCTAATAACTTTAAGAAAATTGAAATTATATCAAGCACTCTTTCAGACCACAGTGGAATAAAACTAGAAATCAACTCCAAAAGGAATCTTCAAAACCATGCAAATATATGGAAATTAAATAACCTGTTCCTGAATGAGCACGGGGTCAAAAATGAAATCAAGATGGAAATTAATTCTTCAAACTGAATGACAATAAAATACTAGCTAACCGAATCCAACAACATATCAAAAAGATAATCCACCATGATCAAGTGGGTTTCATACCAGGAATGCAGGGATGGTTTAACATATGCAAGTCAATAAATGTGATGCACCACATAAACAGAATTAAAAACAAAAATCACATTATCATCTCCGTAGATGTAGAAAGAGCATTTGACAAAATCCAGCATCTCTTTGTGACTAAAACCCTCAGCAAAATTGGCATACAAGGACATACCTTAAGGTAATAAAAGCCATCTATGACAAACCCACAACCAACATAACACTAAATGGGGAAAAGTTGAAAGAATTCCCTCTGAGAATGGGAACAAGACAAGGATGCCCACTCTCATCACTCCTCTTCAACACAGTATTGGAAGTCCTAGCCACAGCAATCAGACAAGAGAAAGAAAGGGCATCCAAATTGGTAAAGGGGAAGTCAAACTGCTCCTGTTTGTTGACAATATGCTTGTTTACCTTGAAAACCCTAAGGACTCCTCCAGAAAGCTCCTAGAACTGATAAAAGAATTCAGCAAAGTTCTGGATACAAGATTAATGTACACAAATCAGTAGTTCTTCTATACACCAACAGCGACCACGCAAAGAATCAAATCAAGAACTCAACCCCTTTTACAATAGCTGCAAAATAACAACAACAACAACAACAACCCCACCAAAACCAAAACAAAAAAACAAAAAAAACTTAGGAATATACCTAACAAAGGAGTTGAAAGACCTCTACAAGGAAAACTATAAAACACTACTGAAAGAAATCATAGATGAAACTAACAAATGGAAACATGTCCCATGCTCATGGATGAGTGGAATCAATATTGTGAAAATGACCATATTGCCAAAAGCAATATATAAATTCAACGCAATCCCCATCAAAATACCACCATCATTCTAACAGAGTTAGAAAAAGCAATTCAAAATTCATATGGAACTAAAAAAGAGCCCACATAGCCAAAGCAAGACTAAGCAAAACAAACAAATCTGGAGACATAATACTATCTGATTTAAAACTATAAGGCCATAGTCATCAAAACAGCATGGTACTGGTATAAAAATACACACATAGACCAATGGAACAGAATAGAGAACCCAGAAATAAACCCAAATACTTACAGCCAACTGATCTTCACAAAGCAAACAAAAACATAAAGTGGAGAAAACACCCTTTTCAACAAATGCTGCTGGGATGATTGGCTGGCCACATGTAGAAGAATGAAACTGGATCCTTATATCTCACCTTATACAAAAATCAACTCGAGATAGATTAAGGACTTAAACCTAAGACCTGAAACTTAAAAACTCTAGACGATAACATTGGAAAAACCTTTCTAGACATTGGCTTAAACAAGGATTTCATGACCAAGAACCCAAAAGCAAATGTAATAAAAACAAAGAAATAGGAGCTAATTAAACTAACAAGTTTTTGCACAGCAAAAGGAACAGTCACAGAGTAAACACAACCCACAGAATGGGAGCAAATCTTTACAATCTATACATCTGATAAAGGACTAATATCCAGAATCTACAACGAACTCAAATCAGCAAGAAAAAAACAATCCCATGAAAAAGTGGGCTAAGGACATGAATAGACAATTCTCAAAAGAAGATATATAGTGGCCGACAAACATGAAAAAATGCTCAACATCACTAATGATCAGGGAAATGCAAATCAAAACCACAATGCGATACCAAGTTATTCCTGCAAGAATAGGCTGGGCACAGTGGCTCAAGCCTGTAATCCCAGCACTCTGGGAGGCCGAGACGGGCGGATCACGAGGTCAGGAGTTGGAGACCATCCTGGCTAACACGGTGAAACCCCGTCTCTACTAAAAATACAAAAAGCTAGCTGGGTGTGGTGGTGGGCACCTGTAGTCCCAGCTACTCGGGAGGCTGAGGCAGGAGAATGGGATAAAACCTGGGAGGCGGAGCTTGCAGTGAGCTGAGATCCGGCCACTGCACTCCAGCTCTGGGCGACAGAGCGAGACTCTGTCTCAGGAAAAAAAAAAAAAAAAAGAATGGCCATAAGCTATCAAAAAACAGTAGATGTTGGCATGGATGTGGTGATCAGAGAACACTTCTACACTGCTGGTGGAAATGTAAACTAGTACAACTGCTATGAAAAACAGTGTGGAGATTCCTTAAAAAACTAAAAGTAGAACTACCATTTGATCCAGCAATCCCACTACTGGGTATCTACCCAGAAGAAAAGAAGTTATTATTCAAAAAAGATACTTGCACACACGTGTTTATAACAGCACAATTCACAACTGTAAAATCGTGGAACCAACCCAAATGCCCATCCATCAACGAGTGGATAAAGACTTTGGTGTTTATATACATGATGGAATACTACTCAGCCATAAAAAGGAATGAATTAACAGCATTTGCAGTTGACCTGGATGAGATTGGAGACTATTATTCTAAGTGAAATAACTGAGGAATGGAAAATCAAACAATGTATGTTCTCACTGATATGTGGGAGTTAAGCTATGAGGACACAAAGGAATAAGAATGATACAATTGACTTTGGGGACTTGAGGGGAAGAGTGGGAGGGGGACGAGGGATAAAAGACTACAAATATGGTGCAGTGCATATAGCTCAGGTGATGGGTGCACCAACGTCTTACAAATCACCACTAAAGAACTTACTCATGTAAACAAATACCACCTGTATCCCAATAACTTAAGGCAAAATAAAAATATAAAATGTTTTTAAAAAGAAAAGAATGTAGATACCTAGAACTCATCCTGCAAAATCTGATTTGTAGATCTAGTATGGGACAGGAATCTGCATTTTGTCAAACAAAAAATCATTTATTTGCAAAAAGAGAAAAAAAATAAAAATACAAAAGATAAATGAAACAAAAAGCTGGTTGTTTGAAAAGATCAATACAATTGATAGATCATTAGCAAGATGAACCAAGAAAAGACAGAAGATCCAAATAAGCTCAATTAGAAACAAAATGGGCTCTTGGTGTGCATTCCACCTTCCAAGTGAAGATATGCCAGATGATTTGGTGGCTGGCAAGATGACCAAATAAGAACAGCTGTGGTCTGCAGCTCCCAGTGAGATCAACACAGAAGGTGGGTGATTTCTGCACTTCCAACGGAGGTACCCAGCTCATCTCATTGAGACTGGTTAGACAGTGGGTGCAGCCCATGGAAGGCGAGCCAAAGCAGGGTGGGGTGTTGCCTCACCCAGGAAGTACACGGTCAGGAAACTCCATCCCCTAGCCAAGGGAAGCCATGAGGAACTGTACCTTGAGAAATGGTGCGTTCCAGCCCAGATACTATGCTTTTCCCACTGTCTTCATAACCTGCAGACTAGGAGATTCCCTTGGGTGCCTATACCACCAGGGCCCCGGGTTTCAAGCACAAAACTGGGTGGCTGTTTGGGCAGACAATGAGCTAGTTGCAGGAGCTTTTTTTTCCCCATACCCCAGTGGCACCTGGAATGCCAGTAAGATAGAGCCATTCACTCCCCTGGAAATGGGGCTAAAGCCAGGAGAGCCACATGGTCTAGTTCAGTGGATTCCACCCCCATGGAGCCTAGCAAGCTAAGATCCACTGACTTGAAATTCTCACTGCCAGCACAGCAGTCTGAAGTCGACCTGGGATGCTCAAGCTTGGAAGGGGGAGGGGTGCCCACCACTACTGAGGCTTGAGTAGGTGGTTTTCCCCTCACAGTGTAAACAGAACTGCTGGGAAGTTCAAACTGGGCAGAGCCCACCACAGTGCTGCAAAGCTGCTGCAGCCAGACTGCCTCACTAGATGCCTCCTCTCTGGGCAGGGCATCTGTGAAAGAAAGGCAGCAGCCCCAGTCAGGGACCTATAGATAAAACTCCCATCTCCCTGGGATAAAGCATCTGGGGGAACTGGCAGTTGTGGGCACAGCTTCAGCAGGCTTAAACATTCCTGCCGGCCAGCTCTGAAGAGAGCAGTGGATCTCCCAGCACAGCGCTCAAGCTCTGCTAAGGGACAGACTGCCTCCTCATGTGGGTCCCTACCCCTGTGCCTTCTGACTGGGAGACACCTCCCAGCTGGGGTCGACAGACATCTCATACAGGAGAGCTCCAGCTGGTATCTGGTGGGTGCCCCTCTGGGATGAAGCTTCCAGAGGAAAGAGCAGACAGCAATCTTTGCTGTTCTGCAGCCTCCGCTAGTGATACCCAGGCAAACAGGGTCTGGAGTGGACATCCAGCAAACTCCAGCAGACCTGCAGCAGAGGGGCCTATTAGAAGGAAAACTAACAAACAGAAAGGAATAGTATCAACATCAGCGAAAAGGACATCCACACAAAAACCCCATCTGAAGGTCACCAACATCAAAGACTAAAGTTAGATAAATCCATGAAGATGAGGAAAAACCAGCACCAAAAGGCTAAAAATTCCAAAAACCAGAACACCTCTTCTCCAAAGGATCACAACTCCTCACCAGCAAGGGAACAAAACTGGATGGAGAATGAATTTGGTGAATTGACAGAAGTAGGCTTCAGAAGGCTGGTAATAATGAACTCCTCTGAGCTAAAGGAGCATGTTCTAACCCAATGCAAGGAAGCTAAGAACCTTGAAAAAAGGTTAGAGGAATTGCTAACTAGAATAGCCAGTTTAGAGAAGAACATAAATGACCTGATAGAGCTGAAAAACACAGCACAAGAACTTTGTGAAGCATACACAAGTATCAATAGCCAAATCGATAAAGTGGAAGACAGGATATCAGAGATTGAAGATCAACATAATGAAATAGAATGTGAAGACAAGATTAGAGAATGACAAGGAATGAACAAAGCCTTTAAGAAATATAGGACTATGTGTAAAGACCAACATTTGATTGGTGTACCTGAAAGTGACAGGGAGAATGGAACCAAGATGGAAAACACTCTTCAGGACATTATCCAGGAGAACTTCCCCAACCTAGCAATTCAGGCCAACATTGAAATTCAGGAAATAAAGAGAACACCACAAAGATACTTCTCAAGAAGAGCAACTGTAAGACACATAATTGTCAGATTCACCAAGGTTGAAATGAAGGAAAAAATGTTAAGGGCAGCCAGAGAGAAAGGTCGGGTTACCCACAAAGGGAGGCCCATCAGACTAACAGTGAATCTCTCTGCTGAAACCCCACAGAAGATAGTGGGGGCAATATTCAACATTCTTAAAGAAAAGAATTTTCAACCCAGAAGTTCATATCCAGCCAAACTAAGCTCATAAAGGAGAAATAAAATCCTTTACAGACAACCAAGTGCTGAGAGATTTTGTCACCACCAGGCCTTTCTTACAAGAGCTCCTGAAGGAAGCACTAAATATGGAAAGGAAAAACTGGTACCAGCCACTACAAAAACATACCAAATTGTAAAGAACATCAGCACTATGAAGAAATTGCATCAACTAATGGGCAAAACAACCAGCTAGCATCATAATGTCAGGATCAAATTCACACATAACAATATTAACTTTAAATGAAAATGGGCTAAATGCCCCAATTAAAAGACATAGACTGGCAAATCCCATGAAGAGTCAAGACTCATCAGTGTGCTGTATTCAGGAGACCCATCTCGCATGCACACACACACACAGGCTCAAAATAAAGGGATGGAGGAATATTTACCAAGCAAATGGAAAGAAAAAAAAAGGAGTTGCAATCCTAGTCTCTAATAAAACAGACTTTAAACCAACAAAGATTAAAAAAAGACAAAGAAGGGCATTACATAATGGTAAAGGGATCAATGCAACAAGAAGAGCTAACTATCCTAAATACATATGCACCCAGTACAGGAGCACCCAGATTTATAAAGCAAGTTCTTAGAGACCTACAAAGAGACTTATACTCTTACGCAATAGTAGTGGGAGACTTTAACACCCCACTGTCAATATTAGACAGATCAATAAGACAGAAAATTAACAAGAATATTCAGGACTTGAACTCAGCTCTGGACCAAGCAAACCTAATAGACATCTACAGAACTCTCCACCCCAAATCAACAGAATATACATTCTTTTCAGCACCATATCACACTTATTCTAAAATTGACCACATAATTGGAAGTAAAACACTCCTCAGCAAATGCAAAAGAACGCAATCATAACAATCTCTCAGACCACAGTGAGATCAAATTAGAACTCAGGATTAAGAAACCCACTCAAAACCACACAATTACATGGAAACTGAACAATCTACTCCTGAATGACTACTGGATTAATAACGAAATTAAGACAGAAATAAATAAGTTCTTTGAAACCAATGAGAACAAAGACACAACATACCAGAATTTCTGGGACACATTTAAACAGTATGTAGAGGGAAATTTAAAGCACTAAATGCCCACAAGAGAGAGCAGGAAAGATCTAAAATCGACACCCTAACATCACAATTAAAACAACTACAGATACAAGAGCAAATAAATTCAAAAGCTAGCAGAAGACAAGAAATAACTAAGATCAGAACAGAACTGAAGAAGATAGATACACAAAAAAAACCCTGCAAAAATAATCAATGAATCCAGGAGCTTTTTTGAAAAGATCAGTAAAATAGACCGCTAGCAAGACCAATAAAGAAGAAAAGAGAGAAGAATCAAATAGACACAATAAAAAATTATAAAGGGGATATCACTACTGATCCCACAGAAATACCAACTACCATCAGAGAATACTATAAACACCTCTATGCAAATCAACTAGAAAATCTAGAAGAAATTGATAAATTCCTGGACACATACACCCTCCCAAGACTAAACCAGGAAGAAGTCGAATCCCTGAATAGACCAACAAGAAGTTCTGAAATTGAGGCATTAATTAATAGCCTACCAAACAAAAACAGCCCAGGACCAGATGGATTCATAGCTGAATTCTACTGGAGATACAAAGAGGAGCTGGCACCATTCCTTCTGAAACTATTCCAAGCAATGAAAAAACAGGGACTCTTCCCTAACTCATTTTATGAGGCCAGCATCATCCTGATACCAAAACCTGGCAGAGAAACAACAAAAAAAAGAAAATTTCAAGCCAATATCCCTGATGAACATCAATGCAAAAATCCTCAATAAAATACTGGCAAACCGAATCCAGCAATACATAAAACACACAACTTTATCCACCACGATCAAGCTGGCTTCATCCCTGGGATGCAAGGTGGTTCAACATATACAAATCAATAAACGTAATCCATCACATAAATAGAACCAATGACAAAAACCACCTGATTATTTCAATAGATACAGAAAAGTTCTTTTATAAAATTCAACACTCCTTCAAGCTAAAAACTCTCAATAAACTAGGTATTGATGGAACGTATCTCAAAATAATAAGGGCTATTTATGACAAACCCACAGCCAATATGACACTGAATGAGCAAAAGCTGGAAGCATTCCCTTTGAAAATTGGCACAAGACAAGGATGCCCTCTCTCACCACTCCTATTCAACATGGTATTGGAAGTTCTGGCCAGGGCAATCAGGCAAGAGAAAGAAATAAAGGATAGGAAGAGAGGAAGTCAGACTGTCTCTATTTGCAGATGACATGATTGTATATTTAGAAAATCCCATCTCTCAGCCCAGAATCTCCTTAAGCTGACAAGCAACTTCAGCAAAGTCTCAGGATACAAACCAATGTGCAAAAATCACAAGCATTCCTATACACCACTAATAGCCAAATCATGAGAGAACTCCCATTCACAATTGCTACAAAGAGAATAAAATACCTAGGAATCCAACTTAGAAGGGGTGTGAAGGACCACTTCAAGGAGAACTACAAACCACTGGTCAAGGAAATAAAAGAGGACACAAACAAATGGAAAAACATTCCATGCTCATAGATAGGAAGAATCAATATTGTGAAAATGGCCATACTGCCCAAAGTAATTTATACATTCAATGCTATCCCCATCAAGCTACCATTGACTTTCTGCACAGAATTAGAAAAAACTACTTTAAATTTCATATGGAACCAAAAAAGAGCCCAGAAAGCCAAGACAATCCTAAGCAGAAAGAACAAAGCTCACACTACCTGACTTCAAACTATACTAAAAGGTTACAGTAACTAAAACAGCATGGTACTGGTACCAAAACAGATATATAACCAATGCAACAGAACAGAGGCCTCAGAAATAATGCCACACATCTACAACCATCTGATCTTTGACAAACCTGACAAAAACTAGCAATGGGGAAAGGATTCCCTGTTTAATAAATGGTGTTGGGAAAACTGGCTAGCTATATGCAGAAAACAGAAACTGGACCCATTCCTTACACCTTATACAAAAATTAACTCAAGATGGATTAAAGACTTAAACATAAGACCTAAAACCATAAAAACCCTAAAAGAAAACCTGTGCAATACCATTCAGGACATAAGGCATGGGCAAAAACTTCATGACTAAAACACCAAAAACAATCGCAACAAAAGCCAAAATTGACAAATGGGATCTAATTAAACTAAAGTGCTTCTATATAGCAAAAGAAACTATCATCAGAGTGAACAGGCAACCTATAGAATGGGAGAAAATTTTTGCAATCCATCTGACAAAGGGCTAATATCCAGAATCTACAAAGAATTTAAACAAATTTACAAGAAAAAACAAACCCATCAAAAAGTGGGCAAAGGATATGAACAGACACATCTCAAAAGAAGACATTTATGCAGCCAACAAACATTTGAAAAAAGGCTCATGACTGGTCAATAGAGAAATGCAAATCAAAACCACAATGAGATCTCACACCACTTAGAATGGCGATCATTAAAAAGTCAGGAAACAACAGATGCTGGAGAGGATGTGGAGAAATAGGAACACTTTTACACTGTTGGTGGGAGTGTAAATTACTTCAACCATTGTGGGAGACAGTATGGCAATTCCTCAAGGATCTAGAACCAGAAATGCCATTTGACCCAGCACTGACATTACTGGGTATAAACGCAAAGGATTATAAATCATTTTACTATAAAGACATGCACACATATGTTTATTGCGGCACTATTCACAATAGCAAAGACTTGAAACCAATACAAATGCCCATGATAGACTGGATAAAGAAAATGTGGCACATATACATCATGGAATACCATGCAGCCATAAAAAGGGATACATTCATGTCCTTTGCAGGGATATGAAGCTGGAAACCATCATTCTCAGCAAAGTAACACAGGAACAGAAAACCAAACACTGCTTGTTCTCACTCATAAGTGGGAGTTGAACAATGAGAACACATGGACACAGGGAGGGAAACATCACACACTAGGGCCTGTTGCAGGGTGGGGGCTAGGGAAGGGATAGCATTAGGAGAAATAAGTAATGCAGATGACGAGTTGATGGGTGCAGGAAACCACCATGGCACATGCATACCTACGTAACAAACCTGCACATTCTGCACATGTATCTCAGAACTTAAAGTATAATTTAAAAAAAGAAACAAAAGGGGAGATATTACAACCAATACCACAGAAATACAAAAGATCAGTCAAGGCTGCTATGAACACCTTTACAGGCATTAACTAGAAAACCTAGAGGAGATGGATAAATTCCTGGAAATATACAACCTTTGTAGATTAAACAGAAAGAAATAGAAACTCTGAACAGACCAATAACAAGCAGTGAGACTGAAATAATTAAAATGTTACCAACAAAAAAAGCCCAGGGCCAGATGGATTCACAGCTGAATTCTATCAGACATTCAAAGAAGAATCGTTACCAATCCTATTGACACTATTCTATGAGATAGAGAAAGAGGGAATCCTCCTTAAATCATCCCATGAAGCCAATATCACCCTAATACCAAAACCAGGAAAGGATATAACAACAACAACAAAAAAACCCCACAGACTAATACCTGTATCACAGATGCAAAAATCATGAACAAAATACTAGCTAACCAACTTCAACAGCATATCAAAAGGATAATCCACCATGATCAAGTGGGTTTCATACCAGGGGTACAGGGATGATTTAACATCTGTACGTCAATAAATGTGATACACCATATAAACAGAATTAAAAAGAAAAATCACATGATCTCAATAGATGCAGAAAAAGCATTTGACAAAATCTAGCATCCCTTTATGATTGAAACCCTTAGCAAAATTAGCATAAAAAAAGACATAGCTTAAGGTAATAAAAGCCATCTATGACAAACCCACAACCAACATTATACTGAATAAAGAAAAGTTGAAAGCATTCCCACTGAGAACTGGAACAAGACAAGGATGCCCACTTTCACCACTTCTATTCAACATAGTACTGAAAGTCCTAGCCAGAACAAACAGACAAGAGAAAGAAAGGGCATCCAAGTGGGTAAAGACAAAGTCAAACTGTTGCTGTTTGCTGATGACATGATTGTATACCTAGAAAATCTAAAGACTCATCCAGAAAGCTCCTAAAAGTGGTAAATGAATTCTGCAAAGTTTCAGAATACAAAATATACACAAATCAGTAGCTGTGCTTTATACCAACATGACCGAGCTGAGAATCAAATCAAGAACTCAATCCTTTTTACAATAGCTGCAAGAAAATAAAATATCTAGAAATATACTTAATCAAGGAGGTAAAAGACCTCTATAGGGAAAACTACAAAACATTGCTGAAAGAAATTGACACATGATGTTGTTCCATTGACACAAACAAATGGAAACACATCCTATGCTCATGAATGGTTAGAATTAATATTGTGAAAATGACCATACTGCCAAAAAACATTCTACAAGTTCAATGCAAATTCTCCTCAAAATAGCACCATCATTCTTCACAGAACTAGAAAAAACAATCCTAAAATGCATATACAACCAAAAAAGAGTCCACATAGTCAAAGCAAGACTAAGCAAAAAGAACACATCTGGAGGTATCACGTTACCCAACTTCAAACTATACTATAAGGCCATAATCACCAAAACAGCATGGTACTGGTACAAAAATGGGCATAGAGGTCAATGGAACAGAATAGAGAACCTGGTTATAAAGCTAAATACTTACAGTCAACTAATCTTCAACCAAACAAACAAAAACAAAGTGGGGGAAAGCACACCCTATTCCACAAATGGTGCTGAGATAATTGGCATGCCACATGTAGAAGAATGAAACTGGATCCTCATCTCTCACCTTATGCAAAAAGCAACTGAAGATGGATCAAAGACTTAAATCTAAGAGCTGAAACCATAAAAATTCTAAAACATCAGAAAAAACCTTCTAGACATTGACTTAGGCAAAGACTTAATGACCAACAACCCAAAAGCAAATACAACAAAACCAAAGATAAATAGATGGGACTTAATTAAACTAAAATCTTCTGAACAGCAAAAGAAACAATCAACAGAGTAAACAGACAACCCACAGAGTGGGAGAAAATCTTCACAATGTATACTTCCAACAAAGGACTAATATTCAGAATCTACAAGGAACTCAAATCAGCAAGAAAAAAAAAAATCCCATCAAAAAGTGGGCTAAGGACATGAATAGACAGTTCTCAAAAGAAGATATACAAATGGCCAACAAACATGAAAAAATGCTCAACATCACTAATGATCAGGGAAATGCAAATCAAAACCACAATGTGATACTACCTTACTCCTGCAAGAATGGCAATTAAAAAACAAACAAAAAAAGTAGACATTGACATAGATGTGGTGAAAAGGAACACTTTTACACTGTTGGTGGGAATGTAAACTAGTGTAACCACTATGGAAAACAGTGTGGAGCTTCCTTAAAGAACTGAACGTAGGGCCGGGCGCAGTGGCTCAAGCCTGTAATCCCAGCACTTTGGGAGGCCGAGACGGGCGGATCACAAGGTCAGGAGATCAAGACCATCCTGGTGAACACGGTGAAACCCCGTCTCTACTAAAAAATACAAAAAACTAGCCGGGCGAGGTGGCGGGCGCCTGTAGTCCCAGCTACTCAGGAGGCTGAGGCAGGAGAATGGCGTAAACCCGGGAGGTGGAGCTTGCAGTGAGCTGAGATCCGGCCACTGCACTCCAGCCTGGGTGACAGAGCGAGACTCCGTCTCAAAAAAAAAAAAGAACTGAATGTAGATCTATCATTTGATCCAGTAATCCCACTCCTGGGTATCTACACAGAGGAAAAGTCATTATATGAAAAAAGATACTTGCATACACATGTTTATAGCAGCATAATTCACGCTTGCAAAAATATGGAACCAGTCCAAACGCCCATCAATGAGTGGATAAAATGTGAGATGTATATAGATCTACTCAGCCATAAATACTACTCATGAAATACTACTCAGCCATAAAAAGGAATGAAATGACCAGGCGCTATGGCTCATGCCTGCAATCCCAGCAGTTTGGGAGGCCGAGGTGGGCGGCTCATGAGGTCAGGAGATCGAGTCCATCCTGACTAATACTGTGAAACCCCATCTCTACTGAAAAAAAATACAAAAAATTAGCCAGGCATGGTGGCGTGCACCTGTAGTTCCAGCTACTGGGAGGCTGAGGCAGGAGAATGGCATGAACCTGGGAGGTGGAGCTTGCAGTGAGCCAAGATCGTGCCACTGCGCTCCAGTCTGGGTGACAGAGTGAGGCTCCATCTTAAAAAAACAAACAAACAAACAAAAAAAAACGAAGTGACATTTTCAGCAACCTGATTGGAACTGGAGACCATTATTCTAAGTGAAATAACTCAGGAATGGAAAACCAAATATTGTATGTTCTCACTCATAAGTGGGAGCTAAGCTATAAGGACTCAAAGGCATAAGAATGACACCGTGGACTTTGGCAACTCAGGGGAAAGAGTGGGAGGGGGTGAAGGATAAAAGACTACATGCTGGGTATAGTGTAAACTGCTTGGGTGATGGGTGCACCAAAATCTCAGAAATCCCCACTAAATAACTTATCCATGTAACCAAACACCACCTGTTCCCCAAAAACCTATTGAAATAAAAGAATAAGGTGGTACCCTTGCTATGCTAAAGAATAAATAATTGTATTCATTCTTACTTTTTAAACAAGGAAAAGAAAAACCTTTCAAGCTATTCCTAATCTATGTAGACAAACTATCATATCTCAGTACAATTAATTCACATTTCTCTAACACCGAGTCTGAGAACCTTTTCCATGTTTAGGAGATACTATGCTTGCTGCATTTAATCAGCTCTGCCTTCTTCCTGATAATGGAAAAAATTAAAAATGCAGAAAAGTAGAGAGAATTGGATCAAGTCTCTGGAGCTGTACTGTCTAATAGAAGTTGATGTGGAGATGGGAATGTTCTAGATCTGTACCATCCAATACTGGCCACACATGGCTATTGAGGTCTTCATATGCGCTTCATGCAACTGAGGAACTGAATTCCCAGTTGCATTAACCACATTATGCAACTGGAGGTTCCCACACTCCAGGAGACTCTATTTGTCAAATGGAAATAACAGACTTTCTAAAAGTAAATGGTATTCATTTAGGAGTAGGGCATTGCAATGGGAATACATGTGCCATAGTAAACTGTACGTATTCAGGGAGGCAAGACAAAGGATTTTAAAGGTATTAGACTGGGGCAAAAGGAATTGTGTTTTGCTATTACTAATACAATGAGAAGGCTTACATAATTGTTTTGAGATTATTCTTGGCTATAAGGATCAATAACAAGGGTGACACCAGTCTGAGGTTGGACAGACACTGCTGCACAGATGTCCCGGCAGGAGCATTTTCTGTGTAAGGTTGTGATGGCCTTTGTGCAGGGTTGCAGTTTTTGTTATTGGGCATTTATGCACAGAACTCTTCTCTTTATAGTCGTCCCCAGCTCTATCTGTCAGGGTTTTCTGTTTTTATATATGTATTTTAAAAAGTGGCTTTATTTTGATTTGAACTTTTACATTCTTATTTTAAGGTCCTGTTGCACATAAACTGTTTGTGCCCAGTAAGGCTGAGGTCGTATCAGTTCAGTGGCTATGAACAAAATGGTAAGATGGTAATTGAGCCAGTAGCTACCATTCAAATTCAGGCCCTATCACATTTCCAGGCTGTGTGACCTTGGGCAAGCTATTCAGCCACTCTGAGGAGGTTTTCTCATCTGTAAAATGGAGGTATTACTAGTATCTGCTCTTAAAGTGTTTTGTGTGTACGTGTATGTTTTACTAAAAGGAATAATTTGGTAAAGTGGGCTTGAATCCTGGAAGGGGCCAGCCCATGGGCACACTCCAGGCTAGTGCTGACCACAGCTCAGTGAATGAACACAAAAGGTTTTTCCTATGCTTCAGGACCCTTGTAGGCATTCCCTCACTTACTGCATACCACAACTCTAAGGCGTAGCTACTGTCTTTAGCATCACTTAGCAGATGACAGACATAGGCACACAGAGAGGTTAAGTAACTTGCCCTAGGTCACACAGCTAAGGAGTAGAAGTACTAGGCTTCACACCCAGTTCTGGCCAATTTCTGAGCTGGCTCCATTAACCAATACACTAGAGAGTCTCTGGTTGAGGGGCTGTAGTCTCAAAGGCAGTGGTTCTTAAAGTGTGGTCTCCGGACCAGCAACATCAATGTCATCTCAGAACTAATTAAAAATGCAAATGTTGGGGCCCCTCCCCAGAACAACCGAACGAGAAGCTCTGGGTGTGGGGCCAGCTGTCTATTTTTTAGTTAGAATCATTTTTAATATTTAAATACAAAAAGTAAGCACTGACTTCTGTGTCTATAAACACACACACACAGGTCAAACAGCCAAAACGTGCAGAGGAAATGAGCCTCTGATCTGTCTTCCACAGTCTCCATTCCGCGGCTGAAGCTGCAGCCAACCTCCCTCCTCTTACACATAGGGATTCATAGTGGCCACTTTACATTACAGTTGTAATGCATTTTGTCTGTTTCACATTGAGGGCCTGTCTCTCCCCAACAGCTCCATTCTGAAAATAAATAAATAGAAAAGCAGCCGTTCATGGTCGGGGCACATCCCTCCCACTGGCATCGGTTCCTGCTCCACAGGGGGAAAGTGAGATCTTCCAGTCAGGAACAATTTGGTGAAAGGAGTGGCTAGAGCTGGAATAACCATCTACATGGCTGCACTGTGGTATCAGAGTGAAGAAAGAAGTCAGTCAGGACAGTGTGGAGGGCACCGTTGCAAGTTGAGTCTTTCCATGAGACAATGTGGGGAAAATTCTCCCCACCAGGTTTAGATAGATCAATGTGTCAAAGTTAAAGAAAAAAATCCAAATAATCAGCAGTTCAAACACTACTGAATTTCAAACTTCTCCCACCAAGACAGCTCAAACAGTAGTAACAATCTAGATCTTTCTAGGAAGTGAAGGTAGAGCCCCTGGCATTCCTCCTGAGAGCCCTGTGTTAGGCCCTAGAAGTATCCGCCACTGCTGCAGTTGCTGCTGTTGCTCCGTTTGCAACTTCTCAGTCTCAAAGACAACGGGAAGAACCAGGATCATAAAGGAAGTGGTCCCAGTCCACAAGGCTACCCTCGAAAACCTGTACATTTTTTGAGCCACAAAAGAGATCAAAAGTGGCTCCAGCCACGGACCTGACCCTCTCTGGAAACATCTCCATCAGGCCCCACGGACCTGACCCTCTCTGGAAACATCTCCATCAGGCCCCATAGTCTCTCCGACTGGGACTCCTCTAGCCCCTCGTCGTCATCCTCCTCCAGCTCCTCCTCAGTCTTCACCGCTTTGCCTTTCGGGAGCAATTCATCTGGGGAAGTTCAGAGATGGGGTTTCCCCTGCACCGACAGCAGCAACCATGTAGTCTGTATTTTAAAAAGCCCCCAGGTAATTCTGATGTAGGCTGGAGCTTGAGAAGCAGATCTTGAAGGGCATTCAGAGTCTTGGCTTTGAGTCCCAGCTGGTGGGATGGAGGCTCTAAGCTCCTACTCTTTCCCCTGGTCCTCATCACAGCCCCTTCTAGCCCCAGCAGCCTCCCTCTTGCCCCGGCTGCCCTGTGATCTCTGTTTGGACAGGGCTCTTCTGCCCAGACCAATTGCCCTGAGATGGTCCAAGAAGTAAGTGGTCAGCGAAGGGTGGCCCTGCCTCTGTCCCCCCCGGGTCGCTTCTGCAACTGTTACCCTCCCAGCAGTTAGCCCCATGCAAAGTGTGAACTGACACGCCACTCAGTTACTTTGAAAGGGGTGCATCTCCCTGGCTGTCGGCTTGCTGTGACTGTCAGCTTTAGGTAACAGAAATTAGGCTCCAGTGAGAGCATCTGCCAGAGCTTAGAGATTCAAGGTCCCCAAGGGAACGAAAGAAGAGGGAGAAGATGAAGACATTTAGACAAGCGTGGCTGCTGGCCTTCCCAGCAGTCAGGCCCTGCATCCACACTGACATTACCTGGGGAATCTCACAACACCTGGGCACCTGAATGGAGCTCACCCCAGGCCAACAGAGAACCCCCTGGAGTGGGGGCCTGAATGCTGACCATTCCTCAAGAGCTCCTGGAGTGATGCAAATACGATTGTTTTAACTTAGCACTTCTCAAACTTGAAGGACAGTAGGGATCTCTGGGGATCCTGTAAAAACGCAGGGCCTGATTCAGTGGGTCTGGGGTGACCACATTTCTGCATTCTAACAAAACTCACCAATTACTTTGCCAAATGACCATTTTGTCTATGTAACCAGATTTCCTGTTTGATTTGGGAAGCACGATATTTAGAGTAGGTTATTAAAGGGAAATTCATGCTTAAGAAATTTTACTAGCAGAAAGTCAATTGCCAGCAATTCATTTGAGAATTTGAGTTTATGCTAACTTTTCATGTAAGATATTTACATGAAAGTTTACATGTAAGACATTTCAATTCAGCCAGCCAGCCCTTGGCGGGGAGCATGATCACATAGGTAGGTCTTTGGGTGAGGCCCCAACCGTCCCAGAACCTCCCAAATTCATCAGGCTCTGCCGTCACCTCCTGTACATTTGGAGGATCTGCTGCTAAAAGTGTTTGAAAACTAGATCTTTATATCCAAATGGTGCATTTGACATTTGGGAAACGTGAGGCTCAGAGAAGTTAAGCACGTTGCCTGAGGTTACACAGCCTAGGCCATCAGCCCAGAGAGATGCTGTAGACCCTGCGGTGCCAACTGAGGCAGACCCAGGCCCATGGCTCAGCAGCCCCTGATGCCCCAGGCTCACTTTCCTGGTGGTGGGATTGCACACCTGACAGTCCAGAAGGTGCCCAGACTGAAGGCAGCACCTGAGGAGTCTGGAGTCAGCACCCTCAATTCCCCTGCAACCCTAGTGCCATGGACTATCTCCCTCTGAGGCTCGCCTGGTCCCATATCTCCCTCCCTCTTGGCAGTGGCAACAAAGGCTACTTATTAATCTTAAGTTCACAGAGGGCTTTAGAGGCCAGAGAACAGATGCCTGTGCCTGCCAGTCATCTGCCACCTTATTCTGGAAAGGGGCAATCCTCCTGTGGCCACGAATGACCACTGTGTTGGAACCAAGGTAGCAGCAACATCATCAAAGCTGCAGTGAAGACAGCAGCTGAGAATACCAGGTATGAGCAACTCAGCCCTCACCTGGAGGACAAGCACGCACTCCTGCAGGGCTGGACTGTCCCTACCTTGTCCTGGGGGAAGCCACCTTAGCAGGGGCAGGAAGTATCCTGCAGCGGGGAGGGAAAGAGAAGGGAAGGGAAGGAGTATGGGGAAGAAATGCCTATCCCAGAGCTCATTTGCAGTAGCTGACTGGTGAGACTCAAACCCTGCCCCAGAAACCAGGAGGATTAGCTCTGCAGCCTTCCCGAGCACCTGTAGATCCCCAGCGCTACTTGTGACCTATTAGACCTATCTATTACAGAGTTTGAGGGTAGGACATGCCTTCAGAAGTTCATCTGCCTAAGCTTCTGCCTTCAGCTGGGCTGGAGACTTTCATGTTCATTGCACAGATGAGGCAACTGAGCCCCAAGAGGTGAGTCAGTGGAGGAAGAAAGCCCTGAACCTGGCCCCCCGCCTTCTGATTCAGGGATGGACTCTGTCCCCAGGTGTCTTTCCCATATGACCTTTCCTACCTTGCTCTGGTCTCCCAGTGGGGAACAGGCTAGACAGGACAGGTGTCAAGGGCTAAACAAAGCCAGGGAAATTGGAGTGGAAATGACCAGGAACCTTCTGTGGGGGATTTTGAAGATGGAGCAACTGCTGGGGTATGGGGCTGAACTCAGGCCTGCAGGGTTGGAGAGCTCCTGCTGAGGAGATTTAGCTGAGGGCTCCCAGCAGCCTCAGGGGCGAGCAGGGGCAGGCATGATCCCAGCCCAGCTGTGGGAAGCTGGGAACCTTTCTGGTGGGCACTGTCTTGGCATGAGGCCTCAAGGGATGCACAAAGACCCATACCAGACAAGGCTTGCTGATGCTGCTGTGCCTCTGAGGGTTTACAGTATGGGTGGGGACTCCTCCCTGCCATGACCATTGACCCAATCAAAACATCAGACGCAGGTGGTACCAGAGCAATGTCCAGCTGCAGGTCCCACACGTTCCCACTCTAGCCCTGTGAGGCAGAACCCACATCCCTGACAGTTCTGCAGGCAAAGAAATGGAGGTACTGTCATGTTCCCCCATCCCTACCCCGGGACATCTCGCTTTTCCCATTGTGGAGCAGGCATAGCATTAGGACCTACCACTCGGAAATAAATTGAGCATTCGGTGAGATGGTCCACAGAAAGGATGCAGTCTGATGAAGCCCCGCTGTTCCATGATTCTTTGTCATTGTCATTGTCTTTGGGATGGGGAAGAATAGGAGATCTTAGAGGAGCATCCCTGGGGGAGGGAAGAAGAGCTGAGGAGAAGAGGTCCAGCTCCTACCCCCAAGACCTACGGGGAGGAAGAAACAGAGGCAGGTCGTCAATCTCCAGTTGGAAAGTGGTTGGGGCCAGCTGCAAGAAGGATGAGGGACTCTGTCGGGGTCAGGGGAGGGTTGCCCAGCAGGGTGGCAGATGATCTGTCTCAAGGTTTTTCAAACAGTCCTGCCCACCTGTCTCCAAAACCCCCTCATTTTGTAGAGATCCCTGTAGGTTTCTTGTACCCAGCCAGGGCCAGGTACAAGCACCAGCACTGTGAAAGCACGTGGTCTGAACAGGTCGGCAGACCTGCCTCGGCATTTGGCTGATTTTTGTCAACAGCTCTAGTGATTAGAGCTGTGCCTTTCTCGTCCTGTAATTGGAAGTGGGATTTTTCTATTTCTGAAAGGGCTGGGCCAGGCAGGAGAGTGGCAACGTGGACAGCACTCAGCCAGCCTGGGTGGCAGTGAAAATGTTTTCTCTGTCCTAATTTGAAAAACCAGCTGAAAACCAGACCTCCCGGCTGACTCAGGGCCATTATCACTAATTACATTGATGAGGCACTAACGTCTGCCTAGAAGTTCCTATGGCAGCAACTCGAGAATGAGCTTCACGTTGAGGAAGGGAGAGAAGCGGTCTTGCTGCAGACCTGCTTGTGTCTCAGAGGCTACAGTTTTCTGGGAGGGGGCACAGGCTCAGGGGAAGGAAGCCCCCGACCACACTGCAAGGAGGGGCTGTGAGAGAGGGGTCTTATCCCAGGGTTGGGGGAACATGACAATGCCTTCATCCCTGCATAGCTACTAGGGATGTGGATTCTGCTTTGTAGGATCTTTGGAGACTGGGCCTTCCTACTCCTGGTTCTCAGGATGCTGCTCTCATGAAGTTTCTTTTCTTCTCTTTTTTCAAGATAGGATCTCACTCTGTCACCCAGTCTGGAGTGCAGTGGTGTGATTTTGGCTCACTGCAGCCTTAACCTCTAAGGCTCAAGAAATCTGTCACCTCAGCCTCCCAAGTAGCTGGGACTACAGGTGCATGCCATCATGCCTGGCTAATTTTTTGGTAATTTTCGTAGAGACAGGGTTTTGCCATGTTGCCCAGGCTGGTCCGGAACTCCTTGGCTCAAGCGATCCATGTGCCTCCGCCTCCTAAAATGCTGGGCTTACAGACAAGAACCACTGTGCCCGGCCCTCAGGAAGTTTCTGTTCTAAGGCAGAACACATTGATTTGGACACACATTAAAAGCCTCAATTTCAGAAACATGTAGTATAAGCTGAATGCAGTTGTTAAAAAGAACAAGGTGGTACTTATAGGAAAGAACCCCAAAAGATATCTACCATATACTACTAGGTGAAAAAGCAGTTTATAAAATAGTGTGTAGAGTATGTGTAGATCCGTTCCAGCTGCTATACACCCAAGACTGGATGGCTTAAACAGATACTTATTTTCTCATAGTTCTGAGGTTGGGAAGTCTAAGATCAAGGTGCCAGAGGGTTGTTTCTGGTGAGGGCTCTCTTTCTGGCTTGCAAACAGCCACCTTCTTGCTGTGTGTTCACATGGCCTTTTCCATGTGTGCAAAGTGAGACTGCTGGTGTCTCTTTTCTTATAGAGGCACCCGTCTTACAGGATTAGGGCTCTATTCAATGACCTTATGACCTCATTTAACCTGAATTGTCTTTCTACTTATCTCCATAAAAGTCCTATCTCCAAATACAGTCACATTGGGGGTACTGACTTCAGCGTATGAATTTGAAAGGGAAGGGGGAAAGGACAGTTTGGTCCATAACAGAGTATGATCTTGTTTGGGTAAAAAGGTGTATATATATGTAACAGATTTGTCATTGTTGCTTTTTGTAACAACTGTGTTTTCAGAAAGGTGGCTGTGGTCAGATGGGGCCTGCTCTGTTCTGCTGATCCCTGCAGGGAGCACCAGGTTGAGGGTGAAGCTGGAAGCATCAGCTCTCTTTGCCTGATGGGGAGTGGGCTGGCTTGGAGATGCCAGTGCAGTCCAGGAGTCAGGCAGGAGTGATCACAACATTGGCAGTAGGACCCCCATGTATTCAGGAAAGTCAAAATGCCTGAGAGGATTTCCTAAGGACAGTGGCAAGACAGCTGAGTTCTATGCATGGGGAATTAGGGGGAAAAGCAGGCACAGCACATGGGGTGCGGGGTCCACAACTGAGGGGACCAGGGAGCAGAGGAGGCCCCTAGGAACCAGCAGGAACTGGGGACTGTAGTGGGCTCTAAATTGGCAGTCTTACCAGTCACATCTGGATCTCTGAGGGGCAAAGGACCCCAGTATATATTAAGTATTTTAGTATTAGAAAAAGATCTAAGAGAAGGAAGACCATAAATATTTTAACAAGTGCTTTGATATGTGTGAGATGGTAGAGAGGGTAGAAGAGATTGGAGTTGGAATTATTTCCTTCTTTGTAAGTTGATGTGTTATCTGATTTTTTGTGAGCATGCATTTCTTATATAATCATAAAAACAATGGCCAGGTACAGTGGCTCACTCCTATAATCCCAGGACTTTGGGAGACTGAGGTGTGTGGATCACTTGAGGCCAGGAGTTTGAGACCAGCCTAGTCAACATGACAAAACCCCATCTCTACTAAAAATACAAAAATTAGCTGGGCATGGTGATGCGCGCCTGTAGTCCCAGCGACTCCCAGGTTCAGTCGCGGAACCCAGGAGGCAGCAGTTGTAGTGAGCTGAGATCATGCCACTGTACTCCAGCCTAGGTGACAGAGTGAGGCTGTCTCAAAAACAGAAACAAAAAACAAAAAACCATAATGGCTCCATTTTCTTTTAATACATCAAGTACATAAGCTGCATTCAGCATTTAGCTATTGCTATTATCTGCATGTTTCTGTAGCCGTAAAAGTCAAATGTTGAAAGCCTAACTCCCAAGGTGATGGCATGTACAGGTGGGACCTTTGGGATGTGATTAGCTCATAAGGGTGGAGCCCTCATGAATGGCATTAATGCCCTGATCAAAGAGCTTGCTTGCTCCTTCCACCATGTGAGGACACAGAGAGAAGGTGCCATCTCTTACCCAGAAAGTAGGCCCTCCCCAGACACTGAATCTGCGGGCAGCTTGATCTTGAGCTTCCTATTCTCTAGAACTGTGAGAAATAAACTTATTATTTATAAGCTGCCCAGTTTCTGGTATTTTATTATAGCAGTCTGAAAAAAAACAAGATTGCTATTAAGTGTCCGCTAGGTGCTAGGCTCTGTTGTGGACACAGAGATAAACCAGACAGATGACCTTGCTTATGAGCTTAGATTCTAGTAGGAGAGGCAGACAGCAGGCAAGTGACTTCATGATATAATGCAACATAGAGACTAGTACTCTAAGGCAAAGAAAGCAGAGGAGCTGAGTGGGGGGAAGCAAGCAGAAACAGAATAGAGACCTGGGAGCTCCAGGTGGAGGGAAAAGCCAGGCAAAGTCCTGAGGCTGGGGTGGCAGATTGGGGAGCAGCAGGGCCCTTGTGCAGCTGAAGCAGAGGCAGAGTGGGTGCCTGGTACTGGTGTTACTGCTCACTCACCAACCAGCTTCTCAGCCCTGGGGCACAGTCCTCAGGGGATCCCTGTGCAAAGGTGGCCCCTGCTGAGAGGTGTTAGTGCTGCCTACCACAGGTTGGGGAGCTTGAACAACAGGTGTTTATTTTCTCACAGTTCTGGAGTCTGGAGGTCCAAGATCAAGGTTTCCAGTGAGGGCTCATTTTCTGGCTTGCAGACAGCTGCCTTCTTACTGGGTGCTCATAGAACATTTCCTCAGTGTGTGTGTGTCTGTGTGTGCGCTGAGTGAGTGAGACAGAAATTTGGAGCTCTTGGTGGATTCTCTTAAAACAAATCCTATCAGATCAGGGCCCTACCCTTATGCTTTTATTTTAATTACTCCCTTAGAGGTGCTGTCTCCAAATATGACCACGCTGGGGGTTAGGGCTTCAATATATGAATCTGAAGGATTCCACTGTAATTTCCTATAATAGGAGCAAACCCTAGATCAGAGCCTTGGGCTCCAACCAGCTCCTCCATCAATAAGTTGGGTCATTTGGGTAAAGTGAATCAGTTTTCCCTCCTATAGTCTGGGGGACATTGTACCTATGCCTCCATCTTCCAGGGCTGTCGCAAAGACGAAAAGGATGACCATGAAATTGTGAGAGAGCCTTGTGCGCAGTGAGGTGCTCCACAGTGAGAGGCCTCGTTATAGGAAAGAAGGATTGGAAACAACACTACGGAATCCTTGGCCTCAGGGTCACCTTGGGTCAGGAGATAGTATTTACAGGGGGGCCTAGGGCTCAAGGTTTCAGGTACAGCATCTGCACAGACCACGGGCACAAACACAAACACCTAGAAGGCTGGGCTGGTCCCATCAGTCAGGGGAGTGGGTGTGAGTAGGACTAGAGGTTGCTCTAGGACTAGAGGTTGCTCTGGGGACAAGGGACCCTAGAGTTGGCCAGGGAAGTCTGTGTTTTCTAAGTTTTGAAATTATCAGGACAAGTTGAAAATTAAACTTGTTCTTCTAGCAGTCAGTTAAAGAACTTAAAACACCAGCAAACCAAAGCAAGCCCAATTTAGCCCACAGCCCAGCAGTTTCTGACCTAGACATTGTTGGTGGGATAGGTGGGGGGAATGAGCTTGGGAAGGATGAAGGGTCTGGAGAGAGATGGGGTGGGGTGGATCTGGTCGGGTGCTCCCGGCATCTAGCAGCTGGAGGCTCCAGATGCTGCTAAACATACTACAATGCACAGGACACCCCACAACAAAAAACTAACCAGCCCAAGATATCAGTAGTGCTGAGGGTAGGAAACCCTGGCATATGTTGGGCTGGATGATTCTTACTTCTTCTGATTGCTCTGTGTATTGCAGGGTGTATGCCCACCCCACCCCCCACCCCCAAACACACATATGCCCTTAACTCAGAGCTAGTCAATAGGAGATTGTCTCTTAATATCTAGCCTGGTGCCACCTCTTCATCTGAAACATATTCAGGCCAGTTCCAAGCTGCCTGCTCTTGCTTCAGAAGGCTACTCTTGGATGGAAGAGTCTTGCTACGAGTCTTGCTGCCTTTCTGTTCCCCCTGCTGTTTGTTCCTAGTCTTCCTGAGGGACAAGTGCAGCTGAAATGTTGGCTGTTATCATGGTGAAAAGATTAGCAGGGGATTGTAGCCGAAATGTTTTAGCCCAGGTGTGATCAACTGGGCTCTTCAGGAGAGAAACAAGCTCATGTCATCTGTGCTGAATGCTCCCCATTTGGAACTCAGTTTCCTGTCCCCCTTCCCCTCCCGACTCGCCAGCAGGATGGACAGAGGGAGCCTTCTCTCTCTGCAAAGGGTGAGCAGAAAGGCAGATGCACACAGGCCTGTCTGTCCCGCGTGCAGGGTCCTTAACAGCTTCCAGGGCTACTTCTCCATGAACCAGGGCTCTCAGGAGTGTGTCTGCCATTTATTATTTGATTAGTCTCTCCAAGGGCATCTTAATTCTTCCTTCCCAGGCACGTACTCCAGCCAGATGGTTTGAGAAATTACATCTCTGGGCTTGCTATAATAAGGCAATTACTTGAGCAGCATCCCATAGCACAGCACCAAGTCCTGAGCTTCGTCATGGCCTTAATTTCCATCTGGGGTGAGAAAGCACTGAAATTTTGAAAAGCTGCAGTTTTCAGATGACCTGTGCACACAGAGAAAACTCAGGAGGGGCCTTGACTCTGTGGGTGATGTTTGTCCTGTTCACCCTTCTCAGGTCTTTGGAGATCTGGGAATGGTGAGTGGGACAAGCACAGGCTTTGGGGCCCAAGGAACGAAGCTGGAATCCCAGTTCTGTACTAAGTGTGTGGCCCTAGGAAAATTATTTAATCTCTCTGGGACTCAGTTTCCTTATCGGTAAAATGGGTGGGACTATAACCATCCCTAAAGTTTGGTGGACATTTGCTCTTGGTTGGCTGCTCAGCACCTCTTCTCTCTCTTTAACAGTTCCTTGATTTCCTTTTGGGGAATTACCTTCTCCACTGTGTACAATCCCAGAGGGACTTGTACAGGGTGGGCCAATCAGAGTGGATCCAGGGACACCCCCAGAATGACCCATGCTCCTCATTCTGACAGGCAGGCCCTGGCAAGACTCCTGAGAGATGCTATTCCTTAGAACTTGGGATCTGCCCAGCTTCCAGGTCCTCTTCGGATCCATTTATCCAGTCTTGTCACTTCCATGAGCCTAACCAATAACCTTCTGATAGACTCCTTTTTGTTTACATTCCCCAGGGTTAGTCTCTCTTGCTTGTAACCAAGGAGCCCTAAGTCACCCACAGGCTTGTTGGGAGACAGCAGAGAGTGAATCTGTTGTGTGAGTGTGTGCCTGCCTCAGAGCCTGGTATACACAGGCATTCATCCAATGGGATTTCTCCCAATCTCTGCCCAGATCAGTTTATGAAAGTGGAGGAGATAGCCTGAGATAAGCAACCAGGACAAGGTCAGGCTCACCAGAAAGGGTCGAGGCTCTGTCTCCTGTGAGGACGCTCTACTTCCCTGCTTTGGTTCACCTGTTCTCCTTGGAGAGAACAACTGCCTTGTTCTCTGGGATCCTTTTCTCACTGCCCTCTGACTTCTTAGGGTGAGGGGGAAAAGTTCAGAGGAGGGATTGGAGGGGACCACTAATCCTGAGAGTGGGGGAAGCCAGGCTCTGGTTGGGGGGTACCTGTTCACCTCCCTGCCAGTCTACCAAATCTGTTTAACTGCCCTCCAGAGCAGCAGAGCTGGGGTGTTTTTAGAATGCATCCCCAAATGCAGAGATGAGCTGCTTGAAGCCCCATCAATTTGCCTAAACCTTGGCCCTGGCAAATCCTGCCTCTCCCACTAGACAGCAGTCATAGCATCCAAACGTGTCAGTGAGAAACAAATGTTCACTGAGTTGCATTAAATGTGTAAAACCACTTCAGAATCACCCACCCTCTGTTCTTAAAACAAAAAAATCTATTTTGTGAGAAATTAAATTGCATGGAAAAGTACTTGTCTCAGTCCATTTAGTGTTGCCATAATGGAATATCTGAGGTTGGGTCATTTATAAAGACAAGGGTTTCTTTGGCTCATGGTTCTGCAGGCCATACAAAAAGCATGGCACTGGCAATTATTATTCAGCTTCCGACAAGGGCCTCACGCTGCTTCCACTCATGGCGGAAGATGAAGGGAAGCAGGCATGTGCAGAGCTTCGTGGCAAGAGAAGAAGCAAGAGAGCAAGAGGGGAGATACCATACTCTTCAACAACCAGCTCTTGCAGAAATGAACGAGAACTCACTCATTATCTCAATGGCAGCACTAAGCCATTCATGAGGGATACACCCCCTGGCCCAAACACCTCCCATCAGGCCCCACCTTCAACACTGGGGATCAAATTTCAATAGGAGCTTTTGGGGGAGCAAAAATCCAACCAACCAACCAAAGTACAAAAAGAATATAACCAAGACATGCTGTCACCACTTACATTAAGAGCTGTTAACATCCTATTTTCTTCCGTACTTGTAAATAAATAAGCATTAGCAATGGAGGTAAAGTCCTGTTAAGCTATGTTGACCAATCCCATTTCACTCCCCACAACCACCCCGAGTTAACCTGGAGCAGGAGGTTACTGTGGATGCTTCCAGTCTGCAATGAGCACACACATGCTTCCATGTCCTTGAGCAGGATTCATATGTCTACGTGTGTGTTTTCAAAATTGACACAAATGGCATTGTTCTAGATGCATTTGTCATCTTGCTTTTCCCATCCAACGTTGTTTTTGAAATCTGTGTTGACATATATGATCTAAACACACACACACATACCTCCTTTTAACTGTAAAGTATTACATGAACCCACCACTTTACAATGACTACTGGACATCCGAGTGGGAATTTCCCCCTAACTCTGGTGGTTGTGCCTGTGTCTGCCTCGCTGAGGCTGTGTGTGAGTCTCTCAAAAGGAGACTGGGTGTGCATTTTCAGCTTTACCAGGTCCTGCCAAAGGGCCTGTTTCACTCCCTCCAGCGCGGCTCTCCTCTGCTGCCCCTGCACGTCTTACAGGGGCCTCCTCTTCTCTGATGGGTGGTGTGATGGTTTAATACTGAGTGTCAATTTGACTGGATTGAGGGATACAAAGCATTAATCCTGGGCGTGTCTGTGTGGGTGTTGCCAAAAGAGATTAACATTTGAGTCAGTGGACTGGGGAAGGCAGATCCACCCTCAATCTGGTGGGCACCATCTAATGAGCTTCCAGCGAATAGAAAGCAGGCAGGAAAAAAACATGGAAAGGAGAGAAGGGCCTAGCCTTCCAGCCTACATCTTTCTCTCGTGCTGGATGCTTCCTGCCCTTGAACATCAGACTCCAGGTTCTTCAGTTTTGGGACTCAGACTGGCTCCGCTTGCTCCTCAGCTTGCAGACAGCCTATCGTGGGACCTTGTGATCATGTAATACTTAATCAACTCCCCTTTATATATATCTATCATATTAGTTTTGTCCCTCTAAGAGAACCCTGACTAATACAGGTGGCCACTCCCATCTTCCTGGTTTCTTTCTTCCCTGCTCCTTTTCCTTTCATGCTTGCTTTACTGGCTTTTCTTCCTCCCTCCTCCCCTCCTCCCCACTTGGGGCATTCACCCAGAGCTCTTCTCCAGCCTCTCTAGGTTTTGTTCATACCAGGAGCCTCACGGTCCCAGAGTGAGGCAGGTGTAACTGAGATGTGTCTCACCTGGCCAGCACAATGCTCTTGAATCATTTCAAACCTCCCTCAGGTACCAGGCCCACTGTCTTATACCAACCACACTGACACTCGAGTAGAGTGCCAGTAGAGACGGTAGGTGGGTTCACTCAGCATCCACTCCAACCCACTTCTAGGATACCCTTCTCTCTGGCAGAGGCTGGAAAGCTAAGATCTGCCTGTCCCAAGCTCCTTGTAGGAATGGCTCCAGATAGGATTCAGATTTATCAATCAGATGCACTTGCTTGGGACTTGAATTCAGAACTAGGTGGGGAGGTTTGCAGCACCTATTTTCTGTGCTGGATTTCAGCAGGCACAACGTGGCTCTGGAGCCAACAGCTCTACGAGCAGCTTCCTGAACCCTGGACACCGGTGGTGTAGACCTCCAGCCAGTAGCTGCTTGGTACATCCTCAGCTCTTTGATCATAGCAAAAGTGGCAATTGCCTTCCCTTGGCGGAGCAGTTCTGTGATGTTTTATGGGAATCTCCACTCAGCCTACAGACTATTTATTCCTCCCTCCCTTCCGATGCCCCTGTAAGTGCCCAATTCCCTGACTTAAATTCACTTCTCCTTAAACTAGCTAGGGTGGCTACTGTGAGCTGCAATTGAAACGCGACCAATAGAGTCCCTGACGGAGTGGAGTGTTTGAGCCCTGATTTATTCCCTTCCTTCCTGAGAGCATATTCTGACTTCAATTTCATTTACTCATTTATTGAATTGTCCACAAATATGTATTAAGCCTCTACTAGATGCTTATCACTGGGCTGAACAGGGGGGAAATGATGACGAAATAAGATGGTACCAACCAGCGACCCTATTCCAGTCTTAACACCATTCTCCCCGTCTTCTAAACTAGGAATCACACAATCTCATATAAGCCTCTTTTTACCCGCCCGCCACCCATGTGCATGGCAGCTGTACCTTCTGGCATCACTGTGAGCCCCGAGGCCCCACCATATCCAAGCATATCTCTGTGTAGATAAAATGACAGACAAGCTGTGAGGAAGGAGGTTGTTACTGAGAAGGTCACCTGTGTTTTTGAAGTTTCCAAAGGGCAGCATTAGCATTAGCCTCACCAGTGCAATGTATTTGGGAGCCCAGAGATTTGGATTTATGAGAACTGATAAATTGCCACCTTTTCCCAAGACAAAGTGCCTCATCAAGTTGGCTGACAGAAACAGCTGCTTTCACAACAGCCAAACTGGAATCACATCTGGGAAGGTTTTAACCAAACAGACTATTTGTTTTTGTATAAAAGGATGTGCTAAACATTGAGATCTGTCATGCACCAAGAGGGAGTGGAAAAAACAACCCATGAATATCTTTTAATTAAATGACTCAGGGCAGCTGCAGGGACATACATACTTTTCCTTTTTAGAGTTGGCAAGGAGCTTATGAATTATTTAATATAGACTTCAAGAGAAGGAATATTGCCAGAGATAAAGAGGGACCTTTCATAGTGATAAAAAGGGCCAATTCATCAAAGACATAACATTCCTAAGGGTACAGGCACCTAGTAACAGAGCTTCGAAATATAAGCAGCAAAAATTGACCACACTAAAGGTAGAAGCAGACAGATCTGTCATAGGGAATCTTATTACCTTGCTCTCAGTAATTGGTAGCACAAAGGATCTCTGATAGACCAAGGATCTGGAAGATCTGAACAGCACTATGGACCACTTGGCCCAGTTGACACTTACAGAACCCTCCATTCATTGACAGCAGGACACATCCATTTCCCATGCAAATGGAACATTCACCAAGATAGACCATGTGCTGGACCACAAAATAAATCTCAGATTTCCAAAGGTTAAAATCATATAAAGTATGTTCCCAAACCAAAAAGGAATTACACTTTAACTTTAAAAAATCTAGAAAATCCCAGTATTTGGGAATCAAGCAATACAATTTTAAACAATCCATTGGTCAAAGAAGAAATCACAAGGGAAATAAAAAAAGTATCCCAAACTGAATACTAGTGTTCCCTTTTACCTTCAGAGGTAGAATGACCAACCGTCCCTGTCTGCCCAGGGCTTTGCCTGTTTTGCGACTGTAAGACCCTTGTCCTGAGAAACTCCTCAGTTCTGGGCAAACCATAATGGTTGGTCACCCTATGAAATATTTGGTTTGGACTCTAAGTCATGTGGTATAGGACCTAGGTGTAGGGCTTGGGTATAGGACTTCTTTTTATGGGGTCAGCATCTGTGGTATAATGAAAAGATGTGGGCTCCAATCCACGCTTTGCCATTTATTAACTGTGTGACCTTGGGCAAGTTACTTCATCTATCTGAACCCCAGCTGTGCCACCTTCCAAATAGGGGCTAATATTATCTACCTTGCAAGGTTCCTCTCCCCTCCCCAAGATGGAATCTCACTTTCCTTCCCAGGCTGGTATGTAGTGGTATGATCTTGGCTCACTGCAACCTCTGCCTCCTGGGTCCAAGTGATTCTCCTGCCTCAGCCTTCTGAGTAGCTGGGATTACAGGCGTGTGCCACCATGCCCAGCTAATTTTTGTATTTTAGGTAGAGATGGGGTTTTGCCATGTTGACCAGGCTGGTCTTGAACTCCTGACTTCAGGTGACTCACCTGCCTCGGCCTCCCAAAGTGCTGGCATTACAGGTGTGAGCCACCATGCCCGGCCAAGTTTGTTTTTTTTAAAGATGGAGTCTCACTCTCACCCAGGCTGGAGTACAGTGGCGTGATCTCAGCTTACTGCAAACTCCATCTCCCAGGTTCAAGCGATTTTCCTGCCTCAGCCTCCCAAGTAGCTGGGATTACAGGTGCCCACCACCACACCCAATTAAGTTTTGTATTTTTAGTAGATGCAGGCTGGTCTCTAACTCCTGACCTCAGGTAATTTGCCTCAGCCTCCAAGACTGTTGGGATTACAGGCATGAACCAATGCACCTGGCCCCTTGCAGGTTTTTATGAGAAGTAAATAAATGATACGATCAGAGTGCCTGGCACAAAAGTGCTTAATAAATAATGTCTATGATGATGATTATATCAGCTTGTTTAAAATAAGCTACAAGACAGGAAATGGGTAATTCCAAAAGCCCATTTAACCTTTTCATCATCATAAAAAGTTCATATTCACAGAGAATTTGCCATGAGAACTCACTGTGCTAATAACTTTTTGTGCATTTAAGAGGAAACCAAGTCTTAGAGAAGGGCAGTGATTTCCCCATAGTCACACAGCAAGTCAGAAGTAGATGGGGCATCAGCTTCCAGGTCTCTTTAGTTCAAGGATCTTTCCACAGTATTTTGTTTCCGGGGGTCGGGGGTCGGTGATCTCCTCCTAGTTTTGGAGGGGCATCAGAAAGCAGAGAACCAAGGGGGTTGGGGCAGGTCCCAGTAGCCCCTGCCTTTCCAAGTTTCCCCTGCTGCATGTTTGGAAATGGGACCAGGCTGCCGAGCTACTCCCACCAAGCGCCGCCAAACCCTGAGGAGGCCAAGGAGTAGGATGGGGGTGGGGACTACGCTGGTCACAGAGCTGCTGTCACCAGGAGTTGCTTTTCCTGATCCAGTGCAGCTGACTCATAAGCTCTGAGCCTGCTCCTCTCTCAATGGCCCTGTGGCTCAGAGCTTCCTTCTTGCTACAGCCAGTGGGAGGGCACAGGGCCCCATTGACCTCCAGCTGGGTCTTTTGTGACCTCCTTTCTCCCTCCCACCTGGGATTTTCCATGGGGTTGAGATGGAGCTGGCCCCCCCCCCACCTACCCCCCAAGAAGCCTTCCAGCCCCCAAGCATGGAATTAAAGGAACATCTTGAGTTCCTTCAAGGGAAATTCCAGGCATCTACCTAGTTTGCTCTGAGAAGTAAACAAGCAACTTGATAGGCAAGAAGGTAATAGTAGCTTAGAACAATAGCCAAGGAAGCTGGAATCACAGGCTGTTTGGTTCCCTATAGAAACCAAAGGCAACATCTTAATGTATGTGCCCGAGTTGTTTCTCAGAAACCTGGACCCCCACCAGACTGGCTCATAGACCTCAGATAAAGGGGAACTGAGGACTGACCTCAGACAACTGTTCTTTCCTCTAAATTTCTTCCTGTGGTGTCTAGAGGAAGTCACACCCAGGAGCTGGAGCTAACATTTTCTGCTAACCCCTAGTTTTTATTTTGTTATTTTTTGAGATGGAGCCTTGCTCCACAGCCCAGGCTGGAGTGCAGTGGCGTGATCTCAGTTCACTGCAACCTCTGCCTCCTGGGTTCAGCAATTCTCCTGCCTCAGCCTCCCAAGTAGTGCGATTACAGGCATATGCCACCGTGCCTGGCTAATTTTTGTATTTTTAGTAGAGACTGGGTTTCACCATGTTGACCAGGCTGGTCTCAAACTCCTGACCTCAAGTGATCCACCTACCTCAGCACCCCAAAGTGCTGGGATTACAGGCATGAGCCACCACAGCCAGCCTGACCCCTGGTTTTTAAATAAAGCTTCTCTTCCTTAACCAATTGCAAATCAGAAAATCTTTGAATCTACCTATTAACGTGTAAGCCCCCATGTCAAGATATCCTGCCCTTTTAGGCCAAAACCAATGTGTAACCTTTGTCTACTGATTTACAATTTTGCCTGTAATTTCTGCTTTCCTGAAGCTGACCCCCACCTTTAAAAATTCTTACCTGTAAGCCATCAGTGAGGTCAGGATTATTTGCTAGTCACCAAGTAAGGAACAGAGGAAGGCATTTTTGCCAGGCACCAAGTAAGGAAAATCGGGGAGCGTTGCCCAGCAAATAAATGCCTTCCCGTCTTCTGCTGCAAACCTTGGTGTGGATGTTCTGTCCTTACTCCACCTGGCATGCAGACCCCAGGTTGGTTCAATAACAGGGTCTTTACTCAGCTTGCTTGGCCAAAGCCCAGTGCTGGCCACGTGAAGATAATTGTGTTTCTAGAGAGTCCGTATTGTGATGGAGAAAAAAACACAGTTCATGTGAGCTCAGGTCACTCTGACCCTGCAGAGTAGGTGTTTCCCTGGAAGCAGAGCTCTGATTTTCTGCTTTGTTTTCTCACTGAAAGGGCACAGTGCAAGATACAGGGCTTGTTTCCCTGGTAGAAATGTGATTGTCCTCACACTTTGCTGAGTGGCAAGAGGCTTCATTAGTGTTACAGGAAATGGGTCCAGATCCAGACCCCAAGAGAGGGTTCTTGGCTCTCGCACAAGAATGAATTCAGGGTGAGTCCACAAGGCAAAGCAAAAGCAAGTTTATTAAGAAAGTTAAGTGGTGAAAGAACAGCTACTCCATAGAGTAGGGTGTTCCCGAAAGTAAGAGGAGGAATGTGTCCAACCTACGTACAATACTTTGTATGTATGTAGGATAAAAAAAGATAATGGGGAGATGTGCTCTCCTATAAGGGTTTGTGACAAAGGATTAGTTTTCTTAATTACTATATTTTGCAAGAATCAATATTATCTTTAAAGGAAAATTAGGAATTCTTCTGTTAAGATACTGGGATATCAGAACACTCCTAAGTCTGGGTCTGTTTAGTAAATGTTATCAATCTGCTCACTTAACCGTAAACATCTAGAGGCCAGGAATAATCCTTTCTGGGAATGTAGCCGCAAGCCCCAGCCTCATTCTTCCTAGCCCTCACTCAAGATGGAGTCGCTCCGGTTCTAATGCCTCTGATGTTAGTACCTCTTTTTATTTTTTGTGGAATGGGCTCCATCCCCAAAGTCCATGTGCCCCAACTGCTCCCAGGGTGCAGAAGTCCCTGGAACACGTGCTTGGCAGTCCATGGCTTTATCTTCCGTCTGCACTGGAAAGCACCCACCAAGCTGATTCATTAATCCACACTGGGCATCTCCAGCTGGTTGGATGATAGCAACTCAAACACAGCCCATTGCAAAGTGAAACAATCATCTTCCCCTAAGTGAATTTTTCCTTTCATCACACAAGCCAGAGCCCCTGGAATCTACCTCTTAGCCTTTTCCCTTCCTCTAGGTCATAATTTATTTTCTCAACCTGAGTGAGTGCAACTGTTGATCAGGAAGATATTCAGGACACAGGATGATAGGAAACATATAACTATTAGCTATTGTTAAATACAAACTCCTAGGAGCTCAGTTGATAAACCCAGGAGAAATGTGGTGGTTCAGCCAGATTTTGAGGAGAGAAAGAATTGGAGAAGGAGAGACACAGAAAAGGGAGAACTGGGCCTTAACTCCAACATGCATTTGAATTGGATGCATTTGCGTTTCCGGAATTGCTTGGGTGGGAGCCATAGAGACAAACTCTGGCAGTTAAGAACAAACTGTGAAGCTCCAGCTGTTGAGGTGGTTAATTAGGACACAGAACCAAACCAAAAGTAACAATCAAGCCTTTCCTCATATACTGTGATAGAGCAAACAAGCCAGGAGCCAGAAAGAGGAAGGCACCAGCTCCTCATGGTTTCATATTCCCCCTAGAATGGCACTGAGCAATGATGGGGTGGCATCCCATCAGATGCAGTGCAGAGGAAATTACCTTACAGCTCAGGAGCCCCCAACAAAAAGGCTCCTTATATTAGTTCGTTTTAACACTGCTATAAAGACACACCTGAGACTGGGTAATTTGTTACTTTTCCAATTACTTTCAATGGCAAACATCACAATTACTTTGGTACCAACCTAATATAAAGAAAAGAGGTTTAGTTGACTCACAGTTCTGCAGGGCTGGGGAGACCTCAGGAAACTTACAATCATGGCAGAAGGCAGAAGGGAAAGCATACACTTTCTTCACAAGATGTCAGGAGCGAGTGAGAAGAGGGCAGGGAAAGCTGCCATTTATAAAACCATCAGATCTCGTGAGAACTCACCATCACGAGAACAGCAAGGGGGAAATCCACCCCCATGATCCAATCACCTCCCACCAGGCCCCTCCTCCAACACTGGAGATTACAATTCAACATGAGATTTGGGCGGGGACAGAGAGCCAAACTATTTTGCTCTTGCCTTTTTGGATCCAGGAGGTTTGGAGAGAAAGTGTTGAGTCGGAGTGGAGAAACAGTCTCAGCTGAGGCCCCTTGATAAGGCGGTTTCTCAGTGGAGGAGCATTAAGGGTGTAGGCATGGAGACGTTGAGTTCATCCGTGCAAACACTGAGATATTTGCACCCAAAGTTCCTGTAGTTGTGATGTTGAATTTTGTTTTATTTCATGTTTTAGTGTGGCTATCAAAATTCTTGGGGATGAGATAAAAACAATAGTTTTTATTTGTAATGACACCGAGAAATATCTGAATGTAAGCTGACCACAGAATTGGAACTGAAATCTCATAATTGGGTTGTGTCTTTGTCTTTCGTGGATTGATTCTTGGGGGACACAGCACAGTCAATATGGAAGATATATGAGCAATGGAGGTTGTTCTACATACACTTTTTGGGTGGAAGTTTTGAAATTGTCTTACCTGGCACATGTGTAATTTCGGGTAGAATAATTGATACGACAAAACTTCTCAAATCTCAGTGCCTTAATACAGTCAAATTGTATTTCTTGTTCATGTCACAGTTCAGTGTGGCTTAAGAAGTGGTCACTGGGAAATGGGGACAAGGTTTAGTCTGCTCTGTACTGTCATTTGGGGGCTTCAGCAAGCAGAAAGGAAAAGTTCATGAAGGAGGTTTTTTAAGGGAGAAGAGCACGAATTGTCCGCCAATCCCACCCGCATTCCCTTGGCCAATACTTAGTCACATGTCCCCCCTAACTGCACAGAAGGCTGAGAAATACAGCCTAGCTCATGTTCAGGAGAAAAACGAAACAGACTTTGGTGAAGACAGAACAGTCTCTGCCACAGCACATTTCTGGTTTTTTTTGAGATGGAGTCTCGCTCTGTCACCCAGGCTGGAGGGCAGTAGTGCAACCTCCATTCACTGCAACCTCCACCCCCCAGGTTTAAGTGATTCTCCTGCCTCAGCCTCCTGAGTAGCTGAGATTACAGGCACGTGCCACCACACCTTGCTAATTTTGTGTTTTTAGTAGAGATGGGGTTTCACCATGTTGGCCAGGCTGGTCTTCAACTCCTGACCTCAGGTGATATGCCTGCCTCTGTCTCCCAAAGTGCTGGGATTACAGGCATAAGCCATCGCACCTGGCCACCACAGCATGTTTCTTAGGTGATTGGATATTAATTTGATTTTTTTTTTTTTTTTTGAGACAGGGTCTCACTCTTTCACCCAGGCTAGAGTGCAGTGGCATGATTTCCGCTCACTGCAAGCTCTGCCTCCCAGATTCACGTCATTCTCCTGCCTCAGCCTCCCGAGTAGCTGGGACTACAGGCGCCCGCCACCACGCCCAGCTAATTTTTTGTATTTTTAGTAGAGGCGGGGTTTCACCGTGTTAGCCAGGATGGTCTCGATCTCCTGACCTCCCGATCTACCCGCCTCGGCCTCCCGAAGTGCTGGGATTACAGGCATGAGCCACTGTGCCTGGCCTGATTCTCCTTTTCTGAGTCTCAGTGAGTATGAGAAATTATGGGGCAACAACAATAAGGTAATACAACAACACTAAGGCAACACAACAACACTAAGATAATACAACAACACTAAGGTAATATGTGTGTATCCACATTCCTCTGAGAAACTAGAGCTCAGCTCTAAAGATGCCTGGGATAGGGAAATGAATATTGACAAAGGTGAAGAAACAATTTCAAGAATAGAAAACAAATTCAAATATGGAGCTCAAGTGGAGAAAATCGGAGAAGGGTTTTCAGCAAAACTTCAAGAGCTAAGATCTTTTGTGGCGGTCTCCCTTTCATTTTTATCTTGTGTCAGGTGTATGAGTTTTGTTTTTTTTTCAATGACACTGGGTGCTCTGTGTTGAGGGCTCTTTGGTGTTTCCCCGGGGAGAGATTTGAGCTTCTCTTTTCAGCTGGTTAGTTCTCAAATGATGCCCTTGGGCAGGTCATGTCTACATCTACACAATTTGAAGTAAATTCCAGGAAGCTGAGCCAAAAGTTAAGAACAGACAAGGAAACGGGAACTTGCAATCCTTGAAGGAAACAGTTGTTTACACACAAGCTCTGTGTGTTTAGCCAGGAGAGGAACGGACCGTTCTTATGGGAAAGGTGCATTATTTTTTAACAGGGTGGCACCAGTGTATACAGATACATGTGAAAGGAGGAGGGTTGTAATGTGTCTGGTGCGTGCTGTGAGCTCGCTGGAGGCCGCGGTTGGTGACTGGTGGCCAACAGGGCTGCAAGATATCATCAGGGCCCCAGCCATGTGGGAACTGTTATGGCACAGCTGGTCCAGAAGTGGGTGTGGGCTGGATCTCATCTAGTTCTGAATATGGCTGTGAGGGAAGGAAGGTTGTGTCCCAAGTGGGAAATAGAAGCCCGTCTTGCTGTTCAACTGGAAGTTGAAGCAGTGGCCCTGGGGACAGATCTCAGATCCCTTCGGGAAGGCATGATGGCCATGTCCACAAGTTGCTGCGTGAAAGCCCCTTGGTTTTGACGTCTGTTTGCAGCTGGGTCTGTTGAAATGCATGTGCCCACACCTACACTCCCACCTGTGGGAGTACTAGGATAGCCCCAGAGGAAGGAAGTGAGGGATGGGGCATCTGAGAAGCCTCCCCTTGTGCTGCGGCCAATTGCAAGGATGGAGAGAGTTCTATGCAGAGGAGCCAACAAGTCACAGAATGTTCTTGAAGTACATTGTATCTGTTCCTGCCCAAGAAACAGGTGCTCTTAAGGACATCCCTCTTGACATCCAAAAGGCCCTGAAATGCAGTGAATAAAAAAAGGAACTTTGCCTTCATCTGGAAAGCAGCCTACCTACACAATGGGCAACACAGCGCTTAAAAAACCGTGGTGAAAGATGGCAGGGGCATGAGCTACGCAGAACAAAGGGACAGAGAAGCAAGTCAAAGCCCTCTATGTGCAGTGGTGGAAAAAAAAAAGCATCTGGATATAGCAATTGGGCTGGAAGCAGTTTGGGGGTCGATTATATGGCATAATAAGAGAAATTACATCAGCGGGGTTCTCATTATTATTTTATTAGTATTATATTAGGGCAGAGCATTATGAGGGGATAGATGGGATAGATGGGAGAAATAATCACATCTGGCTCCTTTTCGAGACAGATAGTTTAGAATGCCACTTGTCAAAAATGCAAGGGGGTTGGGCAGAGTGACTGATGCCAGAAGGGACATAGATTTCAGATTTAGAAGGAGGGGAAATGCATCAAGTTTGCCAGTAGACATAGGAGCTAAAGGAGCAGATTCAGAAGGAAGGTGCTGGCTTTGCAGACCTTCAGGGGAAGGAATGTGACAACTTGGAGGAAGTGGGGAAGACGAGAAGAGGCAGCCCAGGTGGGGTGGTGGCTGAGGGCGTGGTGGACATCAGACAAAGTCGCAGAGTCACATGGCCCTGTCAAGACACATGCCACTCTGCATTGTCCTGGCAACAGGTCCCCATTTTGCCATCCTGGCATTAAAACAAGGATAAGCCAAGGCAGGGAGGCAGGTGAACTGTAATCGGAGGCAGGGCCCATGTGGTGTGGTGGCTCCACTTTGTGGGGACTACCTGGGCACAGGAATTTGGGAGGTGTGACAGACAAAGAACGTGTCATGAAGTCCGTGTGTCCAGAAAAGACAGAGAGCCCCTCCTGGGAGCTGCTGGCCTGGGGTTCTCCTGTTGGCTCTGACAGGCCTTGGAATAAATATCCAGTTTGTCTGGTCATGCCTGCTACCTCGTGTGTGTTTGGAAGGAAATCTAGCATTTGAAGAACCCAGGCTGGGCACGGGTGGGAGTGTGCTCTCTAAGGTAGCCTCTGGAACCATCCAGAAGACTGCTCCCTCCCACTGCCCAGAAGTTCGTCCCACCCAGAGATGGGAGTTAGCAATGCTCCTCTGTGTCACTTCTCTCCACCCTGTTTGGGCTCTCCACCCTCTCACCTGGACCTCTGCAGCAGCCTCCCAAAGGGCACCCCAGTTCCTGCCTTTCCCCACTGCAATTCACCCTCCAGACTCCTGCCTGAAGAAACTCTACTCTCTTGTGTAAGACCCACCAATGGGTCCTGGTTCTTAGAGAATAAAGCGCAAACTCCTTAGTGTGATAACAGGTTCCTTCCAGATCTGGCCCTGCCTCCCCAGCCTGCCTTCTCTGGGTGTCTGAGTCTCCCCACTGCCAACTCCACTTAGCAGTCCATGCCTCTGGTACTTCTGGCCTGGCTCCTCCTCCCTTCCCCTCCCCTCCCCTCCCTTCCCCTCTCCTCTCCTGTCCCTTTTTCTTTTTCTTTTTCTTTTTTTTTTTTGAGACAGTCTTGCTGTGTCGCCCAGGCTGGAGTGCAGTGGCACGATCTCGGCTCACTGCAAGCTCCCCCTCTCGGGTTCATGCCATTCTCCTGCCTTAGCCTCCAGAGTAGCTGGGACTATAGGCGCCCACCACCACGCCTGGCTAATTTTTTGTATTTTTAGTAGAGACGGGGTTTCACCATGTTAGCCAGGATGGTCTCAATCTCCTGACCTTGTGATCGACCCACCTCAGCCTCCAAAAGGGTTGGGATTACAGGCGTGAGCCACTGTGCCTGGCTGGCATTTTCTTTTTTATCTTCTGAGGCTCACTCCAAGCATAACCTGACTCATCCCCTCAGGTTGGAACTGGCCACTCCTTCCTTCGGGTAGGACAAGAACGCAGGTGGGCTTCAGGAAGAGCAGGATCCAGGTGCTGGGACTCTGCCAGGACTCTCTTGCTCTGTGCTCTTTGCTCCTCTACCAGTCAGCTCCTTTCTTTCCCTGAAGGTAGGGGCTTATTTCACCTCTGAGAAACAAGCTTGCCTACTGTTCCCTGTCTTACTTCTTCTCAAGGATGATAACTTAGGGAAGGCTCACTTTCTCAATCTCAATTTGAAAAGTTTTAGGGAAGAATTCTGATTAGCCTTGCTGGGGTCAGCTGCCCACCTCTGACTCAATCAACTGTGGTCATGGGCAAAGGCCGTTGTTATTAATAATTTTGTCTGGCTGGGCACAGTGGCTCATGCCTATAATCCCAGTGCTTTGGGAGGCTGAGGCAGGAGGATTGCTGGAGCCCAGGAGTTTGAGGTCAACCTGGGCAAAATAATGAGATGTTGTTGTCGCTACTAAAAATAAAAAAATTAGCCAGGCATGGTGGCATGCACCTGTAGTCCTAGCTACTCAGGATGCTGAGGTGGGAGGATTGCTTGATCCCAGGAGTTTGAGGCTGCAATGAGTTAGGATCATGCCTCTGCACTCCAGCCTGGCAACGGTGTGAGACCATGTCTCCGAAATACATACACACATACACATATAAAAATAAAAAAAATTTAATAATGTTGTCTAAATATGAGTTGATTTTCTTACTAACTACTCCTCACAGAGTTCCTACTGGACTGGTAGCCAACCCAAACCCTCATGTCACGAGAACTTTTCCACATTACCTGCCACCAGGTTAATTCATAGAAAATCAAATCAGCTGAATGCTCAACTATCCACTCACCACATTTACTAACAATAAAATAAAATAAACCTGGGTAGTTTTAATTTACTGGTTTTCCCTTTGTCTTCATAGCAGTATTTTAAGAAATATTCAATGTTTTTCCCCTGGCTCCCTGTTGCCAAAACCAGAGGCTGAAAACAGTAAATGATGATGGGGGCAGAGAGAGGATAGTCCCAGAGGAGCAAGCGGGAAAACAGGGAAACAGGAACGTATTTATAAGGAATAGTCATAAGACTAGAGCCCTAGGATGATCTATTTGTTGAATATAATTAATTCATCTGAAAGTAGAGTCCAGAAAATATATTCATAAAGAATATTTCTGAGTATAAACCATTCTTTTGCCTATATTCTTTGTGTGAATAAACAATATGTTTGCAGAAATCTTCGTATTCAAGATAATCTTAATATATTTTTCTTGGGCCCCTGAATCTTTCCTCTCTCTGCACCTCTTATTAACTGCTATTCTTTTGTTTCTTTTTCACCTAAACAGCCTCAAGGCCTTCAACTTTTCCTCCTAAATGTGGCTTCTAGGTCTTTCCTCAGCTTGTACGTCTTCTTGTCTCATATATATGCAAATATATATTTTTTATATATTTATAAATATATATTAAAAATACATTTATGAGCCCTATGCAAATAAATGGGGTAATGGGACTGACATCTCCCTAAACTCATAACCTGCACTTCTATTCATCATCATCATTATTATTAACGTTATCTCTAACTGCACGCTAGCCTTCTGAATAAGGACCCCTCCCAGTGCGTTCCTGCTGAGCTTCTAGCCAGATAACCTTGTCTACACACCTTGTCTACATAACTTTCCCCTAGCCTGGAGAAAAGATTTTTGAAAAGTAAAAATGAGACCCCATCTTTGTATTGTACGCCCTTCCTTTGGAGTGGGAAACAAGGACCTAAGATCTGCCGTCATTTGAAAATGAGGATTTGAGACTGGGTGCAGTGGCTCATGCCTGTAATCCTAGCACTTTTGGGAGGCCGAGGTGGGCAGATCACTTGAGGTCAGGAATTTGAGACCAGCCTGGCTAACATGGTGAAACCCTGGCTCTACTAAAAATATAGCACATTAGCCAGGCATGGTGGCGTGTGTCTGTAATCCCAGCTACTCAGGAGGCTGAAGTGGGAGAATCACTTGAACCGGGGAGGTGGAGGTTGCAGTGAGCTGAGATTGTGCCGCTGGACTCCAGCATGGGCAACAGAGCAAAACTCTGTCAAAGAAAACAAAACAAAACCAAACAAAATAACCCAGAAAGAAAGAAAAGAAAATGAGAATTTGTACTACTGAAGTTTTTAAATGATTTTAGAATTATCAGTTACTTTTTTTCTTTTTTGAGACAGGGTCTCACTCTGTTGCCCAGGCTGGAGTGCAGTGGCCTGATCTCACCTCACTGCAACCTCTGCCTCCTAGGTTCAAGCGATTCTCTTGCCTCAGCCTCCTGTGTAGCTGGTACTACAGGCGTGCACCACCACTGCCGGCTAATTTTTATATTTTTAGTAGAGACAGGGTTTCACCATGTTGACTAGGCTGGTCTGGAACTCCTGGCCTTTGGGAAGAACTTTGGACTTCCCAAAGTCCTGGGATTACAGGCATGATCCACCGTGCCCAGCCTATCAGGTACTTTTATACAGTTTGGCAGTAGTCCCAATGTTGCTAGCATGTGCTTGATACCCATTTTACGCAAGTTCCAGCAACACTGTGTCTTGATGACATGAATCTGTGCGTGTGTGATTATTCACTACATTTCTGCAATTTCTCTGTTTATTCAGTTACATCATGGATTCATTGAAGTCCTCTACGGCAAATTCTGTGACTTAATTAGATCATTATTTAACCACAGAAAAGGAAAGCGTATTATATTTCTAGACAATGTTTTCACCTGAACTTGAAAGCATTTCCCATCAGAGTCTAGGATTGGCGTGTGCTTTCACTAATGCCTTCAATCTGCTTAATTCATTCCAACTTTCGTTGCTGCAGGCACATGTCAAAATTAGCTTTCAAACACTGATTTAATCTCTGGCATAATTACATTGCTGTGCACCCCTGAGGCTTTTAATTCTTGAGTGTATGCTAAAAAGTGACAAAGCTTCAGGAAATAAAAAAAAGTATTTAATTTTCTAAAAGAAGCCTAGTGATAGGAGGAGGAATTATGCACAGATTGAGTTACATGGAGGTAGCTGATCATTTGAGCAAGTGGCTGACGTACAACTGAGCCACCAAAGAAGCTTCAGTCTCCCCAACTCAGCAGATCTAGTTACAAGCATATCAGCTGGGCTCTTAAGGGAGGATAGGAAGAATATTTGAAACCAATCTTTGAGTCTCTGCCCCTCCAATGCCAAGAATCTTCATCTGGGAAATGTGGATAATGACAGCTAATATTTACTGAGAGTTTACTGTGGGGAGCTGCTGTTCTAAGCACTTTCGTCATTTTAGGATCTTTGAGTCAGGCATAAAAATTACTATGCCCATTTTAGAGCTGGGAAAACTAAGGCCACTGAGAAGTTATGTAACAGCCCAAAGCCACCATCTGGAAAGTGGTGGATTCTGGATTTGAACCCAACAGTCTGGTTCCATAATCCACACTCTTAACCCCGCACTGTCTAGCATGGGAAAGCTGCTGCCTTCTCTGGCTTATGGAGGAATCAAATGTATGTGTGAGTCTTTTTGCGCTGAGTGAAAGGCTTTGCAAGCTCAGAAGCTCCACTGTGCTTTTAGAACCACCCAACGTCCTGAAGTCTGGTGCCCTCCCATGAGGAGTTGAGTGAAGAGGCTGATTTGCCGCTCTAGCAGAGGATCTTTGCGGAATCATTCCATCTTTCTGAGGCTCAGTTTCTAAGTCTATAAAAGTCAATGAATGCTGGGAGCACCAAGAAAAACTGTAGGGGGCCACTATTAGTTGCTGATATTTATTGAGCACTAACTACAGGCAGGGACCTGCAGGAAGCCCTTTAATGAGGTATGTCGTCAGGCACACCTGATGGTAATGAGGCTCATTAGGCTCAGAGATTCACCCAGCATCACCTAGATGCTGCCGTCATCTAGGTGCATGTCCTTGTTACAGTGCATGTCCTTGACCCCTGGCATGCTGCTCCCACTACAGACCTCCAGAGGAAGTGGTTTCCAAGTGTCTCTGCTCCCTGTCCATGGAACCTTTTCCATGGCTACCATTTGATGTCCACCCATTTCCCTCAGTGTTTCCTTGAATGTGCATTTGGACATGACGCACTTGTTCCCAAGTGCAGGGGGTCTCCTGAGTCATCCCTCTCCCAGGCCTGCCCCATGTCTTCCCTTAGACTTCGACTTTCAGAGCAGTTGCTTTTGCGGGTGTGGCTGTGAGAGTATTGTTCCTACCCTTTCCCTTTCCCCTATCTCTGCCTCTGGGTTTGGTCCTGAAACTCTGTGTGGGGTTGGATGTTTGGAGTCTGTGATCCTGAGCGACCGAGCTTAGAGGGAGCTTAGGACGCCAGACCTCTCTTGGCACAAAGAATAATGAACAGGGTAGGCCACAGGACTGTGCGGCAGAAAATGCGGGTTACACTCGGGGAATTAATTCAGAGGCTGTGGCTGCATTAATGCTGATAGCCCACATCTCAAGACTCTGGGGCAGGCAGGGAGTAAGTGGGGCTCAATGCAGCGAGACAACCTGCCAGCCACAGGCTCATTGACGGCTCAGTTGCCCCATCTCACTCTTAGTGTTGCAGGGAAACCAAAACCCACCTGCTCTTTGCTCTAAGCCAAATGCCTCTGCAGTGGTGCCTGCTTGGGCTCAACGGCCATTTTAAGTGGAAAGGATGGTGAATAGACATTGTGCAAATCAACTCTTTCTCCTATAAAATCAATGCTCTTCTTTCAAGGAGTTGAAAAAAGAAAGCAAATGCTGAATTTATGAAGCAGATGTGGTACTGTCTCATTTGACCTCCAGGGAAAACTGTTTTTCTCGTCTCCTCCCAACTGGCTGGAACAAATATCATTTCTTATAGGAATATTGTTGCTCACGCCTGTCTTCAACCAATTCTGGAAGTTGTCAAGCCTCCTTCCTCTAGATTTAATTTAACCAGAAGCCACAGAGTGCTGTGGGGAATAGGAGACGGCTAAATTGCCATCTCTGGCTGGTCTCATGGGGGCAATTAATCCGAATAAGTAAAACCCAAGAGAAAGACAAACATTAAATGAGAGCCAGACCACAGGACAGAAGAGGCATCAGGTTTTGGAGGAGTTGGGAAGAGGAAGAGATCAGTGTAGGCTTGAAATGGTCCATTTTTTTTCCTTGGTTTTATAAAGGAAACAGGATTTTAAAAGATAAAAATGATTGAGGACGCCCTTGCTTATGGGGAGTGAGCACAGCCTAGGGAAAGTCATTGAGTTGGGAATGAACAAAGCTGACCTCTAGCACGGAGCTCTTTCCTCTCGTTTTATTCTTATGTGCAGTTGGCATGGTTTTCTAGTTTGAATAAAAGAGACATGTCATAAAAGTCAGGGACACTATTTGGAATCTGATACTGTATCTGATACTGTTTCAGGTGCCCATTAGTGTCACAAGAACACCCTAAGTACAGCTGAAAAGTTCCCTGAGTGTGAGTTCTGGAGAACTAGGGCCTTGGTCTCGCTTTGCTACTGAATAGCTGAATGACCTTGGCGTGTCCTTCAGCCTGGCCTCAGCCTCTTCCTCTGTAAAAATTTCTTAACCAGTTTGGTTATCTTTCTCCCTGGGCTCCTTGGGAACCCCCTGGGTGCCAGAGATGAATTCTTCAGCAGCCAGGGCCCCATGGCATCCAGGTGTGGTGAGAATGAGCCAGTGATATGATGGCATCGTGTTGTCAACAGTTAGCTCTTCACCACCTTCTCCAACCAGAAGCACTTGGGCTGTTCACAAAACTGGAGTTTCAATCTGAAATTACTTGGTCCCCAGGACAGCACCTGCTCTCACCCAGGCCCACCTAGGTGCCAGACTCAGCACTTGCTGCATCCAGTAGCGTAACCCAGTAGCAAATGGCAAAGGCATTAGTGAAACGTACAGGCTTACCAAAGGTTATGCAGTAGATGGAGGAGACAAATCTTCCTCATGACATCTCTGTTCTTGCCCCACAAGACTTCATCCATCTGTCCCTCTGTCTGTTCATCTACTCCCATATATTCATCCTATTTCCTATCTAGAGTAACTTCTCTCCCTCTCTCCCTCCCTCCCTCCCTCCTTTCTTCTCTCTCTCTCTCTCTCTCTCCTTCTCTCTTTCTCTCTTTATTGAGCAAGCAAATAATTCTTTTTAGGGTAGTCTCCCTCCTTAAAATGCAGACTGATTATAAATAATAAATCATTTCCAGTAGTTGAGAAAAGCAGAGGGGAGATGAAGCAGGACTAGAGAAACAACAGGAAGGCAAGAGTGCATCTTGTATCCAAATATGTGCTTTGAAACCCTCTGTGCTCACATGAAATGTCCACACATGGGGCTTTGAGAGCCCTCAGCACTAAGTGGCAGGTGCAGTCAGTTGCATGATTCCCAGCCTGTAGTCAGTTGCACAATTCCCAGCCTGTGCACTCACTTAGGGGAAGTGTAATTGATGGCGGTGGGAGGCAGACAGGTTCTTAGGTGGGAATGGGTGGGTCCCTGGTGAAATCTCACCTTCAAGCCAGGAATGGAGGGAAGCCTGGGGAATGGGCTGCCAATTCTGGGTGAAGTCCGTGACCTGAAATGAGAACTTCTCTGATGCCTTTCGGCCAATCAAGTGGTGCTTTCCCCTGGCCTGCCCATAGACCAATCAGCATACACTTTCTCCATTCTGAGCCAACAAAACCCCCAGACTCAGCCAGACTCAGACACTTGTCTGACTACCTGCCTGCAGATAGGAGCTACTCACTTCGGGTCTCCTCTCCAGTGACAGCTGTTGGGTTGACCAATGAAGCTCCTCTCCACCTTGCTCACCCTCCAGTTGTCCATGTAACCTCACTCTTCCTGGACATGGGACAAGAATTTAGGACCCACTGAATGGCAGGAGCAAAAGGAGCTATAACACTTTCCTGGTTGGGTTGCTGAGCTGTGGGTAGGAGCTAAAGGGCTGTAACACATTCCTGGCCGAGCTGCAGGTGGTGACATGTTTCTGGACTGTGGGAGTAAAGAGTGGCAACCCTTCTGGGGGCCCAGACCTCGGGATTCCCTGAGCCAGAGCTATAACACCATAGCCCTCCCACCCTTTGCTGGCACTGAGGGGCTTCCCCATGCAAAGGGAAGCAGCAGTGGGGCTGGGCCAGTTCAGCAGCCATGGACTGGAGTGCAGAGGCAGGACAGAAAGAGCTATGACACAAACAGGCTGAAACATGCCTTTTGAAACATGGGCCCCTGGTCACCACACTGTGGGTGATAAGAAAGAGAGAAGCTGTGGTCCTTCTGGGAGCCCAGAACTCGGGGCTCCCCAAGCCAGGGCTGTGATATGCTGTAATACCCTCTTTGGGGTTATGCAGTTCCTGGCATCTCCAGGCTTTCAAGTATTACCATGCCCCCCTCATCCAAATGCTAGTGCCCACCACGGAAGCTGCTATGACTCTTCTGGTCCAGCCACAGCCTCACACAGAGCTGGTGACTGCTCTGGCACCTGGAACCACCCACAGTGCTACAGCAGCCAGGGTGCCTGGCTGTGTGCAGTGGCCTGGCCCCACACTCACTTGCTCACACACCCCTCGCTGCTCTGCACCTGGCTCACCCTTGGCAGGTGTGGGATCCAGGCCAGTAGTATGAGCCAAATGCAGCCTGCTGGGCCAAGTGTGTGGAACAAGCCCAGCAGGCACGATCAAAACTCAAGCACAGGTGCCACCAGCCACAGAGGTTTCTGGCTGGCAGAGTGACACCCAAAGAATCCTGTGACACAACGTGGCAGATGACTAGCTGTCTCCAGTAGTCACTGTCTCTGTCTTTATAAGCAATAGAATTGTATTGCTTGGCTGTGTTCCCAAGCCTCCCTTGCAGCAAGGGATGGCTGTGGAGGTTTTGGGCAGAAGGGGTGTCTTACTCCTGGGTCTTTCCATGGTAAAGATTGGGCATGTGCTTCCCTGGTCGTTGTCTACATCCTTCTGATGAGTGAGTGAAGAGAACTAGACCCAGAGATGAAAACCACACATTGAGGAAAACCACACATAGCTCCCACCAGTCCTGGACACCTATTGCTGGGCTACTTCAAGAAGGAAAATAAATGTTTCTCTTGGGACCTCCATGAGGGTGGAGGGTGAGAGGAGGGAGAGGACCAAAAACTATTGGGTATTCTGCTTATTACCTGGGTGACAAAATAATCTGTACACGAAAACCCCACAACACTCAATTTACCTATATAACAAACCTGCTCATGCACCTGTGAACCTAAAATAAATGTTAAAAAACAAACAAAACAAAAAAAGAAATGTTTCTCTTATTGAAGCTACTCTGTATTTGGGGTCGCTTAGAAAAGCAGCTTAGCCTGAATATAAATGCAACAACTGCTCTTGTACTAAGAGAGTGAGATGCTATCTCTTCAATTCATCCTTTCCACACTGATGTGAAGTGTCACCTTTATCACAGGCTATGCTGTTTTCTCTGGAATGCAAAACATCAGTTAGAAGCAATGAACTAGAAATACATGTTCCCAAATAGATAGACCTTAAAAGCATAGTACTGAATGTAAAAATGATTACCCACAACAAGATTTAGAGCACAGTAACATCTATGTAAATTCAGCCTGTCTCCAAACCCACACTATTTTATTTCGAGGATATACATTTATTCAAGGACACATATGAAATCATTAGAGTCAGTGTCCAAGGAGAGGGATAAACGAGGAAAAAATAGACATTTACAAGAGAAGGGCTTTGCTCATATGATGATAATGGGCATACACTGAGGAGTAGCGCTAACTCCCCACCTGAAGTTAACACACACACACACACACACACAAATATGCACCCCACCCCCGAATACATGCATACCCACACTGTGAAGAACAGGAATTGGGGGGATTTGGGTGACCAAAATGCTGTCTGGTGCCCAGGGCAAGGGTGAAGCATTTACATTAGACAAACCAAGATGAGACTGGGCACATCCTAGACAGGTCCTTTCAGGGCCTGATTTTGGCCTGAGCTTCAGAGGGAGGTTTTCTTAAATGATACCGGAGTGTCTGCTCAGATGCATTTACTCAGATGCCAAATGAGGGTGGCAATTCTGGGTACCCAACTGGAGGCAAGATGAAGAAGCTTTTGGCACAACACTTCTGAAACAGAAATGTGGGCATCAGTCATCTGGGACCTTGTTAAAATGCAGATCCTGATTCAGGAGGTCTGGGCTGGACCTGAGCTGCTCATTTTTCACCAAATCCTAGATGCTCCTGCTGCTGCCCTATGAATCACACCTTGGGAGGTGAGCCCCTAAAATATCTAAATGCATTTTTGGTAGGCCAGTAAATAGAATTTAAAAAAATAAAAGGAAGAAATGGAATCAAGAAGGTCTTGAGGTCCCAGTATTTTCCTAGGATTGTCAGCTGCTGAAACCCTTGATTTATGACTAGACAGTCCCAGAAAGCATTTAATTGCTTCGTATCCTCTGTGTTTTCTTTATCATTAATGAAGATACTTGCATAAGAAACATCTCAGGGAACTCTCTAGCTGTTTAATTTTGTGGATTTGATGTAAGAAAAAGCCCCACCACATCCGTTAATTATGTTCATGAAATTTGCCATGTGAGAAAAAGAGTAGCTGGGAAAGCTGGTAGAAAGACTGTTATAAATAAAAAAAGAAAATCTTACATGAAGAAGCATCATTGTAACAAGCAGAGCCGTCCCATGGCTGGGAACGCTTGAAGAGTGTGAGTTAGTAATTGCTTTGATTAGATCTGGTGAATCACAGGAATCGAACAAACACCACTTACTAAACTCAGAAGACTGCCAACGATTGCTCAGGCTGACTTGCCTCACAGTGCTTACAGCTTGAGAATGGAAACATTGCTGGGAGTAGGCACGAACGAAATGATTTCCTCTGGGATTCCTCCCTCAGGGAATTGTGAATCCAAGGGCTTAAGGTTATTTCCTAGATATGTAGGAAGGCCAGATCTGTGGAGAAAAAGCTAAAGTGAGTCTGAGGAGGATGTCTGAGGATATCAGATAGATATACAGCTTTTTAAAAGGTAGAAGTGGGGCAAGGTGTCATTCAGGTGTGTGCAGAGAAGTGGTGTCATCTAGATGTGTGGATACTAGACAGGAATATCTCAGAACCACAGTCTCTGACTCCTGGGCTGTCAGAGCTTATAGAGACCTTAGGGATTGTCTAGTTCTCTCTCCCCAATCTGATTTTAGAGGTAAGGGAGGCTTTAGAGATGAGATCAGCTGTTGGGCTCTCGAGGCAGGAGGGCAGGCTGGGTTTGCACCTGCTCTGTGGCCCTGGCTGACATTCCAATCATCTGAGGAGGAGGGAGCCAGGCTCATGGCTTCACCTGCTATTAACAGACTTTAGGATAATGGTTCTTACCCTAAGTGTGTCAGAATAACTCAGAGTGCTCGTTAGAAATTTGTTTTCCCAGGCCTCACCCTCCGTGGTTCTGATTTAATGAGCCTGGCTTGTGGTCCAGCACTCTGCATTTTTAATAAGCACCAGAGCTGATTCTGATGAAGGTGGCCTTTGGGCCACACTAAGATAAAAATGATACTTTCCTATTATTTACCCTTTCCTGAGACATTGCCTCACGGTCTCCTTAAGGATGAAAGTTAGGCTTGTTTCTCTTGTGACAAAGGTCCACTAGCCAAGATGGGGCACAGGGAGGATCCACTGTCCTACCCAGGCTGCCAAACTCCCAGGCCTGAATGTCACGTGTGTGTGCCTGCATGTGCATGTATGACACAACTGAAAAAAAACACCCGAGGGCTATTCTCATTCTCCACTTTGTCTAAAAAAGCAAAAAAATCAGGAAAATATCTCACGCTACATAAGACCACCAGCATGAACTTAGATGTGTTCAGATAATAATTCAGAGGAAAGCATAATGAGATGTGGCTTGGGTTCATCACTGCGCTTTGGCAGGAGACGCATATTAATGGAAACCCAAATGAAGAGCTTTTGCAAGGTCAAGGTCCCCATCTGAATGTAACTGCAAAGAACTCTTCACTGCTACATACCACAGTGCAGATTCCAGATGGTTTTTACCATCCATAAAAGCCATTTCTAGTTGATAATGAAGGAGGGTTGGAAGCAAAATGGGAAAGCAAATTGCCTTGTCCCTGTCTTTGGGAAAGAATGCTATACAAATGGTTTTCAAGTGTTCTGCTTTGGTCTCTGTGTGTATTGCTGTATTTGTGTATATCATCTACCCCTAATAGGCTAAGCTGAGATACATCATTCATACTGCTAATATCTGAGTATTGATAAGGGATCAATCAAAAGTTAAAAAATGAAGGCCTGCTAAGATCCTGAATTGGGCAGGGTGGTCAATGACATATTTTAAGGGTGGTATCTTTGCAGAGAGTGCCACCAAAGAAGGTGCCCTAGCTGGGGCCTGAATCTTCAGGAATCCAGGGAGATTCAGGATGGCCAGAGAGGGATGCTTGTGATCAGAGAACCAAGGGCAGGGAATGGAGCCATTGTAAAATTCTCATCAACTCAGCCTGCCTGAGCCTCCCCATAGCCCTGGATAATTATCCAGCCCTGGATAATTGCAGCAAAAATAGGCCCTATTATCAACATCACTCATGGGCCACTTGGGATATTTTTAAAGACATACATTTCAAAAATAGATAACATGATCAGAAACAGGAGAAAGGGATGGTGCCCTGTAACAATTTTACCCTGATGCTCTAACCCAAGGCCTCTTAGGGATGCAGGGAATCATAGGGAGCCCCTCCCCTGCGAAGAAAGGATGCTACACAGGTGGCTGGTGAAAGAGTGAGGAATGGTTCATCTGTGCCATCTGAGAAAATAAACTCATGGAGATTCATAATGGGCCCACATTGCTGTGTATGTTGTATACAAACATAGGAAGAGAGAGACACAATTAAGCCACAGGTGCAGTGTTGATATGGCTGAGTTAAAAAATTGTTATGAACACTTTAAAGACCTTTGTGCATTTAAATAAATATGATCTGTAAGAGGGAACACAATTTTAATTTACTAAAGCAATTAGTAAATTCCCCAGTGAGTATTCTTATCTCTCTTTCATAGTATGTGGTAGTAGCATTTATCATGGTTCATGTATCACAGTGATTTTTGTAAGCTTCTCTCTCGCTCACTAGACTGCAAGTATTTAAACAATGATGACATTTTTTCTTTGTTTGGTCTCCGATTCTTTCCTGCAATATCTGGTCCTGGGTTTTGTATGCTTGGTAAACAATGATTGAATCAAGTAGACTTAAAAAACCAGCAAATTCTTCTAACCACAAAGGTTGTCACATTTGACCGGAAGAATTGGGAACTGCACGCCAAAAACCTCCTTGACAAGAGGCGGCACCACAAGGCAGGACAAAAGGGTTCTCCAAGAGTAGCCACTGTCACTATGCGCCAGCTGCGTTCCTTCCCATGTGTTTTATTTATTTATTTAGAGGTGGAGGCTCATTCTTTCACCCAGGCTGGAGTGCAGTGGCATGATCTTGGCTCACTGCAACCTCTGCCTCCTCCGTCAAGCAATTCTCCTGCCTCAGCTTCCCTGAGTAGTTGGGACTACAGGCACATGCCACCATGCCCAGCTAATTTTTATATTTTTAGTAGAAGTGAGGTTTCACCATGTTGGCCAGGCTGGTCTCAAACTCCTGACTTCAGGTGATCCACCTGCCTCAGCCTCCCAAAGTACCGGGATTGCGGGCATGAGCCACTGCACCCAGACCTTCCCATGTGTCATATCACTGGGTTTTCCCAACATCCCCAGAGGTAGGGATTATTAGATTTTCCAAAACTGGGGCTCTTCCAGAGTAGAGAATTTGTCCACTGACTCATATTCACAGTGAGAGAGCTGTCATTCAAGTTCAACAGCTGTGTGTTATTTCTTATTTATGTGTACAGAATTGGTGGGTTCTTGGTCTCCCTGACTTCAAGAATGAAGCCGCAGACCCTCGCAGTGAGTGTTACAGTTCTTAAAGATGGTGTGTCCGGAGTTTGTCCCTTCAGACGTTCAGATGTGTTTGGAGCTTCTTTCTTCTGGTGGGTTCATGGTCTCGCTGTCAGGAGTGAAGCTGCAGACCTTCGTGGTGAGTGTTACAGCTCTTAAGGGCAGTGTGGACCCAAACAGTAAGCAGCAGCAAGATTTATTATAAAGAGCAAAAAAACCCTAAAGCTTTCACAGTGTGGAAGGGGACCCCAGCGGGTTGTCACTGCTGGCTCGGGCAGCCTGCTTTTATTCCCTTGTCTGACTCCTCCCACATCCTGGTGATTGGTCCATTTTACAGAGAGTTGATTGGTTTATTTTACAGAGAGCTGATTAGTCCATTTTGACAGAGTGCTGACTGGTGTGTTTATAATCCTTTAGCTAGACATGGAGTGCCAGACAGAAAAGCTCCCCAGGTCCGTACTAGGTTAGCTAGATACAGAGTGTATTTGTATCAATACAAATATACCAGTTGGTGTATTTACAAACCTTGAGCTAGACACAGAGTACTGGTTGGTGTATTTAAAATCCCAGAGCTAGACACAGAGTGCTGATTGGTGCATTTATAATCCTTTAGCTAGACACAGAGTGCTAGACAGAAAAGTTCTCCAAGTCCCCACTAGGTTAGCTAGATACAGAGTACTGATTGGTGTATTTCCAAACCTTGAGCTAGATACAGAGTACTGACATAAAGGTTCTCCAAGTCCCCACTAGACTCAGGAGCCCAGATGGCTTCACCTAGTGGATCCCACACCGGGGTGGCGGGCAGAGCCACCTGCCGGTCCTCAGTCCATGGGAGGTTGATGGGACCGAGGGCCGCAGAGCAGGGGGCTGAGCTGGTCGGGGAGGATCGGGCCGTGAGAGCCCACCACGGGGAGGGGTTCGGGCATGGCGGGCTGAAGGTCCCGAGCCCTGCCCCGCGGAGAGGCAGCTGAGGCCAGGCGAGAACTTGAGTGCAGCGCAGGTGGGCCAGCACCGCTGGGGGACCAGGTGCATGCACCCACTGCAGCTGCTGGCCCAGGTGCTAAGTCCCTCACTGCCTTGGGCCGGTGGTGGCGGCCGGCCGGCCGCTCCGAGTGTCGGACCCGCTGAGCCCGCACCGGTGCCCACCGGAACTCGTGCTGGACTGTGAGTGCCACACGCAGCCCCGGTTCCTGCCTGCTCCTCTCCCTCCACACCTCCACACCTCCCTGCAAGCAGAGGGAGCAGGCTCCGGCCTCGGCCAGCCCAGAGAGAGGCTCCCACAGTGCTGTGGCGGGCTGAAGGGCTCCTCAAGCGCTGCCAGGATGGATACCCAGGCTGAGGAGGCCCCAAGAGCGAGGGCTGCTAGCATGTTGTCACCTCTCATTTTGACTTGGAACTTTGTGATGAGTTATCTACTCCCTTTGGTAATTGACTTTGGCTTATGTCTGGGCTTTCTTCTTTTTTAAAACATCATTTTCTCCACTTGACCTGTTGCTATTTCAAGAGTGAGAGGACAGCCTGGGAAATGAAATGTTTTCAAAATCTAATAATGAGTATGTCTGGAGGGTGCGACAAAAGGCACTTACTCAAAGACATCTGATGGAAACACACAGGGTTTTCTTCACATTTGTATGAATGGTTGTATTCATTCTTACACTGCCTGCCACAGGCTGTTCTGCCTTAGTTGTCCAGTCCTGGTGTGGACAGGCAGTGGCTTGGAAAAGCTTTTAGAACTGGTGCCTGGCTCAGCCTGAGGAGCCATGGGGACATCTCGCCATTGGAAAGCACACAGGGCAGGTGTAGAAGACAAAACTCACTTTGGGAGGGCTTCTGCCCTGTTATTACCTGCCCTTAGACAAGTGTCAAACAATTGTGCTAGCAATTAGCTCTTTGTGCTAGTAGTCAAAACTGATATCTAGTGGTTTCCCGTATATCTGGGCTAACTACAATGTATCAGCATGGACTTAGTTGATGTCAAATCTTCAGATCCCTTTAACCAAGATTCCTAAAACTCTAACTGCAGTCCTTACTTCTGTCCTCTCTGTCTTCTGTCTTCCACATAGTGTCACCTATTATCATCAGCAAAGACCATCCCCTGAAGTTCTTATTGAGAGACAGGACTAGCTGGATTTCCTAGGCCTACTAAGAATTCCTAAGCCTAGCTGGGGAAGGTGACCGCACCCACCTTTAAACACGGGGCTTGTAATTCAGTTCACACCCGACCCATCAGGTAGTAAAGAGGGCTCACTAAAATACCAATTAGGCTAAAAATAGGAAGTAAAGAAATAGTCAGATCATCTATTGCCTGAGCACACGGGGGAGGGACAATGATGGGGGTATATACCCAGGCATTCGAACTGGCAGTGGCAACCCCCTTTGGGTCCCCTCCCATTGTATGGGAGCTCTGTTTTCACTCTATTAAATCTTGCAACTCTTTCATGTTCTCACTCATAGGTGGGAACTGAACAATGAGCTCACTTGGACTCGGGAAGGGGAACATCACACACTGGGGCCTATCATGGGGAGTGGGGAGGGGGGAGGGATTGCATTGGGGAGTTATACCTGATATAAATGATGAATTGATGGGTGCTGACGAGTTGATGGGTGCAGCACACCAACATGGCACATGTATACATATGTAACAAATCTGCACGTTATGCACATGTACCCTAGAACTTAAAGTATAATAAAAATAATAATAATAATAATAAAAATTAAAAAAAAAAAATCTTGCAACTGCACACTCTTCTGGTCTGTGTTTGTTCCAGCTCGAGCTGAGCTTTCCCTCGCCATCCACCACTGCTGATTGCTGCCATCGCAGACCCGCCTATGACTTCCACCCGTCTGGATCCAGCAGGGTGTCTGCTGCGCTTCTGATCCAGCGAGGCGCCCATTGCTGCTCCTGATCGGGATAGAGTCTCCCCATTGTTCCTGTGCAGCTAAATGCCCGGGTTCATCCTAATCGAGCTGAACCCTAGTCGCTGGGCTCCACAGTTCTCTTCCGTGACCCACGGCTTCTAATAGAGCTATAACAGTCACTGCACGGCCCAAGGTTCCATTCCTTGGAATCCCTGAGGCCAGAACTCCAGGTTAGAGCGCAAGAGGCTTGCCGCCATCTTGGGAGCAACCCATCACCATCTTGGGAGCTCTGGGAGCAACGCCATCTTGGGAGCAACCCATCACCATCTTGGGAGCTCTGGGAGCAAAGACCTGCCAGTAACACTATGACCCAAGGTTTTATTTCCTATATGGGATGGAAGCAAGAAACATTTGGGGTAAGGCATAAAGATCTGTTTAGCTTAAACATGATAAGGTGTGCGTTGTAACTAAATTTTCTAGAGCTTTCTTTAATAAATCATGGACGGAGGGGTTCCTATATTTATTCAATCTCATTTGAACCTGCTTGTATTTTCAGTCTTTGCAAATACATCTGCCATTCATTCGTAGGCAGTAAAGTGTAGTAGTTGAGTGGTGTGGTACCAGAATCAGGCAGATCTAAGATGAAATTCCAACTCCACTGCATATTAGATGTGCCATTATGGTTAGTTTCTTAGACTTGAGAGCCAGTTTTCTCATCTGTAAAATGCATATAATAATAATTTTGAGGGGAATCAAATGAGAATTTATGTGATGTACTTAGCAATGCCTGGTGTGCCTAAAGCCCTGAGTAAATGGTAACTATTTTTATTCATTCAATTAAAAAAAAAAAAAAGAAAAAGACATGTATTGGGTATCTGCTGGGCTCATGACATGTTGTAGGTACAAAATGTATCAAGACATTGGCCCTGTCCATAAAGAATTTACAGTCAGGGTTGGTGGAGGCAGGGAAGCTAAACACTTTTGTAATTTCAAGGTAGAAAGTAATAAAGGACAGAAAGATTATGGAAGGGAGAAGTCTTTGAGAACAGTCGTCTTTGAGTTGGGTCTTGTAGGATGTGAAGAATGTGGACAGGTAGAGTTGAGTGGGGATTAAACAACTGACATTCTGAAGAAAAGAAATAAAGCCTAAGAGAGGAATTAGGCAGGAATGGTGAGGATATCTCAGCACCCAGCAAAGTTTGGCTTGTACATAGGGAGTAAAATGGACAGAAGTGGGAAGCTAGACCGAAAAAATGAGGGCATATCAGAAAGGGAGTGCACACTGCTTGGAAATACCATATGAAAGTATCTGGCCTTGGTTTGATGGGCTATTGAAGACTTTTGGAGAATGGGAGGAAGTAAAATCCCTTAGCTTGCTGTCTACTGAATGAAGTACTATCTTTCCTTCATTTGTCCTAAATTTTTGGTTATTTATGCTCTCTCAGGTTTTTGGAGCACTCTTAGTACTGGACAGTCTGAACATTAGTATGATGTAATCATGATGTGCTGACTGGGAGAGGGACTAGCCTTAACTCCAGTGAGAAGAGAGAATGAAGCTCTAATAGGCTATATTAAATCTTCATTCCTTCTTCAAAGGACAGCTGTTCACTTCCTTTCCACCTTGCAAATATTGATAATACTAAAATGCTTGCCCGAGTTTATTTGGAATTTGGCAAATGATCAACTCTCTCCTCTGGAGGGTGCCCCAGTATTGAAACTTCAAATATCCATGTTTGCATGACCTTTAGTTATTGAAAAAGTTGTCTTCATATTATTACTTTTACTATTACATATGATAATTGACCAATATAATAATATTGACCAGAATGATGGCTCTAGTTAGGAGGCCTAACAACATCCCAAATCCTTTTTCACTGACTTTACTGCAATTTCCTCTGCTTAAGAGATTTTGAAACAAAAGAGTGCCCCGCTCTTGCGTGCATAAAACCCTGCAGGTGAAAATGATGAGAAAAATTACTGGGCAAGGTATTAGGCAGGCACTGATTGTATCCTATTTAGAAGTCTGCAATAAAAAATATATATATATAATACTGAGGCTGGGTGCAGTGGCTCATGCTTGTAATCCCAGAACTTTGGGAGTCTGAAGCAGGAGGATTGCTTGAGCCCAGGAGTTTAATTAACCTGGGTGACATGGCAAAACCTCACCTCTACAAAAAATAAGGCCAGGCGCAGTGGCTCATGCCTGTAATTCCAGCACTTTGGGAGGCCGAGGCAGGAGGATCACGAGGTCAAGAGATCAAGACCTTCCTGGCCAACACGGTGAAACCCCGTCTCTACTAAAAATACAAAATTAGCTGGGCATGGTGGCACATGCCTGTAGTCCCAGCTACTCAGGAGGCTGAGGCAAGAAAATCGCTTGAATCCAGGAGGCAGAGGTTGCAGTGAGCTGAGATCATACCACTGCACTCCTGCCTGGTGACAGAGCGAGACTCCGCCTCAAAACAAATAAACAAAAAAACAAAAATTAGTCAGGCATGGTGGTACACTCCCGTAGTTCCAGCTTCTTGAGAGACTGAGAGGTGGGAGGGTCACTTTGGCCTGGGAGGTCAAGGCTGCGGTAAGCCATGATTGCGCCACTGCACTCTAGCCTGGGTGACAGAGTGAGATCTTGTCCTAACATATACATGTATACACACACACACGCTGGTTTTAGCTAAATTGATTGTAACTCAGGGACTGTCAGTTTAGGATGGATAGAGGTGCATTACATTGATTACTTTTGTTCCAGTGTTGACTTTTTTTTCTATATGAGTGATTCATTTAAATTTGGAGGGCAGAATAAATTGCTATTAGTTTCCAGTCTAACTGGAATATCTGCAGCCACAGAGGACAAAGTACAAGGACTTATCAGAGAGGTGACAATGAAGCTCCATCCTCTGGAAAAAGGAAACAAGAGGCTGAAGGAATGAGATAGCTTCTAAGGAGGGAGCTTACAAAGGCCCCTCCTCCCCTGGCTCCTAACCCGTGGGCCAGGCTAATTTGCATTTCAATGAGGACTTAATATTACTGAAGATTTTATGAAACGCCTAAGCTTCTCAAATGTTTGTTATTTTTATTGCCCTAGCTGAAATCTGCAATTACCAGTATTTTTAAAAAATCCTAAAATGAAGTGAAGAGGCCTGTGGGTGTTCATTCAAGGAGGAAGAGGGTCGAGTCCCAGTCCAGGAACTAATCTGTGCTGGGAGAAACAGGCAGTACGGCACAGGTCACGGAGGCCAAGAAAGAAAGCGAGAGAAAGGGTGAGCCGGGGAGTCGCTGGGCCAGACACTGAAGTGTGCCTGTGTAGAATAACTGGCAGGAGGGCTGCATTTTCTGACCCCAGGAGGTAAAAGACGACGCCGTCCTTGGCACTGAGTGCGGTGACCCGCAAGAGGAGCAAAACTCATGACCCTCCGACTCCCAAGCCCCCGACTCAGCTGCCTCCACTCCACCCTACTCTTCTCAGACCCAGTCCAGAAAGCGGGCGGCGAGGCAGCTCTGAACCGGGCAAGGTTCCTTCTCCAAATACCTCGGATCCAGAGAGGGGCAGGAATTCTCTAATCGTTGTCCCCTGCCCCTCCCTACAGCATTCGCCCGAGGCGCGGCAGAGCCAGCGGGAGCTGTCCGTGGTGCTGACTTCTGCCTTGGTTTGGCCGGACCCGCCGCCCGCTGAGCGCGCCGCAGCCAAGCAGCGGGCTCGTGTGGCGGGGACGCGGGAGGGTGAGGGTCCTCAGGTCCGCGACCAGCGCCAGGCTTTGCTGTTAAATCCCAGCCCGAGCCCTCTAGCGTCTCTGCCCTCCGCAACCTGGCCGCTAGGCAGGACCCAGCGCTTAAGAACGGGTCAGTCGTGCCTCTCTCAAGCCCCCAGCTGCACTGTAATCTCCCACCGCTACTTTCTCCCCCGCTCCTTCCCTCCTAAGACTGCACCGGGTCCTCCCGATAGCCTGACGCTTCGCGCCTCTCCTCTGCCCTCCTCCACTGCGCGCTCCTCCGGAGCGTGACCCTCCAGGGGCCGTGCAAGCTCCTGCAGTCGAGATTCATCCTCCTCGCTGCTCTGGCCAGGTTTGCGGCCCCTCCTCCCATTTCGGATTCCATCCTCCCCACACTGTCCTCTTCACTAGTTCTCTAAGCACCGAGCAGGGCAGAGTGTGCTCCACCCCTATTTTCCGTACATGGGAGCTGGAGTGGGGGGCGGAGCTGAGGGGAGGCGCTCCCAGTCCCTCTCAGAAGCTGCTAGCCCACTGGGAACATTTGGATCCGTTCAGCTCCCGTGGAGAAGCGAGACCGGATCACCGACGTGGGCAGAGGACTGCCGGGGGCCAGCAGAAATTCTGCCCCTTCTTCCCGGGAGCGCTTTCCCGCCCTCCAAACCCCACTCCCAGGTAGGATCGCGCTCCTGGGTTTGCCTGCGTGGACTGCGAGGACCGTAAATAGAGGCGGAAGCGTTTAAATAAGCCGTGTGTTCTAACCGTGCTTAGGTTTATTTTACAGAGGTGGGAGGATAGCCCTTTTTGTTACTTTTGCTGTTGTTCTGTGGCCGGTTATTCCCAAGGGAGGACTCGGGCGATGGGGGAGGGGCGCGGCTGGTGTAAGAGGTCGGTTGGAGAATGGGGAGGGAAGTGACGGACTTTGATTACCTTCGAACAGGTGGCCATGGCCTCATCGCCCACTCGGGGCCCCAGGGTTTCTGACTTATTTTCTGGGCTGCCGCCAGCGGTCACAACTCCCGCCAACCAGAGCGCAGAGGCCTCGGCGGGCAACGGGTCGGTGGCTGGCGCGGACGCTCCGGCGGTCACGCCCTTCCAGAGCCTGCAGCTAGTGCATCAGCTGAAGGGGCTGATCGTGCTGCTCTACAGCGTCGTTGTGGTCGTGGGGCTGGTGGGCAACTGCCTGCTGGTGCTGGTGATCGCGCGGGTGCGCCGGCTGCACAACGTGACCAACTTCCTCATCGGTAACCTCGCCTTGTCCGACGTGCTCATGTGCGCCGCCTGCGTGCCGCTCACGCTGGCCTACGCCTTGGAGCCACGCGGCTGGGTGTTCGGCGGCGGCCTGTGCCACCTGGTCTTCTTCCTGCAGCCGGTCACCGTCTACGTGTCGGTGTTCACGCTCACCACCATCGCAGTGGACCGCTACGTCGTGCTGGTGCACCCGCTGCGGCGGCGCATCTCGCTGCGCCTCAGCGCCTACGCGGTGCTGGCCATCTGGGCGCTGTCCGCGGTGCTGGCGCTGCCCGCCGCCATGCACACCTATCACGTGGAGCTCAAGCCACACGACGTGCGCCTCTGCGAGGAGTTCTGGGGCTCCCAGGAGCGCCAGCGCCAGCTCTACGCCTGGGGGCTGCTGCTGGTCACCTACCTGCTCCCTCTGCTGGTCATCCTCCTGTCTTACGTCCGGGTGTCCGTGAAGCTCCGCAACCGCGTGGTGCCCGGCTGCGTGACCCAGAGCCAGGCCGACTGGGACCGCGCGCGGCGCCGGCGCACCTTCTGCTTGCTGGTGGTGGTCGTGGTGGTGTTCGCCGTCTGCTGGCTGCCGCTGCACGTCTTCAACCTGCTGCGGGACCTCGACCCGCGCGCCATCGATCCCTACGCCTTTGGGCTGGTGCAGCTGCTCTGCCACTGGCTCGCCATGAGCTCGGCCTGCTACAACCCCTTCATCTACGCCTGGCTGCACGACAGCTTCCGCGAGGAGCTGCGCAAACTATTGCTTGCTTGGCCTCGTAAGATCGCGCCCCATGGCCAGAAAATGACCGTCAGCGTGGTCATCTGATGCCACTTAGCCAGGCCTTGGTCACGGAGCTGCACTTCCACTGGCCTCCAAGGGCACCACTCGAGGTCAACCTGGAGAGCTTATTCTCAGCACCAGAGCTAGCTAAGCCAACAGAGGGCAACATTTCCAGCCCAGCCCTCTTGTCCGGCTGTCTGTCTTGTCCTTGTGTCTTTGTAAAATATTAAGTGGGCTTTGGTGAGAGTCTTGCTCTTTGCTTGGGGGTAAGCCCGAGAGAGGGAAAAGGATTTATTATTTCTTCTTTATGCCCTTGAAGGACAAACAAAACTTTTTCTCCACGTTCAGAAAAGTATTTCAGAACCATGATTGCCTTCCTGGCATCCCCTCCTCCTGCTCATTGGTGAAATGCACAATGTGAATGGGATTTAAAAGAAATGCGCTGGGCTTGGTAAAGATTTTCAGTTTGCCTTCAGAAAAAGGACTCAGCTGAGAGGACCCTGATATTGCTTAGTGCATTTGAACCCTTGCATTTCTAGAATTTCAGGTAAATATGCATTAAAAATCTACATCTAGGATTTCAGCATTTCCTGAGTAAGACCTTTATATGCCAAAAGGGTTTTCCTTTTAAAACCACTTGAGTTTATAGTACAAAAACACCTACAAGCTCCCTTTAGAAAGGTCTTGCTTTTGTTTCTGCCCTTTCCTCCCCAACTACTATTTAAAAATTTTGAGACGAACTAGTCAATGAAGAGATAGATAAAAACAGATAAAGAGGAAAAGGTCCGATTCACTTAAGAGGGCATTTAATTGTACATAAGGACAGACATCCTCTGTGTATGTGTGTTTGTGTATGTGTGTGTACACATTCAGTGTTTGCCACAAAGTGGGCACTCAAATATTTGGTTTTCTGAATACTCAATGTAAACTGTGTGGCATGGCATTCTCTTGCAGTCTCTAATTGCTCACTTGCAACAGATCAACAGCTGTCATCTGACTGCTCAGCACCTGCTCTGTAGTGATTCTTGGAACATGATCAACCCAGAAATCAAGAACCAGCAGAAGTTTACTTAAGGACAGAACAGAAGAATAAGCTACCATCCACATGATGTGTAGATCAAACACTAATTACTTCCAGGGTTAAGGGAACAGGTGAAGACTGTGGAGCATGATACCAGGCTGATAATCATCACCTTAACCTCCTGTGAGTTCTGTAAATGAGGACAAGTGCCTTGGGACAAGGGTCTCCACACTGTTGGAACAGCAACTCCGGCAGTGAGGACAGGAGTCTTGGGAAATGATACATAATATCCAGCTGTCAGATCAGCCTCTGTGTTCCCAGTAACTCAGTCACCATCCGTAAGGTTCAACTACTTTCCCAGCTCACTGAACACAAGAATCACTGTTTCCCTCCTCCTGCTTGTTACTCTCAGAAATAAGCTCATTCCTTCATTAAAATGTGCACTAAAAGGAAAGAGGGATGATACAGAAATAACTAATGTTTAGTCCTATTACATTCACGTCAATAACCATGGTGGGAGTGGGAGTGATCACGGTTGGGCTGGTTAGCATAGGAGTCTTTAGTAGTTACAGGGCTAGACTTTTTGCACACAGTAAAGGGTAGGAAAGGCTAGTTTGGGAGAAAGGAAAAGGCAGGCAAAGATGGTATGGAGGCTATCTCTGGCAATGGTGCTAAATGAACTTGAGCTTCATCCATGGATTGGAGAACAAAGAACCTGTGTGCTAACACTGCAGCCCACCCCTGCCCCAGATGAGCTCATCTCCTAGGCATCCTGAGGATGGCTTCTCTGCTTCTAGCAGCTCTATTACTTGGGAGGCTCAGGGCCAGATATTTCCCATTCCCTTTGATTCCTTTGATGGTCATGTGTGGAGAGTGTAGGTGGTAGGGGGAAGGAGAGAGATTATTTGGGGAGGGATCTGATTCATTGTGGGCTCTTTGTTGGAATGTTTGAATCACTGGTTCTCAGCCCTGGCTGCTCCTAGAATCACCTGGGGAACTTTTTTTTTTTTTTTTTAATTGATGTCTGGGCCCTCCTCCTAAGAGTCTAATTGATTTGAGATGGTGCCTGGACATTAGCATTTTCCAAAGCACTTCAGGGGATTTTAATGTGAAACCAAAATTAAGCACCTAAGAATTATCCTTTCTAGGGCCGGGAGTGGTGGCTCAGACCTGTAATCCCAGCACTTTGGGAGACTGAGGCAGGCAGATCATGAGGTCAGGAGTTTGAGACCAGCCTGACCAACATGGTGAAACCCCATCTCTACTAAAAATACAAAAATTAGCTGGGTGTGGTGGTGCACACCTGTAATCCTAGCTACTCAGGAGGCTGAGGCTGGAGGATTTCTTGAACCTGGGGAGGCAGAGGTTGCAGTGAGCTGAGATTGTGCCACTGTACTCCAACCTGGGTGACAGAGCAAGACTCCGTCTCGGGGTGGGGGGGGGGAGCGGGGAAATATCCTTTCTAATGAATCTTAGAAACATCCAAATGAAGCTTTAGTTGCACCTGCGAAAGGTGTTAATAATTTGGAGTTGAATTTGATGGTGTTACATGTCATACTTAGAGAATACTCTTTTAGTCTTCAGACAATACCTGCTCAATCACAGAGGCAAATTATTGAAATCAAAATATATAGGGATTCGTTCAACAGTTTACTTACATATTTCTTTTGTATCAGTCCAATCAATTCAGAAGGAATGTCATCATTCAACCTTAGTTCAATTGTATTATAAATTTACATACCATGGCCTGGTACCATGGCTCACATCTGTAATTCCAAAACTTTGGGAGGCTGAAGGGGGAGAATTGCTTGCACCCAGGAGTTCAAGACCAGCCTGGGAAATATGGCAAAACTCCATCTCTACAAAAAATAGCTGGACATGGTGGTGCACACCTGCGGTCCCAGCTACTTGGGACGCCAAGACAGGAGGATCACTGTAGCCTGGGAGGATCACTAGGCTGCAGTGAGCTGTCATTACACGACTGCACTCCAGTCTCAGTGACAGAGCAAAACCTAGTCTCAAACAAACAACAACAACAACAAAAAAAAACAAAAAGAATTTACATAGCATGAATTATTTTAAATCCTGTTGTCAGGGTGTTAGAAAAAGTGCTCCCTGATTAGCTTAAGTTTATATCAACTATGAAGAACAAACATCTCCATTAATTACTGGAAAAGTTGCCACTGGTTTCTGTCATGCCTACAATTAAAGTTTGAAACAATTGCGTGGACTTTATAAAGAGCCTAAAGAGGTTGGAGAATTAGATTGTGCTTATAAACATCTTTATATATTATGACAACTGGCAACTGAACAGCAATTCTTATAACATCTGGTATCGGTTTCGGACTAGTTTATAAATCAAACCAAATTTCAAAAAAATCAGAGGTGAGTTCGAGAGAGAATTGCATAGGATTGTAGGTAGAAAAATTTAATTCATTTTGGTTAATATCAAGCATCTAAGATGTATACATAGGGCTCTTCCTGCAAGGAGTAATATAGGCAGTCAAACTGGGAACTGAGCCAGTTGGTACTTGGCAGCAGCCCTTCTCAAAGCTGATGGGAGGTTCTGTAATCCTCTTTGCAAGCATTGTCACCAGGTCTCACTTTTGGCAGCCAATTAATAGATTTATCTCACTAAACTGGCAGAAGAGTGTTTCAACATATGCTCCAACAGGTACCTGGAAATAGCAATTGTGAGAGATGCTAAGGTAATGATTCCAATTCCTATAACTGTCTGATTTTTTGTCCTTGTGAATTTTCAATCTGCTGTTTTACTGGGATAGCTAAGTTCCAGGTTTATTTTTTCAGGTAGGCTAACCTACCACCTCTGTCCTGTGATTTCATTCCTGAACATCTAGTAGTCTTTCAAATGCAAGGCACAAAACTAACCTCAAGAGTGTGGTTAGATCTGGGGTTGAACACAGGGCCTGTCCCTCACAGACGAGAGGTCAGGAGCACCTTTTTTTCCCAAGGCACGGAGGTAAATCTTGATTGATTTACCTCCGTGCGTTGATGTCTTTGCTGTGTAAAATGCACATGTTGCTGAATCACATGTGAAGCTCTACGTGCTGGGGTTTATACTGTTTGACATTATGTGGGAGCTCAATAAATACTAAACCAGCACAGTCTTCAGTCACGGGATTAATAAACCAAGCCAGTTATACACATGGGGTAACTCCACAACCTCAGGATAGCCAGAGTCAAAGCAAGGATGAATCATGTCAAGGAAAACAGGCTACTCAATCTAGATTTGTCAACTCCACCTTATTCCAGAAATGAACTGTTCATTCTGGGTCTTCTGTGACCCCCTGCCTCCAACCTCAGTAAGGCCAGCATTTAAATATATGGCATCATGCTGTCTACTCCCCAAGACTGCATGTGCCTGAATTCATGGGTCCATCAAAATGAGAGTAGAGAACTTCATGCCTAATTTCTATACCATCAAATATCGGAGAGTTATTTAAATGTCTGCATTTTATCACCCATTTCTCACATATAACTTGGGAAGGTCTAACAACATCCCACATGTGGGTCTATAAGCAAAATCATGAAGTTTCTAAAATGTTCATGATGGAGTCATAAAAAAGATTTTTCGGTACACCTAAAATACCACCTAAAAATGGACATATGTATACCTTTTCAGCGACCCACTTATCCTGCAAAGGAAAATAGTATACAGATGTGGGCAATGTAAAATATCTGGATGGATGAGGGTTACAATCTTGACTGTTAAGACGGCACATTTTCCAATCAGTCTTTGGAAGCAGAAAGTCTTATTTTGAAAACTGAGCATGCACTCTTCTCACAAGTTTTTGAATTTTCTTTGCTTTTAACACAATTCCTCTCTTTCCCACACTTTATTTTTCATTCCTTTTTCTGCTGCTTTTTCATATTATCTATATCTCCTCTCTGAAGCCCCTGCTGGCTCAGTGAAGGGGAACTGGTGGGATTCAAGCACCCATCTCCTGGTCAATCACTACAAAGTGAAAGATGATGGTGAGAGCCCTGGCTGATTCCGCTGCAGAAGGCAGTCTGCACCAAGCTCCTACAAGGCTGCAGTGTGTTGTTATTTCCCACCCACTGTGGGTTCTCGGAGTTCACACAATTGGTCATTTTGCTGTGAAACTCCAGGCTCAGGTGGATAACAGGAGTTTGCACAGACTCTCCACAGGGCTGTCAACCTGATAAGTCTCACAGAGAGCTCTCCAGAGGAGCCTAACAATGAAAGGTCAAATGTGTTTCGTTTTTATGTTTGGTGCTGGAGTAAAGAAAGTGGAGTCAAAAAAAAAAGCAAAGGAGAAACAGTCTCTGCTTTTAAGCATTCTCTGCCTCTCTGCCTCCCTCAGCTCTCACAATATCCTCTTCTTAACTTGCTGATGACTAAATCCCCTGGTCTCAGGACCCATCTCCTCCTTCTGAAATGACATCCAATGAAAAATGGAAAGCTATACGGTGAAACTCCTCTTTGCCCCCCACCCAGTTATTGCCAAGCAATGAAAACACTCTTTTGACCTGGAAAAATTAAGCAAAGACTCCAGGTTTGAGCTCTAGGTTAGCAGTCAGGCACTGGGCTTTCCTCCCTAGCCTATACCACAATCACTCTGGGGTCTTCTTCCTAGAAGGTTGGCCCAGCCACCTGGGTAGGAGGTGCAGTGCTGCATCATGATATGCCCTGGCAGTCAGATATGGTAGCCTGGCCACTGCCGGTGTGCCCACAAGCAGGTTCCTGCGAGGGGACTGTCCTTCTAAAGCCACTGCCTTTTACAGGGCAAATGCTAGGGGCACACTGACCTTAGAAAGAAGACCCAGGAGGAGCTACAGGTGGAAAACTGGAGCACTGGTAAGCACCTTCAATGGCAATAACTTTTTTTTTTTTTTTTGAGATGGAGTCTCACTCTGTCACCCAGGTGGGAGTGCAGTTGTGTGATCTTGGCTCACTGCAACCTCTGCCGCCCGAGTTCAAGCGATTCTCCTGCCTCAGCCTCCTGAGTCGTTGGGATTACAGGCACCTGCCACTGCACCCAGCTAATTTTTGTATTGTTAGTAGAGACGGGGTGTCACCATCTTGGCCAGGTTGATCTCGAACTCCTGATGTCGTGATCCACCCGCCTTGGCCTCCCAAAGTGCTGGGATTATAGGCCTGAGCCACTGCACAGGGCCAATAACTGACTCTTAAGGACAGACCTCAATTCCTATTTACTTCTACCCTAGTTTCTTCTTACCCCAGACTCCTCCAGCAAACCCTTTCTATGACATAACTACAGAGCTTGTGGCACTGACACATCAACATTAGTTTCTGGGAGAGGAGGGGATGTCTTCCGAAAGCCTAGAGCGAGATTAACAAGGAGCAGTCTCACGGTGCAGCTGGGCCAAAGCAAAATGACCTGCCCGCGGGAATCAGGCTCCACCCGGGCTGCCCATGGGACAGTAGTCTGGTGGCGAAGGAGGCGTTCTGATTCGGAGCTGAGGAAGATCACATGTCCAGAAGAGAGCTGCAGGGGAACCCGGGAGCCCTGCTGGGCCTGTGTGCAGCGCCAGCACACCGGGCGCCACCACAAGAGCCTCCCTCCCTGCTAGGTTGAGCTGGCTCCCAGGCCGCCTGTGCGTCCCAGACCGGCTGCTGGGGCCACTCATCCGGTCGAAAGGCAAAGGCTTCCTCCTGGGCGGTCATTCCTGGGTTGCTGCAAGCCGCTGTTCATCATGGGCTGTGCTCTTGACACCTCGGAGGGGGTCCTGGGTAACTCCCTACTTATCCACCTCAGCAGCAGGACCCGGCCCCTGCACAGCGTGACCCACGTGTTCCTGTGCCCATGCGGGTACCATGACCTTGGCCTCCGCAGGTGAATCGCGGTGCTGGATGCACCGCTGTCCCGTGGTCCTCGTGTAGCCGCGCTAGGTGTCCTCGCCGTCGTTCGCTTTATGAGTTCGTGGCTATTTGACGGTTGAGCCCCACGCTGGACGTTCCCAGGAGGCTGCACACCTATTTAGCTGACCTTGTAGTGGTGGAGAGCGCCAGATCTCCGCCAAGGGCACGCCATAGTCGACCCCCCTGTTCGCCTCCCTGTGGCCCCTGACGAAGGCTCTCCGTCCTCCCAGCCGTCTCTGAGCGCTGCCAGCCCTGGCCACCGGGCGCCCCCAGAAAGAGGGTAGCCGCAGGGTCGCGGCGCCTTCTACTGCTCTCCAGGGCGACGTGCGAAATCTGCCACCCCTTGCGCTCTTTCATCTGCTCCAGGGACTGGACAGGAACCTCATCCCTAACGCTATTTTCAGTGCCTCGAACTGCTCCGCCCCTGGCGGCGTGGACACCAGCGCCACCCTGGATGCTCTCAGTTCTTGCTGAACTCCGGGCCTTGCCTCTGATCTCCGTCTTCTGCCTGTCGCCCTCACTCTTCTACTCCCAAAACGCAAATGGAGGCCAGGGTCCACGCCCCTTCCCCTCCTCCCGCTGCTCACTCTTTCCAGGGTCATAGCCCGGGGCACTGAGGCTGCTGGGCCGGAAGTGGTGGGGAGCGGCGTGTGCTAGCGCTGCGGTGCCCGGGTCCCTGCGCCCGTGCGCAGCCAGGGTCCTGGGCCCACTTGCCTGCTGAGGCGGACCCGCTGTCCTTCTAGAGGCCCAGGCATTGGCGGCGGGGGTGAGAGCGGATGTTCGTTCACAAGCCGGGTCCTCGGGCAATCTGTGGGGACCCTCTCCTGCCCTGGGCAGCTGTGTCCAGCCCTGGCACGGGGAGCTCCCCAGGAGCACAGAGGACGCTCTCTGGGGCCCTTCTCCGTGGCAGGTTCTGTCGCCTTGGTCAAGTGATCCACACAGTTCCTTCAGACTTCCGTTGATCACTGTGGAAACGACGTCTCCACTTCTAAGAGGGAAATCCGGAGCTCCCGAATGGTGGAGCCCTGGCCGGCGCACAGCAGGGGGATCCAGCATCCTCGAGAGTGGGTGACTGGGCACGGGGCCGCTTGGCAGGTGCTGGGCTCCCCGTCCAGCTCTGGCATTATTGCGTCACTTTGGTCATTGTTTTCTGTGCATCACCTCCAAGTTCGAAGCAGCACAAACCACCTATTTCGCGTGATGGGGACTCAAGGAGTCTACATCCTTCGAACTCCTTGCTAGTGGAAATGGTCTGGACTAGGGGCAAAGAGGGAAGGAAATTTGCAGGTCAAGAGGTAGTCGCCCCGCAGGGCTCGCCCAGTGGGGCCTCTGGAGCAGCAGTTGCCTTTGCTTTTTCAGGGTGTGCAGCCCCCAGCTAGGTCCACACACACTGAAAGGCGAGGTTCCTGCAACGTGGTGAATTCATACCTTAGGCTTTTGGAAGGGGAGGGGTCAGCTGGTGGAACCACAGCAGCCCCGAAGAAAAGCCAAACCCACCTGTTAGTCCATTGCCCCAGGCAATTCATTGATCTAAAGCTAGTCCTGCTGAATAGCAAAGACAGCTGTAGATTTTTTTTTAATTACAAAATCAACATTTGTTTTTCTTTAATAAGTGAATATCTCCCACCTGTCTTCCCTGGGCGAGTTAACAGTTTGTGCTTTTCCTTCCTAGGCCCTTCCAGGAGTATTCACAAACATATTCACAGTATTTTACCAAAATGCGATTAAACTACATCATTGTTGTGTAACTGACTTCCACATCCCTCCTCTTAAAATTATATCAAAGAAGACTTCTATGTTGGGTCATACTCATTCTGGCTGAAGAGGAATCCATGCCTGGATAGACCACTATTCAATCATTTTTCAGCCAGTGAGTGGTGTGGGTTGGAAGAGACAAATCTGAACTTAGAAGGTCCCCTAAGCCCCGCAGGAAATGCAGAGGAGTCAAAGTCTAATCACAGCCACTGAAAAGCTGTCCCTCTGTCCTTGGAGGGTGAGGTCCTCCTGGAAGCCCTCCAAGAGACCAAAACCATCTGAGTGGCATGGTGGGACTCCTTCCCCTTAGCTGCTTCCAGATCCTGCACAGCACCCCATCAGGGCTGGTGTGGGCCCGCCACCTGTTCTCTGGCAGTCAGCAACTGTTGTCTATGAGACTCTGCCCACCCAGGGAAGGATTTTCCCAGGAGTCGGGAGCATAGTAGGGTCCCTCTTCTAGCCATGAATCCACATGGGCACAGGTCCATGAAGAGTCAAATCCTTCACCTTATTTGCCCACAGGCAAGCATTTCAGCAGGGCCCTAATACTGTGAGGTTTCGTCAACAAAGGTGAAGGTGAAGGGTAGGGAAATATGAAGTATGGTGCAGGAACCACTAGCTACTACAAGCAGAGGAACTGTTATCTCTCAATCCAGAGACCAGAGGGCAGGGAGGATTTGCTGAAACTCCCAAGGGTGGAGTCACTTAAAGGAGACTGTCTCCAGATGAGCAGTAGCCTTAAGTAGAGGGATGGAGCCAGCCTAGGATGGAAGGTTGAGCCAGCCTGGGGTGGAGGGTTGAGTCAGCCTGGGGTGGAGGGATGGGGCCAGCCTGGTGGGGAGGGATGGAGCCAGCCTGGGGTGGAGGGATGGGGCCAGCCTGGGATTGTGGGATGGGCCAACCTAGGGTGGAGGGATGGAGCCAGCCTGGGGTGGAGGGATGGGGCCAGCCTGGAGTGGAGAGATGGGGACAGCCTAGGATGGAAGGATGAGGTCAGCCTGGGGTGAAGAAATGGGGCCAGTTGACTTCTGCATTAAGTGTCAGAAAAGTGATACAGAAACAAATGCCATGTGAATTCAATGGTGGGGCTATTCACATATGACCCCAGCAGTCAGAAAAGCCTTCATGCAGGAGGTGACATTTGAGCTAGACTTTGAAGGATGCCTGGGGTTTTCTTTTCCTTTTTTTTTCTGAGACAGAATCTCCCTCTGTTGCCCAGGCTGGAGTGCAGTGGTACGATCTTGGCTTACTGCAACCTCTGTCTCCTGCGTTCAAGTGATTCTCTTGCCTCAGCCTCCCGAGTAGCTGGGATTACAGGTGTCCACCACCATGCCCGGATAATTTTTGTAATTTTAGTAGGGACAGGGTTTCACTATGTTGGTCAGGCTGGTCTCGAACTCCTGACCTCAAATGATCCATCCACCTTGGCCCCCAAAAGTGCTGGGATTACAGGCATGAGCCACCACCCTCGGCTGATGCCTGGGATTTTATGTAACGAAGATAGTAGTGGCAGGAGAGCATGCTATGGGCAGGGGAAGGCAGTTAGCAAAGGAAGGAAAGGGTGATGCCCATTTGAAAGAGTGTAGGCTGTGCTTACGAGAGAGAGTGGTGAAAAGCTGGCTGAAACTAGATTCAGGAAGATTAATAATACCAGTCAGGTTTGCTGAATTCTTACTGTGTGTAAGGCACAGTGCTGTACCTTACATTGCATCTCTTATTTCTCAGGACATTAGGAAGTAGACATTCTCATTGTTATTTTTATTTTACGGATAGGAAAACAGACATTTAGAAAAGTCAAGCAATTTGCCAAGGTGTGATGTATGGGAGGTGGTAGAGCTGGGATTCAGTCCAAAGCCTGCCTTCCTAACCACTTTTGTAAAGTCCTACCTTGAGTTTCAACCTAAGGAGTCTGGCTCTTCTTGGGAGGCAGTGGGGAGCCAGTGAAGGTTTAGGGTGAGTGGGAAATAAAAGAATGACTTGTTTAGGAATGTACTCTGGGACCTAATGTTGGCAAAAGGGAAAGTGTGGAATGGGAAGGCAGGAAGTGGGGAAATACATTAAGGAATTATTGCATGGTTCTGGAGAGAGAGAATCAGGACTGGAAGTGTGGCCGTTTAAGTGAAGATGAAGAAGAGATAGGTGGAAAAGGGTCTTAGAGAAAAATTAGCATCAGATATCTGAATGTCTTACCTGGTTCAACTTTTCACGTTTGCCCCAGGAAGAAGAGGTAGCATATAGGATCTAGGCCATAGGTGCTCAATACCCACATCAATCAGGAATGCTTTCTGTAGGAAGTAACAGAATACCAAACTAATCACAAGGCAGAAGTCCTAGGGTTTTTATCATCTGATTTACAAAGAAGTCTGGAGATGGGTGCTTTTCAGGTTGGCCCAGTAGCTCAAACATGTCATTGAAGACCTAAAATCTTTGTCTTTTGCCTCCATTCATCCTTAACTGCTTCACCTTTGTCCTCATGCTGTTACCTCAGGTCTTCAAAATGGCTGCTAAAACTCCGGATACTCATCCACATCCGAGGCAAGAAGGAAGGGGAAAGGGAAACACCAGCAGCTCTCCTTCAGTGCAGGAAGGCAGAGGCTTTCTCAGGTGCTCTCGTTATGTATCACTGGCTAGAACTGGGTGACATACCCCTAACTGAAAGGGAGGCTGGGAAAGAAACACTTTTACGCCTCTAAAATGGGAGGTTCATACTGGCCATTGGGTTATACGGCCCACAGGACTACCACAAGTCTGAGGCAGCTTCTTCTTCAAGCCTTGTTCCATATTCCAGAGCCCTTGTTCCATATTCTTCCCAAATGAGAGGAAACAAACACGTGTTGGGTTCTGAAAAGTGGCAAATTGTAACTCGGGGAACATGGGCCTGAGTACCCACTGCTCACGAATGGCTTCCAGTCAGGCCTGCCAGTGTTGGGATTCACATTTTATGAGTCATCAGCTGTATCTTAGCAGATAGCTGCTAGAAAGTTGAAGTTAATTTCATTTTTAAAAATGTCATAAGGTAATCATAAAGCATAGAGACTCGATGGCCATGAAAATGGATGAAAACCGACATAAAGGTACTTGATGCTAAAGCATAACTGTGCTCACTGCTGAGTTTTTCCCCCCATTTTTATGTTATGATGCTATTCTTGCTTTTATGCTTCCAGATAATGATAAGAGGGAGAGTTGGTTACCTGCTCTGTTGCCAAACTCCCACAATGCAGAACCCTGGTCATTTTTTTTTTTTTTTTTTTTTTTGAGACAGAATCTTGCTGGTCGCCCAGGCTGGAGTGCAGTGGCGCGATCCCGGCTCACTGCAAGCTCCGCCTCCCGGGTTCACGCCATTCTCCAGCCTCCCGAGTAGCTGGGACTACAGGCACCCGCCACCACGCCTGGCTAATTTTTTGTATTTTTAGTAGAGACGGGGTTTCACCGTGTTAGCCAGGATGGTCTCTATCTTCTGACTTCTTGATCCACCCACCTTGGCCTCCCAAAGTGCTGGGATTACAGGAGTGAGGCACCGTGCCCGGCCAAGCCCGGTCATTTTAAGGCAATTTTGAAGTGCGGGATTCCCGCTCTGCCCAACACGTGGGTCCCTGCACAGATGTTGGCATTTGTTACAGCACCTTTGGTCAACCTTCCCTGAGGGCCAGGGGCTAGTGTGTGCCTGCTGTTAACTTTTTGTAGCTCAGGGTTCAAAGCCTCGAGTTTTCTGAGAAGTTGCCAAAGTCAACCTCCATTGTTTTGAGGCATAGTCACATTGAATCTCACCAGGCCCAGGATTCTGTGACAAAGTCCCTCAGAGAAGAAGACCATAGGAAGGCATGGCTGTTCCCTAAGAGATAACCCTGAGGTGACACATGGCCTCCTCCTCTTAGGAACCGTGGGTAGCTCAGTCAGTCCTACAGTTGGCCTGATGCTTCTGCAATGCTGTTTAGAATAACACCCCATTTCCTACTGCAGCATCTTCTACCTTGCTCTCCTCCTGGAGGAAGAGATCTTTTCCTTCAGGTCTCAGCTTAAATGTCACCTCCTCAGAGATGCCCTCTCTGACTGCCTTCATTTAAAGTGCTCTGGCCTCTGATTCTTTAGTTTATTGCTTTGCTTTTTCTCTTCATGATGCTCATCACAATTTGTCGTGACACATTGGTCTGTCCTTTTCTATGAGATGTGAGCTTTGTGGGGGTAGAGGCCATATCTCCTTTCCTCACCCACGTATCTCCAGGGTCCAGCGCACTTCCCTGCAGTGAGCCAGGCTGCACCCAAGAGGGCTATGACCACAAGGTTAGTGCCTCCATCCATGGGCTGGGCATAGGCTTTTGCCAGGGGAATTTCCATTATGTTCCCAGTACTGTCTTTGAAAGTACCCATAAAGGAATGACTTGTTCAGGAATGTACTAGATTTCCCTTCTTGTTCTTCTCATTTAGAGGCTCCCTTAATCACACAACTATGAGATCGGAGATTATGAAACTTCAAATAGCAAAAACAAATGAGTTAAATGACTTGCTTCAGAATGCAGGTACCATTATCTGATTTTACTAAATTGAAAGGCTCCCAAACCTGGCTGTGCATTGGAATCATTTGCACAGCTTTTTAAAAACACAGGTTCCTAGTACCTACCCGAGACCTACTAGATAAGAAACTCTTGATGTGAAACTATAGTTTCAAAATGTCATGTTTGGGAATCAATTTTAAAAATGTTGATGTAGTGAACATGTTAAAAATAACAAGCTCGGCTGGGCGTGGTGGCTCATGTCTGTAATCCCAGCACTTTGGGAGGCCAAGTCGGGTGGATCACTTGAGGTCAGGAGTTCGAGACCATCCTGGCCAACATGGTTGAAACCCCATCTCTACTAAAAATACAAAAATCAGCCCAACATGGTGTGCCTGTAATCCCAGCTACTTGGGAGGCTGAGGCAGGAGGATCGCCCAAACCTGGGAGGCAGAGGTTGCAGTGAGCCAAGATCATGCCACTGAACTCCAGCCTGGGCGACAGATTGAGATCCTGTCACAGAACAAAAGAAAACAAAATCAAGCTTGCTAGGAGACACATGCTTGTGTTATTGAACCAGAATTCTAGTAGCAAATTGGCCTAGGTCACGGGGCGGGTGTTTCTCAGGTGCCTCAAATGTGTAAGGTGCAATCTTCTTTGGAGCATTTTCTCAGTCCAACTTCACACAAGAGATGAGAACTCTCGGAGGGTGAAGTAAGCCCTGCAGGTGCCTCAGAGCTCTATGCTCTCTCCAGGAACTGGGGGCAGCCTGGTGGGCTCGGGATGGTGTACACAGTGGGTGCTTGGGGTCCTGCTGTCCTTGCAATGCAAAGTCAGCACAAGCAGTGGGGTCATGTTTCTTCCTGAGATTCCTACTCCAAGCTGTGCTCACACATCTTCAACACCAACAACAGCCCTGCGGGATTGACACTGGTATCCCAGTTTTACAGATAAACAGACTGAAACTCAGAGAAGTCATTTATCCACAGTGCAGTGGCACTGGGATTCGAATCCAGACCTGTCTGGTCCCTAAACCCCTTTCTGTTACATTGTCCTACATTACACAATGGACATAATAATAATGACAAACAATAATAGTAATAACTATTGAAACACACCTGATAGCAGTAGCTTAAGCACACCCTTAGAATCACCACATGGCAGATCCACCTGAATGTGTGTTCTGAGTGAGGGAGCCCGGGTGTGGCCAACTCAGAGATTCATTCCTTGGCTATTAGGAGCATCTGAGCCCCTGATCGGACATCTTATTGAAAATTTACTACATACTAGGCAGTGAAGTATTTTATAGATAGATAGAAACTCTATGAGGTTAGAATTATGGAAATCCCATGTATCTGTTAGCTTTGGCTGCGTAACAAACCACCCCAAAACATAGTGGCTCATGCTGTGTCAAACCCCTAACCACTCCAATAAGGAAGACACCAGGTTCAAGAGACTGAAGAAGAGACCCAGAGCCAGCAAATGAGACATGGGGTTTTATTAGGGGCTTACATACAGGGGAGAGAGTCCAGTGGTAGTGGGCTGGGCAGGAGAACTGCCTTACATACAGAAACGGCCTAGTGATGGTGGGCTAGATAACGTAACTGCACAGCCCTGTGGTAGTGGGCTGGGCAAGATACCACAACCACTTGCTAATAGCCTGCAGTTTCTGTAGCATTTTGACTTAACACCCTCCCGTTAACAACCTCCACCTGGCAACCTTCATTTGCCCCAAAACTCAGGGCCTCAAATCATCTGTGTAGCCTGTATTTAATGGGACTGACCAGGGGCTCAGATGCTTCTCATAGATAAGGAATGAATCTGAGTTGGCCACACCTGGACTCCCTAACTCAAAACACACACTCAGGTGTGTCTGCCATAGGGTCATTCTAAGGGCATGCTTACACTACTGCTATAAGGTGTGTTTACCGTTCAGCTTAAATCAATAAAAAGTTATTGCTCACCGTTCTGTAGGTCAGCTGGGCAGTCCTTCTGATCCTCTGGCTGGCTCAGCTGATTTCCGTCTCCTGGTGAGTTGGCTGGGACTGGTTGACCTCACAAGTCAACCTACAGTGCCTTCACAAGTCTGGTGGTTGGCAGGCTACTGTATTAGGGACCCTCAGCTGGAACCACTTATCGCTTCCTCACATAGCCTCTCGTCCTTGTAGGCCAACCTGGGCTATTCACATGGTGGTAGAATTCCAACAGAGGGAGTGGAAGCTTCTAAATTTATCACAGCCTAGGCTTGGGACTCATACAACAGTACCCCTGCTTTATTCTATTGGGCAAAATCAGCCACAAGGCAGCCCAGATTCAAGGGGTGGGGAAATAGGCTCCACCTCTCAAAGGAAAAAGCTACAAAATATTTGTGGCCATTGCCAATCTATGTATACCGTACTTTATAGGTCAGGAAAGTACATAACAGAGAGATTGAGTAGCTTGGCCAAGACCATACAGCTTGTAAGTCAGCAGCAAAGTTGGGAATCAAGCTCAGGCAGGCTTCTCCAAAGCCCGTATTCCTTCCCCACTACCCCATGCTGCCTCTCGAGAAGTGTACGTTTCCTAACATGTGATGGGTTTTCCTGAACTGCGCTTTCTCTCTCTCTCCCTGTCCGCATTGCTTTGTGTTTGCCAATATCCTTTGACGTCCAGACAGCTGGTCTCCTGGCACATGTTGTGCAAAGGCTGGCCTCGAGACAAAGCTAAACCCACAGTGGGTCTCCCAAGCCAACCCGTACCCTCTGTGGATGCTGACCAAGTGAGGTCTGATACTCTGTCATTAGATGGACTTCCCTCGCCTCCCTTTCTCTCCTCCTTTCCCTCCCTTCTATCCTTACCCTCCCTCCCTCCCTCCCTCATAACATTTATTACCCATATCTTTCTTCTGCCTTTGCTACTGGTTATTTTCCACTCCAGTGGAAGGATGAAGAATGCTCTGGCTGCTTGAATGAATGCCCTACTAAATACACCAGTGCATGAGCAATTTAGCAAGCCATTCTTGCTCAGGTGCCCATTATGATAATCAGCAGGTAATAATACTTGGGGGCCACAGCTAAAGCCTGAATAGAAATCAGCCTGGTTGGACTAAGAAAAGAAAAATCATGGTAAGACTGTGTTTACGCACCCATTTCTCATGCTTATTGTCAAGGTAGTTAGGATGTGTGTCTCAATGAATCTGTTCACTAAGGGTGATTTGGTTTTGTGTTTATTTAACACTCAGCATCCCTTCCCTGTGGTCAGCGCACCTGCTCAGAGAGCATAGTTCATCGTGTTGTTTTTTGTCTGCAAACCAGACTCACGGTGAACAGGCCAACTCCTGGATGCTTGCAGCTGATGGAACAGAACCTAGGAGGAGCAGACACAGCCTTGCACTTCACAGCTATAAGGCTGATTTCTGCATTTGATTGTTGACTGTTATTCTGGGACATGCCAGGCACTGCCCACTTTATAGAATTCTGCTTGCTGCTGTGCCTGCTGGGACTTGGAGAAGATTGAGTTTCCTGCTGGCTAGTCATGCTGTAAAATATCCTATTCCAGGCAGGGAGAGACTGACATACACGTAGAGGCCAAGATCCTCAGAAGGACTATGAGGGAACATCTGGTTCATTCCCCTCATTCAACAGATGAGATGACTGAGGCCCAGAGAGGATATAGGGCTTATCCCAGGGCACACAGCCTGTGTTAGTGACACAGCAGGAACATACGTCAGTGATTTTGTTTCAATTCTTAGTATCATTATTTTTCTGACTTTCTAAATCATTCATCTTATTTTTAAACTAAACACTATATAAAAATATAAGGAAAACATGGAAAAATGCAAGTGGTTTGTTAAACTCTACAAGAATATCACTGTGAGTTTATGCATGATTAGGCTTATTTCAGACACTGTTAAGAATGAAGCAGCTGGGCCGGGTGCGGTGGCTCACGTCTGTAATCCCAGCACTTTGGGAGGTCAAGGTGGGAGGGATGCTTGAGTCCAGGAGTTTGAGACCAGCCTAGGCAACATAGCGAGGTCTCATCTCTATTAAAAAAAAAAATAAAAGAATAAATTAGCCAAGGAGAATAGAACTGGCAGATAATTGAATAGCAGATAGCCATCGATTGATGGATTTTCTTTTAAAACAATTTATTGAACACACTCAGCTTTTACAATGACAGCAGATCAGTGGATTTAGTTCCCAGTGAAGCTTATTTAAAGCAAAGATGTCGATTTATACCTCACGTTTCCATCATGAAGCACGGTGCTGCACTGTTGGATTCTGGGACAAATAGAGAAAGGTGAGGGTATAGCGGGGACTCACTTAGGGCGAGTTCCCACAATGCAAGAATTCTTGTTGGGTGTTTACTATTTTTTTTTTTTAACATATATATCTTTACAGTAACTTTTAAGATATAGGTAGTAGTGTATGCATTTAATATCAAAGAAATTTAGGTGCTAAGAGATGAGTTTATCTTGCCCAAGAATGACAGCAAGAAGCTTCATAAGCTTATTCAATAAGAAGCCAGACTGGTCCAGTGCGGAGCACGGTGGGGATGAATGAATGCCACCTTCTTCCACTCTCTGTCTCCCTCAGATCAAGCTTAAAATTACAGGGAGGGGATACATGATGGACTTGACTTTGTTCCCCTGGCCCACTTCATTTAAATCTCCAAGGATATTGACTTCTGTTGGTAACTGGATAACAACTGCTCCAGTCTTTGGCCTGTACTCCATCCTCTGTGGTTTAATGATGGTTTTCATGCTGGTGTTCTGACCCCAGGACAATGGTAAGTACCCAGTGACAGAGACCATGTTTCATCTCTTGTAGCTCCCAGATAAGACAGCTTAGTATGAAAAAATATGAATGAGTAGGTGAGTAGGTGAATGGATGTGTGAGTGAAGCATCTGAAAGAGGCAAGACACTCTTCTCCCTGTAGTCAGATGATTCCAGGGACATTTGTGTTTGGGGCTGCCCAGCCTCCATTGCCCCTTCCCGACGGAACTTCCACTTTCTTTGGTGGAATTAACTCTTTCTCTGTAGTTTCAGATAGGTGGGACTGCAGTCAGGTTCCCTGCTCTGTGGCCACGGGAACAAAACCAGGTTAATCTCTTTGCACTATTACGCTAGAGAGCAGGAGAGTTAACATAAACCAGGAGCAAAACTACAAATGTATCTTGAATGCAAACTGGTTTTGATACTTTTATTCTGATAGAGATGAAAAAGAATGCATTTGCCTGATGAAAGGCTATATATCACATATCAGAGGCCAGGTTAATAATTTATAGCAAAGATACCATATTTAGCACAGCAGCTGCAATTGCTTGGCTGAGTTTACAGCACTCCAATGTCATCTTCTAGCATCTATCTAGTTTTTACAAGGTCCAGCTTTGTGAATAAAATGGAGGTAATGAATAATCACAACCTCTACATCTTTAGGTCTGTAAAGGTGGCACTAATTTGTACCATTCCCTCTGGGACACAGTATTGCTTTTGATTTACTGTTTTGGCTGGGAGGGACTGTTTCAGTTTTTCTGAAGGCCTTCCCCATTCTGATAGGTCTCATCCCAGAGACCATGAAACTAATGTAGACGTTATACTATCAAGTGAGTTTATTCTAACTATTTGGGAACCACAAAAATGAACACCAGGTGAATCCATAGACCCAGTAGGCCTACTGCAAGTCAAATCTGGCTGAGAGTTCATATATTACCTGGCCCCCATATACCCCCAACTATAATGGGGGGGGCATGATGGAGCTTTGGGTCTCTAGGTGTCAATGCCAATGGATATCCCGTGCTGACAGTCCTTGAACTGTTTGGGTATTCCTTTTCCCTCAGTGTACAGTGGCCTAGGTAGATGGCTGTAGGACCTCTTAGGGAAAGACTGCGAGAATCACTACCATGTATACTTGCTCGGGTGTTGCTGAATCCTTCCTCCTAAGACCTATCTCTGCTTTAGTCAATGGATTCTGGGTCTGAAAATTGGCTTGGGTACGAAAACTGGACACAGGACCATGACTTTTTATTGACATGACTATTCTCAATCTCTGGATCAAAATTTTGGTTATGTTAGCCCAGATATCCCTGTCCCATGTGTCAGCATCCCATTCTTTCCCAGTGGGGCCTTGACTGTAACAAGGTTAGGTTAAGAGCTTGGTTACCTTTGCAATTAAGCAAAGCTTTGGTCCTCAGCTTTCTCTGCCTTTTGGTAGCACATCAGAGCCTTCTTATATGCTCCCAGGAAAACTCTCTAGCTTTTACAGGTAGCTTTAAGTGGCCAGTTAATTACCCTCAGCTGTTTGTTATTTTATTTTATTTTATTTTTTGAGACAGAGTGTTGCTCTTGTCACCCAGGCTGGAGTGCAATGGCGCGATCTCGGGTCACTGCAACCTCTGCCTCCTGTGTTCAAGCAATTCTCCTGCCTCAGCCTCCCAAGTATCTGCAAGTACAGGCACCTGCCACCACACCAGGCTAATTTTTGTATTTTTAGTAGAGATGGGGTTTCAAAGTGACAATCAAGTTTAGCAACAGCCAACATCCTTTTAGCATCACCAGGAGCTATCTGAGCTTCACCATAAGTGATGGGGTCCACATGCCAGTTGCATGATTCTATACCAGTGTGTGCTTTCTTGGACCATTCTTGGCGCCCGTGATTGCAGGTTGGGTTACTCAGGAAGCAGATTGGAGATTAGCACATGGGGTTATTTGTTAGGAAATGCTCTTGGAATCAATATCTGTGGAAGGAAAGGGAAAGATCGGGAAGGTAGAAGGAGAAATTGATTTCTATTAAGTGTCAGTGGAGGCCTTAGCTGATCCGACAGGTTGCTCTGAAGCTGGAATGATTCTTCAGAGTTGTTCTGATTTGGAGCAAGGAGCTGGGTCTTTATTTCCCAGCACCAATTTAGATACTGGATGCAGGCTGTCCCTAAAAGAGACAGGATCTTGGGGGAGGCAATTTTCTTTTCAGTTGAAGCAATCCTTGAAGAGGGCTGACCGCTGAGAGTTGTCTTTTGCCAAATGCCTTTTATGCATCAGATGACATGATTATGAAATTTTTATTCTCTAGCTTGTTAACAAGGTCGAGTACATTGATTAATTATCAAATACTGACCCAGCCTTGCATCTCTGGAATAAACCCCACTTGGTCATGGCGTATTATTTTTTATATATTGCTGAGTTGTATCTGCTAATATTGCACTAAGAATTTTTGCATCTATGTTAGTGAAGGATGCTGGTCTGTTCTTAAAAAGATTTGTACTATCCTTGTCTGATTTTGGTCTCAGAGTAATAGTAGCCTGATGAAATTAATTGGAAAGTGTTCTTCCTCTTATTGTCGGAATGAGATTGTGTAGAATTTGTATTAATTCTTCTTTAAGTGTTTGGTAGAAATCTCCAGTGAAAATATTTGGGTCAGGACTCCAGAGTTTCCTGGCACAGTAGGTGATCCTGCTGTAAATGTCCTCACCCAGGCCTTCTTTGAGGGTTTGGACTCAAGTTTTCAGAATGTCCAGAGATGTCACTGTGATCACAAACTAGAGCCTGCTGCACAGCCTGACCTGAAGGAATGAGCAGAGGATGCCTTTCCAATAAGCTCATTGAACCCTGGGTGGTTAAATTTGGCAAATGGTGGGAAGAAGATGCTGGAGAAGGGAATATCTTTAAGGAGAGTAGCACCAGGCCTTTGTAGATGTCAGCCAGACCCTGAGTGCAAAGCACCCCTGGCAATGAGGGTGGTAGAGGTGCACTTGTGGGTGGAAGCTGTGACTTCACCCTCATGGGGAAGAGGGAGGCACTGCCTCATTACTGCTAGGGGAGGTAGACATTCAGGCTTTCCATTTGGCCTCTGTTGACACTCTAGAGGGAACTTATTTCTCATTACTGCTGTATAATAGTGGAAGTCTTGACCCTACTAAAGGCCCCCTCCGATACCACCCCAATAGGGAGGGGGAGGGATTCCTTATTACTGCTGGGTGGGGTGGATGTCCCAGCTCCACGGATACTGGCAGGTTGGGGGTGTGGAGAAAGAGATGGGGGTCATTAAGGTCTGGCTGGAATGGAAGTCTTGGCTCCCTGCTTGGCCTCTTCAGATCCCACCCCGTGTGAGTGTTGGGGTGCCTTGTGAAGGTGGAAGTCTGGGCCTCCCACCTGGCTTTGCTCACGTGGGTGTTGGCCACAGTGTTTCTGTGGTCTGTGGCTGGAGTGCAGCAGTTATCGTCTGAAGGTTACCTGTCTTGCTAAGCTTCTTTCCTGGGCTTGGCTAGAGACAGCAGGCTTTTCTGGGGGGCTTTTTTGGGATATATGAAGCAAAAAGACAAGATTCTGCGGTCCTTGTCTGGTCTGTCTCCTTTCCACCCTTCAGAGTCTTCTATATGTTTTATTTTCTGTAATATCCAGGATTTTTACTTGTACTTGGCAGGAGCAATAGGGAAAAGGAAATCTATTTTCTTCCTGGAAGCAGGAGTTCCAAGATAATGTTTTTAAAAGCATAAAATACTACGTAGAGGTTTACAAGGGAAATCAATTATACTAAAACATTTAAACTGTTAAAAAGTCCACACTTGGGATATATTAATACATGTGTTTCCTTATTACTATAGTATATACAGTATCTAGTGGCAGGTTTCATGGTCACTGTAATATTGAAATAATGATTTGCATAAATGGTATTCTGAGAAATTGCCACAGTCGCAGGGTAATGTCAAATGATCTGTGATTCCTACTGGTGACAGAGTCACTGGCTTCTCTCATACAGCTCTGCTTTTTTGTCCACATTTATAATGGAAGGAAATGACAGATTTTAGTTATAGATGAGTGAAAAATAAAAGTCAATTGTTTTCTGATCCCACTTCACAGACCCACTGAATCCTTAACCCTGGCTCACAGCCCCTGCTTTTAAGGATACGATTGAATATATTTTTAACCTCAAGCCCAGAGTAACAACAGCAAACCTTATAGGCAGAGATTTCTGGCAGACTTTAAAAAAAAATCATTTGAGACCAAAAGCCCACAATGATCAATAAATAAGATGATCAGGCAAGGATAGCCAAGAGCACAGCTGGATCTGATTAAGGGATGACAGGAAGCCAAGTTTCTGAGCCAAACATGGGATTCCTGCTGCCCAGGACCATGGATGCTGAGTCAGTCAAGTGGGCAAACCCTGTGAAACCCTGGCCTCTGCTGATCACCCAGGAAAGGTGCATCTGAGAAGACGGTGGGTCTTTGACAATTCAACTGGGCAGAGTTTAGAAACAAGAAGCCTCCCCCATTCCTTCCCAAACCAGCCAATTACTCACTCTGCGCCTGTTCCTGCTGCACAAAAGTGATTTTCCTCTAAGGACACTGTGTGCTGAATTCCAACGTTCAGGGCCTGACTCCCAAACAATGGCTATCTGGGCAGCCTCAGATTGGTTTGGCAAATGCACCGTGTCTTCATAAAAGGCAAGACTGCATGGTGAAGCCCTTGGAGGGCCGGAAAAGCTACATCTGCAGGAAAATGAAATAAGCACCCCAATTGACAAGTTACCAATTTGATCCTATTTGTCTCGGGCAGGCCTGATGCAATTTGAGGGGTGGTTAGAAGTTTCTTTTGCCTCATTCCTTGCTTTTCTATCCTTTTCATTAAAGTAAGAAATAACTGCGCCTCACATTTTAATGAAAAGGAGTGGAGGGAACAACTAGAGGTTTCTGAAGGAAACCTGAAATAATAGTGCAGTTGCTAAGGAACAGGCTGGACAAGTTAATTTTGTTGGCATAACGTCTCCTCATTATTTAATCTTGTAGTGTATTCATTTCATCCATCTGCCACCATGCCACTCAAGCCAGGAAGAGCTGCTACTTGCAATGCCAAGGCTGAGGACAGACCTGTCCAAACCCCTTATAAATTTCAGCTGTCAGAGTGAGATCCCAAGCTTTGATTTCACTGCTGGAGAGACCACCCCCTTCTATTTTGGGAAGAAAGCTGCTGAGGGGCCCACCACTCTCTTCTGCCAGAAAAACCTCTTGTATACCCCAAAAGTGGCTCTTTATATCTCCGCTGAACATTACTCAGCTGGTGTGCTTTTTAAAAAGACCCATGTCTGTGCCCCAACCCCAAGGATTCTGATTTAATTGCTCTGGAAATGGGGTCCAGGCATGATTTTTACAAAGCTTTCCTAAGTGGTCCTAATAGGCTGCTCAGGCTGAGAACCACTGATTTATAGAATTGCTACCTTTCCACGGCTGTGCCTCAGTCTGAAATGAGCCAGACCCTTTCAGAATTATTATTCTTTTGGTCATTTTCTTATCACTTCCTCCCTATTGAATAGACAATTGTAAGTATGATAATGAGTTTTTAATGAGAGCCTAAAGCCAGGGTATGATCTTTTGGAATCCAACAGTCTTGTAAAGCAGGGATTTACAAATTACCCCAATCTTACAGACAAGGAAACAAAAGCGTGGAGAGGTTAAGTGCCCAGCTGGCTGGTAAGCGGCACATCCAGGATTTGGACACACGTTCCAACTCCAAAGTTCAGCTACTCATGCCAGTGACTTCTGTCCCCATGGAGAACCAGCTGGAGAACTTGTAGGTGGAAGCTGTGACCTCACCCTGATGGGGAAGCGGGAGGCACTGCCTCATTACTGCTAGATGAGGTAGACGTTCAGGTTTTCCATTAGGCCTCTGTTGACAAAGGGTTGCAGATGCAAGCTCAGCTTCCACGCATAGTTAGGACCAGCTGGGGTAGAAGGCCTGGACTGGTGGATCAGATGACTCAGCCTGGGCAGTTATATTTCATCAGCTTGGACCCTGGGTGCCGGCTCTGAGAAGCCTCATGTGGACTCTTCCTCTCAGCCTCTTGGATTCAAATCCAGCCTCCTTCTTACCAGCAAGTGACCTTGGCTGAGTGTCTTAGCTTCTTTCAGATCCGGTTTCCCCACCTGTTGAGAGGGAGGACAAATGCACCTGCTGTGTAGGAATGTCATGAGGGTTACATGAGGTGACACATATAAAACACTTAAAATAGGGGCTAGCACACATTACTCATGGAAGGTTAGTTACACTGGTCAGCCTTATTACCACAGAGCTAGAACTTGGAGGCTGCCTTACTCCTCTAGCCTCCTAAGGCTCAGAGACTCCCAGTACCTGGCACGATATCTGGATTCCAGATGCTGGACAACTCTGAGGGGGTCTCTGGGCTCCCTCAAGCTGGTGCCTGGACTCCCTCCTTCAAAAGCAAGCAGCTGTTGCCAAAGGCCAAGCCACTACCTCTACCTTTGGTTTATAAAAACCACTTCACGTGAACAAGGACCTTTCTTCACATGTATTAGCAGGAGACTTTTTAGTGCAGGGAGAGAAACCTAACTCAAACTGGCTTTAAACTGAAAGAGAATTGTTGGCTGATGTTGGCTGGTGCGACCGAGAAGCTGGGCTGGCTTCAGCGTCCAGGGGCTCAGATGAGGTCCCCAGGCTTTTGTCTCCCTATCTTCAGTGCTGTTTTCCTTTCCTCTGTGCTATCCTCACCCACGGGCAGCTCAGGCATACAGCTTTATAACCAGCAAGCCCCGCTGTGAAGGAATTTCTTTTCTTTCCTTTTTCTTTTCTTTTCTTTCTTTCTTTTTTTTTTTTTTTTTTGAGATGGAGTCTTGCTCTGTCACCCAGGCTGGAGTGCAGTGGCATGATCTCAGCTCACTGCAACCTCTGCCTCCCGGGTTCAAGTGATTCTCCTGCCTCAGCCTCTTGGAATTTCTTTTTTTTTTTTTTTTTTTTTTTTTGTTGGGTGTTCTAAAAAAAAAAAAAGCTGGAGTGCAGTGGCCGGATCTCAGCTCACTGCAAGCTCCGCCTCCCGGGTTTACGCCATTCTCCTGCCTCAGCCTCCCGAGTAGCTGGGACTACAGGCGCCCGCCACCTCGCCCGGCTAGTTTTTTGTATTTTTTAGTAGAGACCGGGTTTCACCGTGTTAGCCAGGATGGTCTCGATCTCCTGACCTCGTGATCCGCCCGTCTCGGCCTCCCAAAGTGCTGGGATTACAGGCTTGAGCCACCGCGCCCGGCGGATTTAGAATTTTATTATGACTTTTATTTACATGATCTTATTCACCATATTTCATCTATTCTAAGGTACACATTTCTCCACATTTTAGTCTTTCAAATTGGAATATATCTCAGAATCAATGGCATGTCACACAATTGGCAGAGTTTTTTCTTCTTTCCTCTTTTT